>NW_012103987.1:1529497-1553877 GCF_000951045.1 Mandrillus leucophaeus
GGAAGGGGAACATCACACACCGGGGCCTATCACGGGGAGGGGGGAGGGATTGCATTGGGAGTTATACCTGATGTAAATGATGAGTTGATGGGTGCTGACGAGTCGATGGTTGCAGCACAGCAACATGGCACAAGTATACATATGTAACAAACCTGCACATTATGCACATGTACCCTAAAACTTAAAGTACAATAATAATAAAAAATTTAAAAAAAAAAAAAAGAAAAAGAAATGTCTTGCTTATGCTCAATGGATGTTAGTCACACCCTTCTCAAGGCACCTCAGGAAGGAGGAAAAATCAATGAGCTGCTATTAATTTAGCTCACCCAGGGCATACTTTTAAAGGCATGCTGATGCTGAGAAAACCGCAGCATCAGTTGGTAGACAAGAGAATACAAAAGTGTAATTGGGAGACGTCTATGGCTGCTAAAACTAAACACAAACACGCACACACACACACACACACACCCCACAAAATCCTTGCCTTTATCCTTATGCTTCCCTTTCATAGGTAGATAGTACTACTGATCAACAACAGTAGAGCGATAATTACTGTGGACTTGCCATATGTCGGGAACTATGCTAAAACAAACAAACAAACAAACAACAACAACAAAAAAACCTTACAGATAGAAACTCTAAACCTTCCCAACACCCTGTAAGGGCGTTATTGCCTTTATTTTACAGATAAATGATGATTAGAAAGGTCAAAGTACTTGTTGAAAGTCACATTTAGTTGGCAAATCAGATTAAACCTTATTATATTTTAGCACCTGTTCCCTTTTCTCCTGAAGTTTGTTATTGTGTTTAAAGGTTATCTTTGTGCCATCAACCAAGATATTAAGAATAAAACCTCAATAAAATATCCTAGGAATAAACACAGTATCTGCATAACATACTTGGGACCAAGAACATAGAAAGCAAGCTCAGACACTCAAATAAGTACTCTCAGCCCACTTTCAATGATCCTTTGGCACTTGGCACCTAGTCTACCATAGCATATATCACACTGCAATGAAATTACCTGTAGACATGCCTAGAATTCCCATCCCACCTCATGTTCATGAGTTTAGCTTGCTCGCCACACTATTCCCACCACCCAGCACAGCATCCAGTACAGTAAGTCATGATGGATAAGTGACTGGAGTAAGTAAGCATAAATACAGTTTCCAATGTACTCTGAACCAGTCCAGGAAAGGTAGAAATTTCAAACAAAAGAGGCCAAGTATAATAAATCAGAAGAATGTAATTGCACATAAAGTCTATGGGACAAGAAGTGAAAAACACAAGTAAGAGTCAGGCCAACGGCATTCTCCAATGTTTTGCCTATATATATATACACATATATATACACATATATGTGTATATGTGTGTGTGTGTGTGTGTGTGTGTATAGTCAGTAACATCCCTCGGCCCTTGGTGCCCCTGGGTGTAGGCAAGTGCAAGTCAAGACCAGGAGTCCACACCTGTGGTTAAGCCCTATTGAAGTTCAGGAAATGCAAACTGAGGCCAATATTGTCCTAAAGCCATGAAACACTATTTATAAAGATCAGTCAGTTGTAAAACAAACAAAGAAACAAACATCACATAATGCCATTACAAGCCAAAAATGTTTATCAATTTGTCATGCCAGAGCTGCCAACCACTGTGCAACTAAATGGGATCTGGGCTATATAAGGTACATTTCATACCAAACTCCTCCCTAGTCATTATCATGAAAGTGTCTATAATTCCTGCCTTTTATAAATAGAGTTGTAGTGCAAATCATTCAAATAACTGGGACAGAAAGAGAAATTTTTTTTAATAGTGATTAAAATGTTCTTCAGCACACACAAAGTAGAAATAATACAATTTCATGCTGAAATATCTTACAACAGTCTGTTTGCTTTGTTGCACATAACTTCAGTTTTACTACATGTAAGGAAATAAGAAATGAAGACATTAATAGTTAAGGTGACATCCATTTAGCATGTTCTTAGTCTGCTCACATAGGTAAGAGACATTTCCCCAACTGAAAGGATGTTTCACATAAACAACCATCAGAAAATTAGAATCTGTGAAGAGTTTCTATTTCTACTTCACATGCATGGAAACCATAAACCTGAACTCCCATAATTCCTAAAAATCAGATGAGGAAGATAAAGAGAAATGAAAACACCATATGCACTATTATGTTTTAAACAGCTGATTGTCCTCTAGCTTGTTTAGTATTCATTCTATGGAGATATTTTCACCTAAGTGCTAAATTTCAGTCTCATAAAGAAGAGCCATAGGATAAAAATTGCCTTTCTTTCTGAGCAGGTGTTTCAGCTGCCACTGAAATTTATCCCAGGGTAGCTGCTGTATTCATTTAAAATGCATGTTTTGGCCGACTGATCCTTAACCTGGAACAATTTCCACTCTCTACTGACTGGCAGCTGATACCTCTATCAATGCCAGAAAAATGCCATTTTCTTAAGGTGCAGTTTGCCCCCTTTAAATCGCTACTTCATCTTTTGGCTTTGCTATGAACACGATGAACTCGCAGATACAGTAACTGATGGCAGCAGACTGGACTGGGCAGCAGAGAGATTAAAGGTTGCTTGCAGCCTGCGATATGGATTTGAAGGCACACTGCCTTGGGGTTAAGTAACCCAAAAACGCACTCTGCTATGGCTGTATATTTCAGCAGCCAGGCACCAGCTGCAAAACTTGCGAGCATTGTTTAAAGAGGTACACTTGCTCTGAATGACAGTTGTAATGCACTGTGAAAAAGCATTCTGGACTTGGTGTCAGAAAACCAGGCTTTGAGCTACACCTCAGCCAGGTACTAGTGGTGGCACCTAGGAAAATCCCTTAAATTTGAACTCAGTTTTCTTACCTATAAAGTAAATGTTTTAATACCTGTTTTGAAGTGCATGATGATGGAGAGAAATGGATGAGACTTCCAAATGATAAAGCAATATAGAGACTAAGTATGGTTAATACCATCAGTCTATTATGGGAGATGTATATGTTAGACTGTTAGACACTGTGTCTGAATATCCTGTTTCAAGTTATATAGTAGATGTTATTAATTTAAAACATTGTTTTATTTATAGCTCCCACACAATTGTCACTAAGATTAAGTCTACATTCACATAGTTCTATGTGAACACATAATATGCTCACCACCCTCACAGTGGGACCTGTAGATCACTAAAAGGCCCCTATTGCTGGTGTCTAGTATTTTACAAAATCGGTCCTTCGGATTGAGTCATTATTTAAAAGCCAAATGCCTGGCAGGGGAACACTGTGATTTTCATCATTCATTATTCCTTTCATGTGGTTTTATTTCCCAGATTCTCATATTGAATGCCAGCCATATACTGGACTTTCCATCTGTGATCTTTAATCATTACAACAAAATCCTTTTATGTAGGAGGATCCCAAGGCTCCAAGAGGCTACTAGAAGCACCCAAGCTACTACATGGGGCAACCAGGATGCACACCATGTTTCATCTAATTTTAAAGCTCATACTCTTTTCCTTTATGTAAATAGTCTCATTTCTTAACCCTCTTAATAAGTTTAATGAGTCTACACACTCATAGTATCCATCAAGCAACACATTCCCATTTATTTTACCCTGTTCTCAGATTAATAGAAAAAATTGTGGCTCTAGAACCAGGGATCTATCTAATTTCAGACTCCCTCCCCAACCATTTTAATAACTTTTTCCTGTGTAGCTCTTTCAGAAGACATGCATCAAGAATCCACTGCGTGCTATATTCTCTTAGCTCATAATGTCCCAAGATCCACTTGGCTATTTTTATTTTTAGAAAATGTCTATACTGTAAAGAGGAGGATTTATCTTCTTCATGCCTCAACATCTGTCTTAAGCTATACATTCTATTTTCCGAGGTGGTGGTTATTCTAACTATTCAGACCTAGAAAGAGTGGTCATGCTCCCAGCAAGATATTGTGCAACCTTTGATAAATGTGATGAAAGGGACATAGTTAAAACACCCAGTGGAGGAGAAAGAAGTTAGAAACAGGAGAAGTAGACCTAGAAGATGTGATGATACAAGTGTAAAGAACAATCTATATGTTTGCTGGATACGACCCTCGTCATCTTAAATGATTGTTATTATGTTCAACTTTGAGTGTTAGAAATATAGACGTAAAACTATAAGCAGACACCCTAAGGTACAAATGACTCGAGCTCTGCCCCGGTAGACCTTTTCTTCCCCAACCATTTTCCAGCGACTATTGCCACTTGGGTGATCTGCTGCAGTTGTCAGTACCAGGCAGTATTCCTTGAAATTCATTAGGAATTCACAAGGCACATTTCATTCATCTGTTGAAACATCTGTTGGACTATGCTGCTCAACTTCTTTGTGTACTTTAACTCCCTAAGCTTTCATTCTAAAATCTCTGAAGTTGCGTTTTTTTTTTTTTTTTTTCATTTCTTGGTTTTACAAATACCTGAAAGTAGAATTTATGCCCTTGTCTAAAAATAAAACATGAGAGTTGGTAACATCTGAAAACTTAAACTAGTTATGGTTATATTATCTAATTATTTTATGAAAATGAATTGCATGTATAATGTACACAAGCAAATAACAGGGATATTAATACATTTCAGTCTCACATTAGTCTGAACCATAAAAAGTTATCAGTTTAAAACTCTTTCAATAAGTATATAAAGACTAATGATAAAGATTTGAGGTTCTTTGTTCTCTTACAAAAATCAAACCTTGATTGCAGCATACTCCATTGTTGATTATCATATTCAAGGAGTCACCCTTTTTGGTACATGCGTCAAGCCTCTATTAAATCCATTACTGGTAAAGAGTGTTTTACCTAATTTTGCTGCCAAATGTCAATGTACGTACTAGAAGTGCACGCTGTAAATATGAAAAAGTACATATAAAATGGCTATATTTTTCCATATGAGGTAAAAACATGTGGGCAGGCTTTTTTTGCTTTTTGTTTTGTTTCTTCCAGAAAAAAAAGAGAAACAACATAACAAATTATTGTTATTAAAATATACTAAAAAATAGGAAAAAGGAGCTTCTAGTTTATGCCATTTAAATTGTCCTTCTTTCTGTGGTGTCTTAGGTTCCGTATTTGTCTATTGGGCAACTATTAATCAAAAAGCTAATTGTATTAACTATGTTTTCTGTATTCTTGTTGCACTGGCATTTGTAGCCTACCAACTGAGGATAGACTGCCCCTCTCAGAGCTGTCCAATTATTAAAAATAGCGAAGGCCTCAGCAGGGAGCATGCCTTTCATTTGCAAACTAACCAACCCAGAGCCCACACCTTTAACTATCTTCTTAAATTCTCACACAGCAAGCCAATATTCCTCCTGCCCTAAATCAACACAGGGCCAGTATCAGACAACTGAGGACTGCCTCTCAGAATTATTCAAACTAGCCAATTCAAAGCCATTTGCCTTCTCCCGCCTTGTCCTTCCCATGGAAACTCCTACCCCTTCCCTGGGATCTCTTTGGCTACTTGACCAAACTGGCGCTTCCCCATGTAGCCCTACGTGGTGTGGCGTGCCCCTTTGTCTCAGAAAATGTAAGTGATAAATTCTTTATTCAATTACAAGGATCTCTCCATGTCATCATTTGGTCACTTCCATAAATTAAAATCCCATGGGTATAACCACTGATACAGGTTCTCTTCACTCAATGTCATTGTCCAAAGCAGTTGCATCTGACAGGGAGCAGCTCACTCTCCCTTTCTCTCTCTCTCTTTTTAACATGTTTATTTCAGTCTAATTCACAACCACCACGACAATCCAGCTTAAGAACAACTCCATCACCACAAAAAAGATCTCTCATGCCCACTGCATTCAATTGCTGCTCCCATTCTCTGGGTGAGGCAACCATTGATCTGCTTTTTTGTCTAGATGTGTCTGCTTTGGATATTGCCAACACATAAAATTATATAATATGTAATCTTTTTCATGTGGCTTCTTTCCCTTAGTTAATGTTTTTGAGGTTCATCCATGTTGTAGTTCATTCATTCCTTTTCATTGTTAAATAGTACTCCATTGTATGGGCATGACACGTTTTGTTTTTCCATTCACTAGCTGATAGATATCTGAATTGTTTCCAGTTTTTGCCTATTAGAAGTGAAGTTGCTATAAATAGTTGTTTGCAACTCCTTATATGGACATATGTTTTTATTTCATATACATATTTAGGAGTGGAATTGGTTCTTTACTTAAGAAACTGCAAAACTGTTTATTGAAGAAACTATATCATTTTATATTTACACCAGTAGTAGTGTATGAGGGTTCTAGTTTCACCCACTGTCACTAACGATCGTATTGTTTGTCTTTTGTTTTTTGTTTTGTTTTGTTTTGTGTTTTGAGACAAGATCTTGCTCTGTTACCTAGGCTGGAGTGCAGTGGTGCAGTCTCAGCTCACTGCAGCCTCAACCTTCCAGGCTCAAGTAATCCTCCCACCTCTGCCTCCTGAGTAGCTGAGAACACAGGCACATGCCACCACAACAGTTAATTTTTTCTTTAATTTTTTGTAGAGACGAGATCTTGCTATGTTGCCCAGGCTGGTCTGGAACTCCTGGGTTCAAGCAATCCTCCCGTCTCGGCCCCAAAAGTGCTGAGATTACAGGAATGAGCCACCATGCTTGGCTTTCTCTTTTTTTTTTTTTTTTTTTTTTTAATTGTAGCCATTCTCATAGCTAGTTTGGCTTTCAATAATTTGTTTATGATGTATGTAGCTTTGGAGGTCTTTGTGTCTATTCCACTCTGAGTTTGTTAAGATACTCGAATGTGTAGGTTAAAATTCTTTTATCTAATTTATGAAGCTTATAACTATTTAGTTCAAATGCTTTTTTCTTACCCATTTTCTTTCTTCTTCCTTTCTGGGACTGCTATTGTGTGTATATTGGTATGATGCTTCATGGTACACTAAAGGTCTTTGAGACTCTGTCCCCCAGGCTGGAGTGCAGTGGCACAATCTTGGCTCACTGCAAGCTCCGCTTCCTGGGTTCACGCCATTCTCCTGCCTCAGCCTCCTGAGTAGCTGGGACTACAGGCACCCGCCACTATGTCTGGCTAATTTTCTTGTATTTTTAGTAGAGATGGGGTTTCACCGTGTTAGCCAGTATGGTCTCAATCTCCTGACCTCGTGATCCGCCCACCTCGGCCTCCCAAAGTTCAGGGATTACAGGCATGAGCCACCGTGCCCGGCCCTTCATTTTCTTTTATATTCTTTTCTTCTTTCTGTTTTTCTTCTTCTGTTTTTTTCCTTCTATTCTTTTCTCCTTCTGTTTTTCAGGATAGATACTTTATATTGATCCATGTTCTTCCCTCTGCCATCTCGAAGCTGCTATTGAGCTGCTGTAGTGAATATTTCATTTAATCATACTTCTCAAATACAGAACTCCGATTTGTTTCTTTTGATAATTTGGCTATATTGATATTCTCTATTTGATGAGTCATTGCTGTCATACCTTAATTCTTTAAACATGATTTCTTTTAGTTCTTTGAACATAATCATAGCAGCTAATTTAAAGTTTCTGCCTGCAAAGTTTAACATCTGGGACTCTTAGAGTCAGTTTCTTTTTTTCTCAGTCTGGGCCACATTTTTCTCTTTCTTTATGTGTCTCATGATTTTTGTTTTAGTGAAAACTGGACTCTTTAGGTAATACAGTACAGCAAGTCTGGATTCTGGTTTTGTTAGTGGAGGTTGTTTACTTTGATATCTTATTGTTTGTAGTGATTTCTTCAGTAGCTTTTCTAGATTAAGTCAGTGCATTTTGTCTCCCTATGAGGGTGTTTATGTCTCTGCTCAGTTTTTTAAAAAATCTTATTTTTATTTTAAAATTTGGCTTCTTAGTGATTACTGCTGTGTCAGAATAGGCTTAGTGGTCAACCAGTGATTGATCAGAGGTTGTGCTCAAACATGTTGAGCCAATAAGCTCTTACTTTTCCCAGTGGATCTGTGTGTCAGTTAGGGAACAAAGTTCAGACAGTTTAAATTACACTGGACCCTCTTGTGTTTCTGCACTGGAACGCAGTATCATGTCCAGCAAGGGATGTATAGATAGTTCTGTAGTCTCTTCTGCCTGTGCGTGCAAATTTGCACATGTGTACAAACTTTAAGACCTGTAGGGATGTATGAGCCCTCAATGCACACAATGGCTGTCTTATTCACTAGATCTCCCTGTTTAATTTTTGGTGAATCTGCCGTCCTGTTGTTTGTCCCAACCAGGACCATGATGTCAGGCTAGCTGAAGCACTGGCTTTTCCTGTTGGTTTGTTACCCAGATCACTATTGTTTCTGACAATGCACAGGGGCATGTGGTTTTTTCACTTTCTGCTCCAAACCAAATCAATCCTCTCTAGCAACTGAGTACTGGTTTTCACAGTATGCCCTTTCCTGGTAGAGTTACCACAGTGAAGTATTTGGAAATAAGAAAAGAAGCCCCAGGCAAAAATGCTATATACTCATACTGACCTTACCCAGGGTTTGGCCATTTTTCTTAATAAATGTTTCTCAAATTTTTGTATGCCTATGGCCAATTTCCAGAGTAATGAAATGGTTGTTTTATCAGATATTTGGAGGGTTTTTGAAATTTATTTTTGGGTGGAGGGCTTGCCAAGACCCTCCCTCCATCATTCTAGAAATCCCTATGCTTCTTTTTCATGGCTTCATCAAGATTTAGTGAAGCCATAAATGATTTTAAAATTCAACTTTCCAAGAAGCTAAACTTTGGCAAAAGAATGAGAAACAAGACCTGGGAATAAGAGTTAACTCTTTGAGGCTTTTTGAGATTGCCAGGATTAGTGATATTCCTAAATTACCTCGGTTAATAGAATTTGCCACAAGTTTTCAAGACAGTAAGAATTGATGGTGTCAATTTTAGCAGTTACATAACAAGGATGCATGGAAAACAGAAAGCTATTCAGATGCAATAGAAGTTCTAGCAGTCAGAAAGCAGCTAACTCAACATCAATTTTAGACGTCATCCTCTCAAAGAAGTTCTTCATTGCCCTCTCCTTAAGGGCATGTGCCATTAGCTTCTCTCTGTCTCTACTTTTACTGTGCTCTGTCCACCAGCTAATGGGACTTTACTCATATTTGTTCCTCTCCATGGATTCCATTAACTCATGACTTTTGGTGACTCATGGCATCTTTACTATTTTCCTTTTTATGTCTCTCTAATTCTTTGTCACCTGGTGTTTATGACATTCTTCATGCTGCACATCTAAGCTTTTCAGAAAAGAGGATCCAATTGAGTTTTATAGTACATGGCTGCTCAAAATTTAATGTGAATATTAATCATCTGAAACCTTTGGTGAAATGGAAATTTTGATTCTGAAGTTCTGGGGTGAAGCTGGAACTTCTCATAGGTAATACTAATGCTGCTGTTACATGGATCACACTTTCACTAGCAGGGCTCTAGTAAGCACCTAAAAGAGGATGCAGCTCTTGCAACAAGGTGCCATATAGGCCACAGACAAGCCTTTAGTCTCTGGTTCTTGCCAATGAATCCCCTATTAATCAGTCGTGTTCTGAGCCACAGGATTATATGGTACAAAGTTTGGTGACCTATGTATTAAAAGAAAACTTGGGAGGGATTTTTATAGGTGGTAGATATTCTATATATCCTACCCAGTACACATACATTTTGGTGATTTTGTGCTAAATGGTTCATGTTATATTTGCTGATCACAGTAAGAACTCACCTTGGAACTTTGCTAGTATATGAAGGGTTGATGGACAAGTCTCCACAATTTCAAAATTTCTCAAGGAAGACTTAGCATCAGCATTTGCTCACATGGTACTGTAGAGCTGTGAGTTTGCTTCTTTCTCTCTCATTCTGTTTATCTCTCTCTCTCCCTCTCTGTCTCTCACTTCCTCTCTTTCTGTATCTCTCTCCCTATTTTCATGTTTTCTTTTTTTTTTCCTTTGCAATTGGATTTCTGAGTAAAACAATTTTAGATCGTCAAATTAATTTATTCTTGGAGCTAATAGCTGTGGAGACATAAACAAACAATATTTTGAAATTCATAGGACTGGACTATGCAGGAAATAGCAACATAGAAGCAAATATTCTAAATGAGCTTTAAAAACAATCACCAACCAACCAATCAGACAAACCTTGAGATTACGTGAGACAGGAAGAAATGAAAAGTAAGAATAACAAAGTTAAAAGAGAAATACTCAAAAAAAGAAAGTCATATGGCAGACCTCCTACTTGCTCTCTTTACTCCCCAGCCTGTTTACTGTAAGTCCACCTTGTACAAATCACCTGTCGTTTTATACGTGTTCACAATGAGAATTTATGAAACAAAACAAAAAAAAAAGCAACAGAAGGTGACATGGATGACAAACATGCATATGGATACTTATATGTATGTGTGTGTGTGTGTCACACACACACACATATTTTTGTCTTTTGGAAATGGAAATAAATTCAGAGTATTCTGTATCTATTTTTGTCTACTTAATTGGATATCAAGTTCTCTGTATTTTCAAGTTAATTTGAATACTTTGCATACTATTTAGTACCTACCCATTTTAGTGATATCTATCTCTCTATCTCTAGCAATCTATTTGTCTGTATGTCTATCACCATAGTAGATAATGCTCTTTTATGTTTTAACTAATTAAAGACAGACAACAATGGGTCAAACATTGTCCTACTGCTTATAGAAAGGACTCATTCTTATTCATCTCCATTTCCCTGGTGCCTAATGCAGTGCTTGGGTACATATCTAACCCTAACCCAGTATGGGTCTGACTCCTCTAAGTCTTTTGTTTGTTTGTTTATTTATTTTTATTTATTTTGAGACGGAGTGTTGCTCTGTCGCCCAGGCTGGAGTATAGTGGCATGATCTCGGCTCCCTGCAACCTCCGCCTCCCAGGTTCAAGTAATTCTCCTGCCTCAGGCTCCCTAGTAGTTGGAGTTACAGGTGGGTATGCATTTCCACATCTGGTTAATTTTTGTACTTTTTAGTAGAGATAGGATTTCACCATGTTAGCCAGGCTGGTCTCAAACTCCTGACCTCAGGTAATCTGCCCACCTTGGTCTCCCAAAGTCCTGGGATTTCAGGCATGAGCCACCGGGCCCAGCTGCCTTTTGGTCATTTATAAAACAAGGAGCCTATACAGGATGGTCTCTTCTCCATTATATTTAAAATGCAGATTTATTTTGAAGGTTAAAGAAAATTGAGAATTAGCCTACGGAATTGTCGTGAAAAACACATCCACCTAAAGTGTCCACTTTCTGCTGACATATGGCTGGAAGACAGATGCAAATGATAGGCATTTCCTCTAAAACCTCAAAGCCAGAAACATATATCCTGTCTATGTCCCGTGATCAGTAGGTATAAGACTGGCATGTTTTCTTTGGAATCCAGAAAGCATTTGGAACCACGCTGGGCTTGGCAGAGCTGAAACTAGCCAAGGCCTGATTCTGATCATTTACAGCTGCTTCCCAGTCTGTTGTCATCATACCAGACTCTAATGAACCCCAAGCCAGGCCTCCCTGCTGTGGCTTCCGAAAAGGGTGGAGGCAGCAACTCCTTTATTAAATCAGCCTTCCAGTTAGTGCATGGGAATATTGTTGCTGGAGTGCTCTTATCAACTGAAAAAACTAAAGAAAATCTCTCCCACCATGTCAACTGACTTGATTACGAGACAATATTGATCTCATTTGGATAAATGCAAAAATACAAAGTAGCAGAGCCGTACTTTTTAATAGATAATGGTAGTTACATGAAAGAAAAAACATTGATTACCGAGTTATGTACACATTTTCTTCACAACTGGAACAATTTAATTAAGCACAATCTATTAGGGTAATGATCGAAAACATTAATAGGTTGCATTTCAGCATATTCCTAAAGAGATTACTATAAAGACTAAAATAAAATATCACATAATTTTCAGAATATGATCATGAATTTGATATATAGTTCTAGGAGTTAAACAAAGAAAATCAAATCTATGAGGCAATCTTTTCAAAATCTCAAGAAATACAGCATCTAACAAAATACCTGATATGTAGCAGGGGCCAGGACAAACGATTTATGAAGAAGGAAGGGAGAAAGGAAAGATGAGAGGAAAGGAAGGAGGGAGGGGTGTATTCTGTTCAGAAACTTTAAAGAGTAAGTAGAATATTAAAGAATCAATCAGGAAAATGATTTTTAAAGTGTATATCCACATTCCTTATAGTAATACGGGGTTGAACTGTTATAGAACAAAACATCAGGGAAAATAATCTCTCTGGGGCATTAAAAGAGGGAATTAACTCTTGACTTCACTAGAAGGATCTATTTGCTATTGTGACTAGTCTAATGTATCAGGAAAAGAAGCAATATGGTATCATCTTAAAGCACCCTTGAAATTTAAACACTAAGATAGATCAATTTAGAGAAACATGGAGGACTTTCATCACCTATTAATAACAACAAAATTTTAGTAGGGGTTGAGTAACTATTCCACAGTTATTCTTATTTTAATGTTTCATGGCAGATGACAAAAAGTACCTATATAGGAATATGTTGTAAACATGATCACATAGATCTAATCAACGCTACCCTCTGAAGCAGTCTTGCAAGAAGATAGTTAATTTTAGGCAACAGTTCAAATCATTTCAACACAGGTACCTATTAAGATTATAATGCCATAGTTGCCTTTCCTTTTTAAAATAAAATCTAAAAAGTTCTTGAAATAATTTTTCTTTTAAATTACTTCTTTAAAAAATATTAGAAAGGTATCATATTTGAAAGATCTGTAATTCATAAGACAAAATTTATAAAATATATGTGGAAAAAATATAACATGAATATAGATATCCACGTATATATAAATAAAATGAATGACACTCTAGAATGGTCCAAGGAGAACTGAATTCAACTTTGGTGTAGAGATAGCTATGTGACCCCTGGATAACGTTTGCTTTCTGGGCTTCAGACTCTTTAATGTTAAAATTAAGAGGGGGCAGAGTATGTTTTATCTTAGGCATTTTCCAACAATAAAATGCCAGAGTCTCAAATATCTGCAATTTGATATGTCAATTTAGGTACCATAATTGTCCAAAAGGCACAGAAGAATCTTTGTATTATTTTTGGAAAGCATGGTCTCAGGACAATTGCAGCATGCATGACACAGCTCCAAATGTAGCAAACATAATATGGTAGTATAATTTAATACGATGATCATAGTTCCATTTATGCCCTATTTTTACCCTAAGTAAAATTACTATTGATTTATTTCTAGAATCTGCTTTTGGTCAACATATTTTAAATAAAAAATAATCACAGAAGATTAAATATTCCAGTGACCTCTGTGAACTATGTCCTAAAATATTCATCTTACCCTTCCAGATAAATCCTCAGGAGGGTTAGAATAATACTGCGATAGCCATCATAATATAGATATTGCTTTTTTATATCATTAATTGGTAATTGTTATTCATATTTAGGTATATCAATATATTGAGATCATTACAAGGAACATTTTCTCAAAAA
The DNA here is from genome assembly GCF_000951045.1 of Mandrillus leucophaeus. Classification (NCBI taxonomy): domain Eukaryota; kingdom Metazoa; phylum Chordata; class Mammalia; order Primates; family Cercopithecidae; genus Mandrillus; species Mandrillus leucophaeus. The sequence continues at coordinate 1,542,980 of NW_012103987.1, forward strand.
TTGAAAAATAAATTCAATCCCTTTGAATTACTTAAGTAGATAAGAACCACTGAGAGTCTTTATGGTGAACAGAAGGTTTTGTAGGAAGAAATCTGGAGATAAAAAGTCATCAGAATGAACCAGAAATAGGGAAAAGGAGACAGAATAGATGCCTATTTTCGGAAAAATGAGGAACAAGGAAGACAAAGAGATATGAAGAAAGCGAATATCTCTTCTTCAACATTATTAGAAAGACGGTAGGCTATTGTTTTAAATATGCAATTGCAACTGCAAGAATGGAATTTATATTCTCAATGTGAAATTCTGAAGTCATTATTAAGAGAAAGAGATTGCATAACTACTGAAGATCAGGCTAGAAAGTCAGACTATCAAGTATGCTGATCAACCTGGTGTCACTTTGGAAAATCTCTTCTTCATGTGGAAAGAAGCAAGATGCCACACACTTTATTTGAATAGAGAAATGTAACTCTGCTTGAATAGGGCATGAATATTCTGTCTTCTCTCAGATCCTTGGGTTATTCACTCATCAAACCACTATTATTTGGCTTCTATAAGTAAGGAACTGGTACATTGGTGTTTTTAGGGTTAGCCTCTCAAATCCTTTTTCAGAGAAAAAACAAAAACTATTTCAATGGAGATCAAGTGCTGTATATTTTGTAAAAACATCTTCACTCTCCAATCACCCTCCCTCAAACCAGAAGCAGTGTCTGAATAATTCCTTTAGTAAATTCTAACCTAGCCCAGTTTTGATCAAAGGTAAAGGCAATCATGACATTGTGGTACCTCCACTAGATGGCAGCAGCAGGCACCCGTGAAGTGCCGGGTCACCAGGGGTTTAAAAAACAAAAAAAAAAGAAACTTAAAAAGGAAAGGCAGGAGAATTTCAGCAGCAGAATCTCAGACAGAGACCTGGAAACATACAAGATTCAAGATGAAAAAGAACAGGAACAAGGGACTAGAAACAGAAAACAATCACTAGAACTTGTGCTGTTACGGCTGTTGAAGTTGGAGCTGACAAAGTATGTGGAGAGTCCCCCAAGTCTGACCAAATTCATTCTGCCCTGTGTGGAGAAGCTGGCTGGAGACGGGACATGCTTAGCAGGACTTCTCTGAATTGCTGCAAAGCAGAGGGGATGGGGCCGGCTACTGGCCCATGAAAGCATGTGAATAATCAATGTAGGCACAGCTTTTCTCCCCTCTGTACTACCCATCATGCTAAATGTCTAGGACTCACCTATCTGTGGCATCCCATGGACTCCCCTTTCTTACAGAAACCTCACAGTGCAATCCTTTCCTAGCTACAGAATTTGGATCTCTTACCCAAACCAGAACACTTTGGAGTGAAACTATTGTGGTTAATAATCATGCCTGAACATCAAGCACAACTTAGGTTGTTTGGGCAAATAGAGATGTGTGGAGATCCAGTTCCTCACTTTCCTTCATGACAACTTTTAAAGCTCTCAGAGCCCTGGTAAGTAGATGAACTGAACTTGCCTTTTCATTATCTCTTCTCCACTCAAGGGTGCCTGGCACAGAATAAGCAAACACTCTATAAATAGAGCTTGTGGAGCAAATGAGTAATGGTGGCTGATGCTGTGTTAGCATCTTCAAAAGACATTTGGTCCAATCTTCAAATTGTATGATTTTACAAATGTGGAAAGCTAAGATTCAGAGAAGTTAAGCGACTTGTTCAGTATCAATATAGCAGTAAGTAGCAGAAACAGGCTAGCTCCTGACTCCTACACACGTATTTTTCTGTATCAGTGTTTCAATAGGGATCTTAGAATGAGTGGGCAACACAAACCAAACTAACAATTCAGCATCTTTGCCCTGTGTGAGTCAAGAACTTAAAGGAAGAATACATTACAAATCATTCATCCAAGAGGAGACATTATGACATGATGCTCTGGAGGGGGCACCAAAGCAAGTGTGCAGGAGACAGACATGGAGAAGAGATAACAAAAAGGTGAGTTCAGTCCATCTACTTACCAGGGCTATGAGCACCTGAATAGCTGCCATGAAGAAAAGAAAGGAACTGGGGAAAGTGACTCTCCAGGCAGAGGTGACCTGGAAAGACTATGACCTATCTAAAAGGTATGGGGGCCAGGCACAGTGCCTCACTCTTGTAATCCCAGCACTCTAGGAGGCCAAGGCAAGAGGGTCACTTGAGGCCAGGTGTTCGAGACCAGCCTGGCCAACATAGCAAGATACCATCTCTACAAAAAACAATTTTTTAAAAAATTAGCTAGGCATGGTGACATGTGCCTGTAGTATTAAATACTTGGAAAGCTGAGGTGGGAAAATTGCTTGAGGCCAGGAGTTCAAAGCTGCCGGGAGCTATAATCATGCAACTGCCCTCCAACCTGGGTGACAGAACAAGACCTTGTTTCTAAAACAAACAAACAAGAAATAAAAGGCACAGAGTGCCATAGCTGTAGTAGAGGGCAGCCAGGTGGAAACACTGTTTCATCAACAAAGACTTGTGATATAGTTTGGATATTTGTCCCCACCCAAATCTCATGTTGAATTGTAATCCCCAATGCTGGAGGTGGGGCCTGGTGGGAGGTGTCTGGAGCATGGAGGCAGATCTCTCAAGACTTGATGCTATCTATGTGATAGTGAGTTCTTACCAGATCTGGTCATTTAAAAGTGGGTGACACCTCCCCACTCCCTCTCTCTTGCTCCTACTTTTACCATGTGAAGTGCCTGCTCCCGCTTCAGCTTCCACCATAATTGGAAGCTTCCTGAGGCCTCAACAGAAGCAGATGCTTGTACTATGCTTCCTGTACAGCCTGAAGAACCCTGATCCAATTAAACCTCTGTTTTAACAAATTACCCAGTCTCAGGTATTTCTTTAGAGCAAGGCAACAACAGCCTAATACAACCTGAAAGTACAGATTTTATGTGAGATCTTCCCATGTTTTTAGTGTAAGCAAAGTTGTGAAACCTTTGTAAGCCAAATCGATATATCTTTGGTTCACCTTTGACCTATAGTTACTGTGGTTCTCAGCCCCGAGATCATACCTCTGGATTTGCTGTTTTCACGGGTTTAGGGATGTGGCCTGGGCAGCAAGATTTATCAAAGCACCCCAGCTGATCTGTGGTGCAACCACAATTGAGCCTTACAATTTAAGATGCAGTCATCATGGGCATCAACTGGAAGTTTGCTAGAAATGAGGAATCTGGAGTCCCACCAAATTCTGTTGAATCTACATGATTCTACTGAACCAAAATCTTTATTTTAAGCAGATTCCCAGGTGATTGATTTGAGAAATCCTGCTCAAGAGAAGGTCCATTCAGATAGTAATACTAATACGATGTCATTTAAAAGTGTGTGGCACCCATCTCTCAACTCTCTTGCTCCTGCTTTCACCATGTAAACTGTCTGCTCCTGCTTCAACTTCCACCATGACTGGAAGCTTCCTGAGGTCTCCCTCAGTTTCCATTTGGCAAACAACCCAAGCCAATGCCAGACATAAAAACTGTGACTTCACTCCCCTTCCTGCTTATCTTCCAAACCTGCCCCCCAACATCCCAGAATGGAAGAGGAGCCTTTACATTTTCTTTTATTCTGGGGTGCTTTTGTTTTGTAACAGTTTTGTTCTTGTGACTGGGTATGAACAAGCATTAAACTAGTTCAGAAGAGAATGTATCTCAACACTTGTTCTTTGATAGGGCAGAACTTTAATTATGCTGCTACACTAAACAAATCTTGTCCCAGGGTCTCCACAAGAAGATAGCTCACTGAAAAATTATTATCAGCTCTCTCTCTGAACAAGAACTCGATAAATCTTAAATCTAACCTCTGGCTATTTTTTTGGTTCCACATCACTAATTTTATCATATATCTTTTTCACCTGTCAGATGTCTCCAGCATAAATGTCATGGCACTCTCCCTTTTATGACATAATCTCTAAGTTTAAAAAATCTCCCCACTGTACAACAGAGAGAACTTAATGTTTCTTTGTCATCTGACAGTCCCAAGTTTATTAATAGCTGTTAGAATGCACTGGCTTCCCTTTAGGGAAACCTCATCTCCATTTATTTTTTTCCTCCTGAGAAAAAGTTGATTAGCCCCAATCCCATCCAGGCAGTCAGTCAATAAATGTTGAAATGCAATAATAATAATGACCAAAAAACATCATGTTCTTCTTTATCCATGGAGGTTGTCATGGTTACCACTAAAATCTTGTTTTGTTTCACCGGTCCTTCAATTCTTTTACATAAGATTTATCAGGATTTACTGCTTACCCTCTCCTTCTCCCTTCACTTCCTTGAGAATCAGTGATTGTCACTGATATACTGCACCTGTGCTGTATACCTGTGACTATTTCAATTTGAAATAAAATACATTATTTCTCATATAACTTTAAGTCCAAACTATATGAACACATTTAAAGGATAGAAATATGAGAATGTTGTCATAAAAATCACAATACATGACTTTTCCAATTGGATCAAATTGCAAAAGTAAGTGAAAAAAAATAAAATTTTTGTAACTAAGCTACTATGGTTTCCTATTGGATTAACAAATGTTTCTTCTTTATCAGAAACACTTACATAAGACTATTCAAATACTGCAAAAAATATTACTTTCACCCCCAAAACAATCTAAAGCAACTCCTGCTATGTGTGTCTGCAACCCTAAACAATAGTCTTTCCCATAATGTATGCATGGAAATTTTCCCTTGGATTATGAGCGGTATTAATTAATCTTGATGATGTGCCCCTCCCAGCCTACAATATTACCCAATTGTGCTCCCTAAAATATTCATTGCATTAGTATGTGTGTCTGCCACATTCAATAGCCCTCCACTCTAGTTTTCTATGGGGCCACAGCTTGGCTACACGTTACAAAGCTGCACATTCATTTGTTAAACAGCCTCACTCATCATGTAGTAGCAGCTATTGGCTACATTCTCATTCATTCATTGCATCAGTACAGCCCTGAGACTCGATTGACTCACTTAGATCTCATCTTTGCTTATTTCATTTTGTGATTTAACATTTATCAAAAGATTGGGCTTCCAAGAACTAGATATATCTGTAGTTAGGTCCGTATGTTATAGGCAACCAATGTCTGCTTGTTGCTAGTCCCATGTTGAGTGACCTTAGTTACAGGGTAGTAATGAATGTTCTTTCCTCTGCCTATAGGCTCAATTATACAAAACTGCCTATTTGGGGCCATGATAATCTACAAATTGACAGTGTTGTATGATTCAGCCAACATCCCTTATTCAGTTAGGGACTAGAAGGGAAGAGGATGCTCCCTCTTTAGTTTTGGTATACCTACGGCTCTCAAGTTCTGCAATTCTACCCAAAGTTCCAGACCTCAAGCCTAACTAAAAAACTGGAGGAGCTCTGAAATTCTTATGAGATACATGAACTTATTCAAAGTCAGGCAGATAAATCATAAATGAATTAATTGTGCTTTCTCCTGCTCTTTTATCTCACTCACAGTTGCTAGAAGGCCAGCATAAGGAAAGCACAGAAGAATAAACACCATAAACATTTACTAACAGAAACTGCAAAGGGTAAGGAAGACAGAAAGGCCAGCATAATTGCTTTCTTTTGGAGCAGGGAGGCTAACGTAAAACTTGTGTCTCTCACAGGGCTTTGCCACGTTCCATATCCAAGAATATGTGGGGATTCCTTTGAAAGGGAGATAGAAAAATCAATGGCTAATATTTTCCAAGTCTCATCCAACCAAGAGATACAGGATAGTTATTATACTTGGGACAATAGTACCCAGTGCAGTTCTATTTGTTCATGACTATGATAAGGATACTGAATACAAATATAACTTAACTAAATATAAAGAGAAGTGTCAGTTTGAGACAATCACATACCAAAAATGGCATAGGGGAAAATGAGAAAACAATGAAATAAGAAGTATGTCCACCCCATTAACTCATATTTCATAATGATATATAGAAGACTCGGTCCTATTATGTTCTACAATTTTTCACTTCACTCACCCCCTACAATTCTATGGTTTGCTTTATCAATTTATGACCTTAATCACAGAAGTGGTGAATTTTATACCTACATACCTGTTAACTAATTTTCTCTTGTAGATTCTCCACAGTATATCATACATAGCCGCCAACAAGCTGTGTGCCCCTTGCACATGTTATTAAAACCTCTATGTTTCATATTCTTCATCTTTAAAATAAAGAGGCTGAATGCCACAGCTAAAGAATAGCAGAAATACTGGATTCCAGTGGGGAAGCTTTTGTGATCAACTTTGTGTTCCTGAAAGTAATGAGGAGGGATACTGTGGTTGAGTTTTTCCCAGATGTGGAATAAATGTCATGTAGGACCATGTGAGGGGACATGAACAGACCTTCTTTTGAATAATTATGTATTTTTTAAACTTCTATTATGTCAATCGATATTAGTTTCTTGATGGTAAAATAATTAAACAGAAACAAAATCATTGAAACAATTTAGGGTTAAAAGTGAAAATATGTTAAGAAACGTAGGAAGTAAATATGGATAAGCTATTTAAAAAGGTGACAGTGAATCACTGGGGTCTGGAAACAATGCAGGGGTGATACTCAATGAAAAAACTGGGACCATGTTTACTAGTTTTTTTTCCCAAGTGGTATTATCTTTGAAAATCTGATAAATAGAACTATCTTTTCAGAATGTGCTAGCAGTATGTTTTTATGCCGTGTTCTTCATTGAAAACCTGAATTCTAAGAGTCAGATCCATTCACAAAGCTGTTCTTTGAATTCTGAGGAGTTCTGACCTTCTTCAAAGCCATCGCCAAAGAATCGGTAAGACAGAGATGTGTGGGTCACGACTGGAAGAGCAGTAAATGGACATGACCCTCTGTAGCCCAGGAAAAATCACTGTCATTTCCATGTTCTTACACCATCACAGATTCCCGAGGGCTTGCATTTGCCTGGCACTGTGCTAAGCCCTTTGCAAGCAGTATCATGTTTCCTTGTAATGATCCTATAAAGTAGATTATTTTATCTCTATTTTATGTAGAACAAGATTACTGTGTCCTGGTAGCATAATTTGAAACTGGTTGAGATAAGGTTCAAACCCAGATCTTTGTAATGACAAACCATGGCACTATTCTGGATCTTTAATAAGGAGTGATTTTGAGAGAAATCTAATTGTTTCTGATCAAGATCCAGAAGTTTTCATTATATTTGACTGGCACTTCAAAACATGGAATTGTTAGGTGCAATGTTCCACCTTAAATTAGGTGACAAAATACTGCTATGACCAAAGGAAAAAGGGGAATACTGTAAATGATCGTGAGTTTTCATCCTAATTTTCACCATGATAAAATGATTTATTTCAAAGGATTTTGCTATTAATTGAATTATTTGATTAGAAAGCCAATTTTTTTTTCTAGAATCATTTTATCTTCTGCCACTAAATACAAAATAAAATTCACAATGTGGGAAGTTAACTAATAAGTGTAAAGCTTTATTTTTATTTTTAAAGGTTTAAGCTCACCTTATACATAATACAGTCATTTTCTGACCTCATGTGGTGTCAATCTAAAGATAATGCATTCTAATAAATTCTGAGGACAACAGAATCTTTGTGGTGCCTGTGTACACACACACACACACACACACACACACACACACACAGAGGAAGCTCTAGCATGCCAGTTTAGGCCCCATGGATAATCTAACCCCCAAACCCAAAGACCTTCTAAGGAAAATATTAAAATGGATATAGGGCCTGGATCATGAGGTCCTGAAAATGGAATTGGGACTAATATAGAGGGGGGCAGTCTTTCTTGGGATAATTTTGGTTTTGTAGTTTGTGTTGGGAAGGATTTTTTGTGTCTCCTTAGCTGGTGCCACTCATGTGCCTTCTGATGTAACTTCCTCGGGCTTTCTTTCAATGTTTCAAGAAGTGGCTATTAGATAATTTTGATCAATGATCCCTTTCTGCTTGTATGAGCAATCTTAGAGAATAATATAAGTTCTGCCTGTAGAGAACCCTTTCACCTCAGGGGAATGTATATTAGTACTTAGGAGGAGAACAAGTCAATATAACTAAGATCAAGTGACCAAAGAGATATACATGATGGTGGCTTAATTTTGGGAAGCCTCCCCAACAGAAGCATCAGAAATAGCAAAGATACCAAATAAGGCATCAGAATAGTGAGTGGCACCAAAAAATAACAAGAATTAAGCAAATGACTTCATTTCTATAAGCCTCCTTTTACTTATGTGTAATATGGGTACAACAGTCATTCTTTATAGAGATATTAAAGGGGTTAGACTATATGAAATACAATTTGATACACAAAGTTCTCAGCATTGGCCTGGCACATACTATGCATTCACTAAACAGATGCTACTGTAGAAAGGCAGCATACTGACAAGGACATAGACTCTTTGAGATCAGACTGCCTGAACCATTGATCACGCTGACTATGTGACCTGGGGCAAGTCAGCTAACCCCATTGTGCATCATCTGTAAAATGAAAGTAGTCATAACGTTATTTTATAAGATTGTTGTAATGATTGAGTTAATACATATGAAGCCCTTAAAACAATATCTACCATTTAAGGAGAACTCAAAGAATGTTAGCCATTATTCATTATTATAATTCAGGATGCTAATTAAATCTTTATATTGTTTGAATAATTAAGCTACTTTTATAGTTAAAGTTTTTCAACTCAAGCAATTAAAATTTTTAGTGATTTAAAAACCAAATAAAAATGTAGAAAAGAATTATGTAGTGTGAGTGTAGAATCATAATATTATTTTTAAAAAAATTTTTGAAAGGATGTTGTAAATGTCAAGAATAAAAAGTTATCCAGTTTGATGTATTTTATAGTAAATCTCTAAAATGTACACATTTTGATATTAATACAAATGTTAATAGACATTACAGGGGCATAAAGCTGAATTTTGTAACCACATAATTTATGTATTTGGCATATTGTTACCACGAGCTGCTAAACAGGTTTAGGGAAAGTTATACTATTCACTCCAACATTTCCCCAAAATGATTCTAATTCAAAGCTTTTTATTTTCATAGCTCGTTACACACCTCCTTGAAAGCATAACTTATGTCTCAGATGACAAAAAAGTTAAGCCTGAAATATTAACTCTACTATTTATTCCACAGTGTTGAAGAGTGAAAAAATGAAGACCACCTGGTCAAGATTACAAATCCAGCAGTGGTTATTTTTGCCTCTCTTCAGAACTCCTCCTTCTAGCACCCTCCTGTTTTCCCCTTGGACCTACCCATCATTCTTATTTTCACCATTTTTGTTCCACATTTGCAATGTTCCTGCTGTTTGTTGGAGAAGGAAAACAGTGAACGTGATACTGAGGCGAGAGATGTCAGTGACGGGGCACATTGCTGTAGGGGCCAGGCTTCATGATGGGCACTGCACACATGTTAGCTGTAGTCTTCATATAGCTCTAAAAAATGGGTATGGTTATCCTCTTTTTCAAACAAGGAAACTGAGGCTCAGAAAGTTCAAGTTACTTGCTTATGGTCACACAGACACTGTATGTCACAGTGAATATTCACAAACAAGTCTGTGTGACGTTCATGCCCTTACTACACGTCCCTACCACACTGTTTCTGCTGAAAGTCCCTTTGTGGAAGGGTTTGGGTCTTTTGTTATCAAACTAACAACAACAATAACAAAAACAGAACTCAGCAAAGAAACAAAAAAATAATGAAATAAATGCAGCAATAGTTGATTCTTGGCTTTTTTGGCTTGTAGAACAATGAACATATTGTCTTTATTCCTTATCCCCAAATTTTCTAAAGTGAGCATTCAACCTCTTAATAATGTGAACAATACAAGTCTAGGATGATGAAACAAGTATTTTTTAAAAACATTTTTTTTTTGCCAGGTGCAGTGGCTCACACCATAATCCCAGCACCATGGGAGGCCGAGGCAGACAGATCACATTTAACAGGAGTTTGAGACCAGCCTGGCCATCATGGTGAAACCCCATCTCTACTAAAGATACAAAATATTAGCCAGGTGTGGTGGTGTGTGCCTGTAATCCAAGCTACTCAGGAAGGTGAGGCAGGAGAATGACTTGAACCCGGGAAGCAGAGGTTGCAGCAAGCCGAGATAGTGCCATTGCACTCCAACCTGGGTGACAGAGAGAGACTCCGTCTCAAAAAAACAAACAACAACAGCAACAACAACAACAAAAATGTTTTTTTTTTAGGAGAAAGTGCTTTCTAATAAGGGCTTAAGTTATTACTCTTCCCACTTGTGTTGGTGTTTATATGGGGAACACAAAGATTTTATATAGAAATAACAACAATGAAAAACCAGTCAAACAAATAACAACAATAGCAACAAAAATCTCTTCAAGATGCAGAGAAATGTATAATTTAGTTTGGAATGGGAAATAGCAAATCATATTTGTCATTTTGAATTAGGAACAATCTTAACATTTCTCACGCCATTCAGCTAAATGTCTAGATTTGCTGTGATCTGAATCAGAATTAAGATTCAAAATGTCTTTTCCAAGTTTTTAATCTTTATAAGGCCTGGATTCCAAACCTTGCCTCATGGAGTAAGCCACTTACTCAGTAACAGCTCCACCAAACACCCAGAGGCTTGAGCCCCCTTATTTCCTCACTGTCTCAACCTCTGTCCCTCACTCCCTCCCTTCCCTTCTTTCCACCTACACTTAACAAAGGACCCTGTTCGAATGGGCAGTATGGTCTGTATGCACCACTGAATCAGCACAGGGGAACTGGGACACACCAGACATGCCTCTTCACTCCCTACCTCAGCCGTTTCTCAGTATGTTTTCTTCCAGCCACACCATTGTGCTTCCCCATAAACTGAATGTCTACCTGAACCCTTAGGATGGTTTTATTTTATTTGTTTATGTATTTATTTTTTGAGACAGAGTCTCGCTCTGT
>NW_012103987.1:1553932-1555566 GCF_000951045.1 Mandrillus leucophaeus
GTAGCTGGGATTACAGGCGTGTGCCACCACACCCGGCTAATTTTTTGTATCTTTAGTAGAGATAGGGTTTCACCATGTTGGCCAGGCTGATCTTGAACTCCTGACCTCATGATCCACCTGCCTCGTCTTCCCAAAGTGCTGGAATTCCAAGCGTAAGCCACTATGCCCTTAGGATGGTTTTGGACAGGTGGTTTTCAGCACAATGCCGCTTAAAACATTAACATCTAGTTTGGAGTTTTGTGTTTTTTCCTTCCTTTTTTCCCGAGGCCCTGTTGACATTTTTCTGAATAATTTTCTGAAAAATTATTTCTCTTTTTCTCCTTCTCCTTCTCCTTCTCTCTCTCTCTCTCTCCCCCCCCACCCCCCATTTAATCAGCTTGGCTAAGTTTAACCTGGTAGAATCCATGTATGGGAGTATTTCATAATGTGATGAAAGATAAGAGAAATATTATCAATTTAATTATACATTATTCATAGATATTAATATCAGATAATGAGACACTCTATTCTGTTTAAGTGTGGGGAAATAAGTTAATTCTAAATCAAACCTAAATATTGTACCTCATGCTATAGTTTTATTTTACTTCAGTGCTGCCATTACCTTTCCTCCCCAAAGCCATGTATTTTCCAGCCACAATCCTCTAGTTGGTTTTAAATCCATGTCCTTCATTTAGAAGCACAATCATCCCCAATAGCAACTTTGTACTGACCCATTGTCATAAATATAGTCATAAAATATTCAAGAGCAACATATGGGTGAAGGGCTTTGTTCTATTTTCACTGAAGGAAAAATATAAGTAATTTTGATCAGAGTCTAAAGCAAAAAGGGACAGAAAAGAGATCAAAGTTACAACTTAAAGCTTGCTGAGAAAATGCTAAGCATTACGTAAAGTGCAGGGCATCATCAGATACAGATGGGAATGATGCTGAGTCTTAGAGGAACCTTTCTCTCTGCTTCATGTTTCTCTCCACCTCATCCCTCTGCTGATATCCATTATTCTCCCACACAGGCGCAGATGCACATACAAATGGACACATACCAAAAGTAGGGGGTAGAAACATGAATTTAACATTATGTAACATTTCCTTTAACTTCCTGTAACTTCATTCTATAAGTTTCCTGTCCTTATTTAAACATTCCTTATCATACCATTAAACAAGTTGATTAAACCCTTTCAAGTTTAATTATCTAGCATTCAAAATTAACTTGTAGGCCACTTGCAGTGGCTCAGGCCTGTAATCCCAGCACTTTGGGAGGCTGAGGTAGGCTGATCACTTGAGGTCAGGAGTTTGAGACCAGCCTGGCCAACATGGTGAAACCTCATCTCTACTAAAAATTCAAATAATTAGCCAAGCATAGTGGTGCACACCTGTAGTTCCAGCTACTTGGGAGACTGAGGCAGGAGAATCGCTTGAACTTGGGAGGTGGAAGTTGTAGTGAGCTGAGATCATGCCACTGTATTGCACCCAGCCTGAGTGACAGAGAGAGACTCCATCTCAACAACAACAACAAAAAGAAAATTAACCTGTAAAATTACCACATTCTACTTTTAAAAGCTGAAAATCACTAAGAAAATTTGTGTACATCCGTATTACCAAAAGAATTTAAAAATAAATGTGGTATGAATAAAATA
>NW_012103987.1:1556591-1588248 GCF_000951045.1 Mandrillus leucophaeus
TATATATATATCCTATTAGTTCTGTCCCTCTAGAGAACCCTGACTAACACGAATTTTGGTACTAGAAGTATCCACTAGGAGTGGGGTCCAGAATAGGAGAAGTTTCTGCAACAGGTCCAGGCTGCTGTGCAAGCTGCTCTGCCACTTGGGCCATATGACCCAACAGATTCAACGGTGCTTGAGGTGTCAGTCGCAGATAGGGATGCCATTTGGAGCCTCTGGCAGGCCCCCATAGGTGAATCACAGTAGAGACCTCTAGGATTTTAGAGCAAGGCCCTGCCATCTTCTGCAGATAACTACTCTCTCTTTTTTTTTTTTGACATAGTCTCTCTCTGTTGCCAGGCTGGAGTGCAGTGGCGCAACCTCCAATCACTGCAACCTCCACCTCCTGGGTTCAAGTGATCCTCCTGCCTCAGCCTCCTGAGTAGCTGAGATTACAGGCATGCATCACCAAGCCCAGCTAGTTTTTTTGAATTTTTAGTAGAGATGGGATTTCACCATGTTGGCCAGGATGATCTTGATCTCCTGACCTCATGATCCACCCACCTCAGCCTCCCAAAGTGTTGGGATTACAGGCATGAGCCCCCATGCCTGGCCACTACTCTCCTTTTGAGAGACAGCTCTTGGCCTGTCACTGGGCTTTGGTGGAAACTAAATGTTAGACTATGGATTATTAGGTCACCACACAACCTGAACTGCCCATGGGTGCTTTCTGACCCATCTAGCCATAAAGTGGGTTGTGCACAGCAGCATTCAATCATCAAATGGAAATGGTATACATGTGATCAGGCTCGAACAGGTCCTGAAGGCACAAGTAAGTTACATGAAGAAGTTGCTCAAATGCCCATGGTCTCCACTCCTGCCACCCTGTCTTCTCTTCCCCAGTCTGCATCGATGGCCTCATTGGGATTTTCCTATGATCAGTTGACAGAGGAAGACAAGTCTAGGGCCTGGAAAGCAGATGGCTCTTCATGATATGCAGGCACCATCCAAAAGTTGACAGCTACAGCACAGCCCCTTTCTGGGACATCCCTGAAGGACAGTGGTGAAGGGAAGTCTTCCCAGTGGGCAGAACTGTGAGCACTGCACCTGGTTGTACACTTTGCATGGAAGGAGAAATTGCCAGATGTGCAATTATATACTAATTCATGGGCTGTAGCCAATAATTTGGCTGGATGCTCAGGGACTTGGAAGAAGCATGATTGGGAAATTGGTGACAAAGAAATTTGGGGAAGAGGTATGTGGATGGACCTCTTTGAGTGGTCAAAAACTGTGAAGATCATTGTATCCCATGTGAGTGCTCACCAGCGGGTGACTCAGCAGAGGAGAATTTTAATAATCAAGTGGATAAGATGAACCGTTCTGTGGACACCAATCAGCCTCTTTCCCCAGCCACCCCTGTCATCGCCTAATGGGCCCATGAACAAAGTGACCATGGTAGTAGGGATGGAGGTTACACATGGATTCAGCAACACAGACTTCCACTCACTAAGGCTGACCTGGCTATGGCCACTGCTGTGTGCCCAGTTTGCCAGCAGCAGAAACCAACACTGAGCCCTCGATATGGCACCATTCCTTGGGGTGATCAGCCAGCCACCTGGTGGCAGGTTGATTATATTGAACCTCTTCCATCATGTAAAGGGCAGTTGTTTGACCTCAGTGGAATAGATACTTACTCCAGGCATGGGTTTGCCTATTCTACGCGCAATGCTTCTACCAAGACTACCTTCCATGGACTCATGGAATGAATGCCTTGTCCACCATCATGGTATTCCATACGGCATTGCTTCTGACCAAGGCACTCACTTTATGGCTAAAGAAGTGTGGCAGTGGGCTCATGCTCATGGAATTCACTGGTCTTACCATGTTCCCCATCATCCTGAAGGAGATGGATTGATAGAATGGTGGAATGATCTTTGGTAGTCACAATTACAATACCAATCAGGTGACAATACTTTGCAGGGCTGGGGCAAAGTTCTCCAGAAGGCCATGTATACTCTGAATCAGCATCCAATATATGGTACTGTTTCTCCCGTAGCCAGGATTCATGGATCCAGGAATCAAGGGGTGGAAGTGGAAGTGGCACCACTCACCATCACCCCTAGTGACCCACTAGCAAAATTTTTGCTTCCTATTCCCATGAAATTACATTATGCTGGCCTAGAGGTCTTAGTTCTAGAGGGAGGAAAGCCACCACCAAGAGACATAATGGTTCCATTAAACTGGAAGTTAAGATTGCCACCAGGCTCCTCCTACCTTTAAGTCAACAGGCTAAGAAGGGAGTTACAGTGTTGGCTGGGGTGACTGATCCAGGCTATCAAGATGAAAGCAGTCTACTACTCCACAATGGAGGTAAGGAAGAGTATGCATGGAATACAGGAGATCCATTAGGGTGTCTCTTAGTATTACCATGCCCTGTGATTAAGGCCAGTGGGAAACTACAACAGTCCAATCCAGGCAGGACTACAAATGGCCCAGACCCTTCAGGAATGAAAGTTTGGGTCACTCAACCAGGAAAAATTAAAACACAACCTGTTGAGGTGCTTGCTGAAGACGAAGGCAATACAGAATGGGTAGAAGAAGGTAGCCATCAATACCATCCACAACCACATGACAAGTTGCAGAAATAAGGACTGTAATTGTCATGAGTATTTCCTCCTTCTTTTGTTAAAAGCATGTCTGTGCATATATACAATTGTATTAAGAAAATATCTTCATTTTATTTCCTTTCTCCTTTATAATGTGACATAATATTTATTGACTTCATGTCATCATTTAAGTATTTTTTACTTTATGTAATAGCATCTGGATTGGGGATTGGTGTGTTTCTGGTTGTACAAAGGATAGTTGTTTTATGATAGGTGGAATTATGACATTATTATTGTCTTTATTTGAAAATTATGCATGATCTCAGGAGATGTATATGGGTTCAAGTTGACAAGGGGTGGACTTGTGACGGTTAATACTGAGTGACAACTTGATTGGACTGAATGATGCAAAGTATTGATTCTGGGTGTGTCTGTGAGGGTGTTGCCAAAGGAGATTAACATTTGAGTCAGTGGGCTGGGGGAGGGAGACCCACACTTAATCTGGGTGGGCATCATCTAATCAGCTGCCAGCAAATATAAAGCAGGCAGAAAAACATGAAAAGACTAGACTGGCTTAGCTTCCCAGCCTACATCTTTCTCCTGTGCTGGATGCTTCCTGCCCTCAAACATCAAACTCCAAGTTTTTCAGTTTTGGAACTTGGACTGGTTCTCCTCGCTCCTCAGCTTACAGATGGCTGATTGTGGGACCTTCTGATCTTGTGAGTTAGTACTTAATAAACTGTCCTTTATACATAAACATATATCCTATTAATTATTTCCCTCTAGAGAACCTTGACTAATACAGGGTTACATGAAATAACTCATCTGAACATATCCAGTGTATTTATTTCTTGGCACATTTTATTCAATAAGTATTAGCAGAGAATCCACCTATTGTTGCACATACTGAAATGAACTACAGCCATAGAAATATATAAAAGCAGAAGGGTCTCAAAAAAAAAAAAAAACCGCATAATGCTATTTTCTTGCCAAGAAGCCTAGTAGTTAACATAATGGTTTCCTTTTGAAGCATCTTCCTTTTCTATATAGAGAATCTGGGTCTTCAAGACAATCAAATTGGTTTTTCCTAAGTGGATTCCATTTGCAGCAGGCCCCCAGTGAAAACCATCTATCTCCAGTGGGCCAAGATTAATCAGTTCTACTCTGGCTTCATCTCGCCTGAGTTTCATATGCTAGTAAAATGATAGTACAGCAATGAGGAAGATGGTATGCCAGGAAGAAAAAAAGAGTTTGAAATCAGCGGATCTACTCATTTCCCCTGCACCTGGGCCAGGGTTTATGTCCCAAAGAAAGAGGGGAGGAATGATCTATAAGCTCTTGAATGAGCAGGGAGAGGAACAGCTGTCGACAACAAATTGATTTCATTGGTTGAGTTCCGCAGCAGCAGGCAGGGGGGCTGGAGTGGCTGCGGGCTGCTGTGCTTACCCACCAGGGCAGTTAACATCATTAAGACAATTCCAGAGCGCCTAACTGGAGAAGTAGACAGAAAGAGGATCGCTGCAGAGAGAGGAAGGCAGAGAGGTAGAATCCTGACCAACAGGGCACTCCATGGGCCTTAAACAGAGAAAGGAACAAACAGCAGGGTAAATTGCAAAATACTGCTTGCTACCCTGTCTTCATGACAGCTGTTTCCAGATGAGAGAACTATTTCGTCTTTTCAGTTCCCATTGTGCAGCTTTCTTTTCAGTATACTGAGTTCTCTGTGGAACTTGCCATATCTCCCTACGGCTTATGCAGATGCTTTATGAGATGAACCCCATGTGGTTTCCACATCCATTCTCTGTGCGCAGGAAGACAGAAGTCTCCACATCTTTCGGATACCTTTTATGGGAGCAAGTTTGCCTCATGTCAAAACACAGGACCGGAAAAGCAGGATGAGACACAAGCACAGGAAACTGCTGTCTACAAGAGCCAAATATTTAGATCCTAGAAAAAGTTTGCCAAAGGCTTCATTTCCTGCATATATGTGCCAGACATACATGTCTAAGGGTCAAATTTCTGATATGGTTTTAATCCAGTTCTTAAAAGTACATGGTTTACATATTTGAAATCGCCTGTGTGTATAAAAGAAGAAACTACATTCATGGTGTGGAAATCCTTTTATTGACGAATTTTAGCAGTGGCTATCTCTGTATTTACTTGACTAGTGGTTTTTGTCTGGTATTGTTTGAAAATGCAGATGTAAAGACTTCTTTCAAACAGAAGTAACTCCTGTAAGGGATAAAGGAAGAAAAGGCTCCTGTAATTCCACTGGATCTAAAGTACAGTCAGTCCCCAGTTTAGGATGGCTCAACTTGACTTTTTTTAATTTTATGATTGGATTATCAGGATGTAACACCATCATAAGTCAAGGAGCATCTGTACAGTAAATTGTCAGAAATGTGCCACCACTACTTAGAATGATGGATGAGTGGCACAAAAATAAACATTATCCAACTGCTCTCTACTTAATGAAGGCAAATTTATAGAATATTATAATTTCTCAAAACATATATAAGACTCATTGCCATCTTTTTTACCTTTTAGGAAAGCTTAATAATCAAAATCAAAATGTTTACTCACACTGCAGAAGTGCGTACTTTGTGATTTTTTTTTTTCCTTAATCACGTCTCAAAAAGAAACAAGAAGAGAAAGAAAGTCCTGTGTTCACAATTTTCTCCAACATTAAGGATGACCCCTTGCTCACCATTTATTTCCTAAGGCACTGCTTAAGGTGCATAGATCCAGAGGTGACAATAAAAGGGCAGGAGAGATTTCTGCTCTCCATGGCCAAAAATGTGCATTTGACATTAATAAGTCCTCCATCCTCCATGATTCTTACACATGTTTTGATGTTCAAAGGAGAGCCTCTACAACATTCCAAGCACATTTAATTGGCATGATCTTATTAGCAGACAGAATTCACTCAGGGAGATTACTTGGCCAAGCTCTCAGGACACGTAGGTGTTGAAAACATGGATTTCAACTCAAGCAAGTATGTTTGATTCCAAAGCAAAATATCATACTATTACCATATTGACTTTTGCATTCACAGGTCAACCTTTGTCCATCATATTACACTTAGATAGTTGACATTTCCACTTCAGACCCAAATTAGATTTGACAAATTGGCTCAATCCAACTGGGTTTGTTTTCTGACACTGTCAGCAAAAACATTTTGGCCTCTGTAACATATAACCTGTAGATTCATGTCCCAGTTATTGTTTCATCATAATTCATTATCAATCTACAAAGTTTATAAATATACATGTAGAAACCATGACACAAAGTATTCGCATTTTTTGAAATACTAAGTTAAGGAAGATTTTCATATCCTGGGACTTGTTAAGCATGTGATAACTTTCTTTAGACACAATGACGCTAACTATCTGAAATACTCTTGATGCAGATTTGAGAAAGTGTGAGCTACATCATGTTCGTTCACAGGGCCATTCCTAATGGTACCAATCATCTGTTTAGTTTTCTTGGCTGTAAGAGCACTATGCACTAATGTTTTTTAGAGAATAGTAAACTATTTCTAGAACACTGAAATTCAACAAAATGTTAAGTATCTGGGCAAAGAACATTCATAGCTTTAAAAAGGGAGTAGTGTTAACAGGGGAAAAGAATCCAAATGGCTTTGTTACTACCTAGTAACATTAATTTAAAATGATGGATCACTTTCAAAATTCTTAAACTAAAATAGATTTATTTTTTCTTTTATAATTGTTATATGCCAATATATGAGATAAAGCATATAGATTACAGAAACCAAGGGACAGAAAGAAATGCAATGGTTTGTATAGAGCAACAAATCATCCCATACTTCTACCTCCTTTCCTGCGCCTTTGCCAAGTATTCTATTTAAAGTTCCCTGTGAGGAGCTCTGTCTTGGGAAAGAGTTTGATAGTAGTTAAACAAAAGGATTTATTTAAAAAGGAGGCCTGGGTTTGGTTCACATCTTGGCTCTATTACTTACTTAAATGGATTATTGGGCAAGTTATTGAGGCTCTTTGAGTCTCGTCCTTAAATGAGGAGAATAATTTATTTCATATGGATGTTGTATAGGAGTAAATTCAGTGTCAAACAGTATCTTGCACAGAGTAAATAATCAATGCCCATATATGGACATTTTTGACACTAACTCTTAGGAAATATTTTAGTTCCCTAGAAAAGTACATTTTAGATTTCTTCGAAGTCCCCAATGCAACTTTAGATCTGAAAATTTTAAGTATTTCAAAATAAGAGCATTAACATGCCATATGTAGCTTGAATGCTATATTTCTCTTTGCCAAGTATTTAACTTTGCAAATCATCTGATGGCTTAATTACAAAGCTGGGCCCTGACATCCATCACTCTGCATAGGGGAAATCTATCCAGAAGAGACTAGAAGTGGCTTCTTTCTGCATGAGTTATCAATCAGGAATTCTAATTTAAATCCAGAGAGATGTGTCTAATGCTGAGTTTGTTTCCAGATCTCTTGGTTCACTAGAGTTTTATGTATTCTTTCAATGTCCTAAAATGTGCTATTCCATGACAAAACAGTTATTTGCTTTGTGTGTAGTACTAGCTTTGCTTTTTAATCACTTAGAAGAACCCACCATATAGTAATCTGGCTAACCTTGTGAGATATGAGGCCATCAATGATAAGAGCCCCCTTTTACAGTCCTCTTCTTGGGTGTAAGCCAGGCATTCCTAAAATAGAGTTGTCCTTGCAATTTGCCATCCATGAAACAATATTCTGAGCCATCTCCCAAAAGAGTAGTTCCTACCACTAATAAGGCATTTATTTTAGTTTTTCTTTCAATAGTAAAAAATCACTTACACTTTCTAGGCCAGAGTTTCCAGCCACTGGGACACTGTGAATAGATTACAGGTGCTCAGGTATTGATCTGACAGCCCTTATCACCACCAGGAGAGGCCTGGTATACAGCATCATCTCTGATCATTAATATAGTCAACATATAAAATAGTTTGTGCCTGAGTCTTGACATGAAAATCTTTGAGAAACACTGTGGGTCCTAGCTGATTCTTCCTTAGGTAGCTGAAGGAAGTCCAGTATTCTAAGTGATTCTAAGTGGTGTCTGACTATGCAACATAAAAGTGTGGTGCTTCTATGGCAGAGGGTAAATGCAATGACTCTTTTTCATGTTTCCCACAGACATGTGGGGAACTGAATGTGTGACCTTTATATAATTAGTGGGTCTTAATTTTGCACCAAGTAGTTGGGATTTTTGTCATGGAGAAAATGGATTTTGCCTCTCTTCCAATATCAAGAAGATGGTTGGCTGATCAATAATCCATGACTTACAACATAATAAGTGAATGAAGATAAGGAACACATGGATCCCTGTACACACTCATTTAACAATTACTTTTTTTCTTTCAAATATCAGGAAGGATAAATGTTAAGCATAAATGTTAATGAATATATCAGTACTAGTATATTTGTATTGTTCTTATGTTATGATTTCTAATATGTATATAGCTTTTCATAGTTTACAAGAAGAGTGGACCTCTTAAAATTACATGTACAAAACAAAAAAGGCATGGTGGAATCAGAGTGGTCTATTGGATAAACAGAGAGGCAGCATTTTTTGCAGGAGGAAACACAGCACAAAGTTCATTTTTGTCACATTAAAATTAAGTAGATGTGTAGAAATAATATTACCCTAAACTGAAAATCAGCTAGTGACTCAGGAAGGAGAAAAATTTATCACCATATAGAAAGAAAACCTAGAGTCCCTATTTTTGTGTTTTAAGCCTCATGGATAGACACTTCTTAGTTCCTTTTACAAACTCTTAATTATGGGAAGGGAACGAGATATTTGACAAAAGAGGGTGTGGGACTGATTCAGAGGGGTTCATTATGCTTTTCAGGATGCCTTCTTTAAATGAAGGATAACACAAAAAGTAAGTCACTAAAAAAGAGAACTGTAAAAAAAAATTATTAAAAAACAGTTTTAAAATGCTTAACAACTTTTCCCTGCTTAGAGAACTTTTCAGGGAAGAGGGGAAAAGACAGCACTGGTGACAGAGGGGTGGTGAAATGCAGAGGATTTACAAAGGAGCCAGCGAATGTGGAAAAGGAAGCAAACATAACATAAACAGACACCTAGGACATTACAAGGATTCATGAAGTGATTTATCCCACTTCCTGGTCTCCAAGCACTCTGTAACCAAATCAGCCTCAATCTAAAGTTACTCTTTCCAAATGGCAGTCACCAGCCACGTGTGTCTTTTCAGCATCAGCACCTGATATGTGGTAATTGAGAGCTCACGTGTGCTCTAAGTGTAAAATATACACAGATTTTAAAAACCTTGCTAAAAAAGAGTGTAAAATGACTCACTAATAATTTTTGGAATAATATTTTGGATATACTGGTTAAAATATATTGTTAAAATTAATATTGCCTGTTTTAGCCTTTAAAAAATTTTTATAGTGTAGGTACTAGAAAATTTAAAATTACATACATAGCTTATGTTATACTTGTATTTGGAATCACTGTTTTAGAGTTTTTAAAAGTTATTTAAACTTGCTTACTCACAAATATTTTTACAGTTGAGAATAATTGTATGTAGTGGTCAGTCCCAAATGTAGCAAACTTCTCATTGGTCCGTTGGCCATCTTAGTATTTCTTTACTGACTCATACACTTGAACTATCCTGAAATTTATTCCCATTCCCATCATTACACACCTGAGGAAAGCCACTGAAAGAAAAGGGTTGCTGCTAGTTCACCAGTTCTCCTAATACATGCTGTTGAAAAGACAGGAAAGAGAAAATTAGGCTAGAAAAATGTGAACTCAGAAAAAACAAAGAAGAACCAAACAAAGGGAAAACATTTGTGCCGGGAGTTTCAATTTAAACAGAAACACAGTTACTTCCACGTTGCACTCTGCTTTTTATTTTTCACTATAGTTACGATTTGTTTACTGAATCCCTTAAGAGTCCTCACAGAAGGCTTGAAAAATTTTTACACTTCAGTTTCTTTCTACATCTGGGTGTTTGAATCAGAGGAGCCCTAAAATCTCCTGGAGTTTGAACTTGTATTGACTTCCTGTTTCAGGGCCTTTGAACTGACCATTACCCTGGCAGAAGACTCCATCTCTCCATTATCTGTGTGGTTGGCTCCTTCTTGCCATTTAGGTCTCAACATAAAAGTTATTTCCTTAGAGAATGCTTCCTTGAACACTGTTTCTGCTCCTCCTATCCCTTTCTATCACATCACTCTATTTTATTTTCTTCATTGCTCTTACATCAAGCTGATTTTTCCTTGTTTATATTCTTGTTTACTTATGTATTTATTTATTCATTTGCCCTACAAGAATACCATCTTTCTAAGAGAAAATATGCTGTCTGTCTTAATCATTGCTCTTTCTATCCCACCCAGGAGAGTGTCTGGTATATAGTAGGTACTCAAAAAATTATTATTAGGGAAATGAGTAAATGAATCAGACCTGGTTCTTAGATATAAACAACCAAGAATGACTTTGTCTAATTTAGCAGAAACTGAGTGTATTACCTAACACAATTGCCAATTAAACCTGGAGAGCCAGATTTGAAAAAATGGGGGAGAATAAAGGGAAGACATGCAGCCAGAACTCCTACAGCCAAAATTACGCTGTGGATCCTGCCCAGTGAGGAGACCTCTGCCCCTGGCACCCACATTCCATACTCTAGCTCTCCACCATGGGCTGACACCAATGGATTCAGACATTGGTTTCCCCTGAAGTCACCATTTCCACTGCTGTGCTTAGAAACTGGATACTGTTGTCACTTGAACCATCATCAAAAAAAAATTCTGCATTGACCCTTCTCTGTGTCACAAACTCCATGTCGAAAATTCAGAGTATGTGCCTCAGGTTGTTCAAACCTAGGTCACAGGGATCATGCCTACCTACTAGGAAAAAACAATGATGAGAATCTGGCTTTGGTTTTGATTTTATTTTTCTTCTACATAAGGAAAGGGGCTCGGCCTCTCATTAATATTTATAAGGCACCATCTTCACCAAACATAGGCAAGGGGTTCAGATACTGGGAAGATTCTCCAGATGACAAATATTCCCTATAATCTTCCATGTGCTTGTGGATGCATTTTTTTTTCTTTGATCAGATATACTCTACACTGTTGTAGGTCACATTGTTAGGTTTCTTAGACTGTAGTGAATTTCCAAATGACAGGCAGCATGCTGTATTCATGAGTTCTCCAGAGAAACAGAACCAATAAGAGTTCTCCAATTTCTCTGGGGAACACTGATTAACACAGCATGCTATGTATCATATGAAATTCATAAGCCATTTCCTTATAATAACAAACCTCTTTATACATACATAGCACATAAAATTATCCTATATATTAATATATAACATCTTATAAAATATCTTTATGTATCTTATTTATATATGTATACATATCTTATTTACACACATATAAATAAGATGCATAGAAAGAGATTTATTATTAAAAATTGGCTGAAGCAATTGTGGAGGCTAAGAAGTCCCAAGAACAGCAGTTAGTAAGCTAGAGGCCCAGGACTGCTGATGGCAGAGTTACAGTCTCAAGCCAAGCCCTGAGAACCAGAGGAACTGAAGATCTAAGGTTTAGTCTGAAATCTGAAAGCCTCCACAACCAAGAAGAGCTGTTGTTTCAGTTCTAGTCTCAAAGCAGCAAAAGACTGATGTCCCAGCTCCAGGTCTTCAGGAATGAGGAAATCCCCCTTACTGGCTGGAGAGTCAGCCTTTTGTTCTACACAGGCCTTCAACTAATTAAATGAGAGCCACTCACGCTGGTGAGTAAAGCAGTCTGCTTTACTTAGTCTACTGATTCAAATGTCAATCTTATATAAAAACACCTTCATGGATACCCAGAATAATGTATAGTCAAATATCTGGGCACACACTGTGGCCTAGTCAAGTTGACACATAAACCTAACCATCACGCATCCCCTTCTGGGGACAAACAACAACCCAGTGAGCTCTCAAAGCCTGAAGCTTTACCATGGTTACTCTTCAGCCCACTGTTGGACTAGAAATATACTATTTGGCTCTTAGTTCCTTAAGGCAGGGGTCCTCAAACCCTGGGGTGTGGACTCCATATCAGTCCATGACCTGTTAGGAACTGGGCCACACAGCAGGAGGTGAGCAGCAGGTGAGTGAGCATCACCGCCTGAGCCCCTCCTCCTGTCAGATCAGCAGCAGCATTAGATTCTCATAGGAACACGAACCCTATTGTGAACTGTGCATGTGAGGGATCTAGGTTGCACACCCCTTATGAGAATCTAACTAATGCCTGATGATCTGAGATGAAACAGTTTCATCCTGAAACCACCCCCGCACCCAACTCTGTCCCATGGAAAAACTGTCTTCCATGAAACCAGTACCTGGTGACAAAAAGGTTGGGGACCATTTCCTTAAGGGGGTTACTCTTCCCTTTGTGATCCCTGGGTGAATATTTTACCTTAAAGATGCACGAAATGAACTAGAGGGATAGGAAGTTCAGGAATGGGTGAGGGGTGGAAGGTAAGCTGTGAAGAGCTGTAATAATTACACATTCAAGGGCTATCATTTAGGTTGATATATCAACTGCTACCAATAGAAGGCACAGAAGCCACATGCTCACTTGCAAATTGAAATGTGAGGTTAGTCTAAGTAAGTGACACGTTCTGCCTTCGAGGAGGAAAAGGACATCTGATTCATAGCAAGCCCTGCCAAAGTACAGCTGCCTGAGCCAAGTGGCTCTCTGCCATTTAACCCTGGGAAACAAGGAAAGGCAGTGGCAGGTTAGGTAAAGGGATAAAAGGTTTATTATAAAAAGGAACTTGATAACTGCTGTGATTTTAATTATATTTCCACTGCTAGAATCCCATCAATATTTAAAAGCAGCAAAGAAAACAATTTCCTGAGATGTTCCCTGTTTTTAGGATCAAAATTTGCCCTCAGAAAATAGTCAAAGGAAGTCAGAAAGAACCTCAAGCATGAAAGAAATGAACATAAACAGAAAAGCAAATGGACCCTCTAAACGATAGCAAGTCAAAGTCCAATTCGAGGGCCTCTAGGCACAAGGTTTTCTTCTTTCATGAAGTGCCCTCGAGTTGCAGCAGCCAAGGTTTAGTGATCCTGTAAAAGGTTGAACACCACATGTGCATGTATGATTTATCGGTCATAGGCTATTAAAGGAAAAACTACAATCTTTGACATTTAAAAAGGGTGCTTAGAAAGCATTTGTAACTACATAGAAGGTTAATCATGATGGTCGCAAAGGTCTTGTCTGCATCTGGGATTTGAATTTGAGAATTCTGAATCTCTGAGTTAAATTTTTTTAAAAACTTATACACCAGAGCCCAGACGACAATGCTCTTGGGGCACTCTTTCTTGGCACGCAGTTGCCATGCTGTGTGAAGTTCAAATCACAAGTAGAGACCATGTATACGTTTTCCTGTCAGATCCCTCAGCTGAGCTCCCAGCTCACAGGCAGGGTTCATGATAAGCCACATGGTGGTGACTTATGTTGGCTGTTCAAACCCCTATATGACAGTCTCTAATCATCAGCTCCTCTTAGCTGGGTCTAACCAGCCCACAGACTGTGAAAGATAATAAAATGATTGTTTTTAGAAGCCAGTAAGTTTTGGAGTGGTTTGTTAGGAAGTAATAAATAATTAGAACGCCTGCTCTTGGCCCCTGTGATTTCACTATACGTATGGTCCAGAGCTGATGGCATTCTCCTGGGCCCCTCAGAGGTCAAGAGAAGTGAAAACTACTCCTGTACTTGAATTTCTTCATATATTAATTTATAAAGAAATGCCAAGATGGGATGTCAAAATGTTTACTTCTAAATAACATTTAAAACATAATGCTTTTTACCATATATAACCCCAAATAGTACAGTGTGACTGTATTACTCTCAAGATCATTCCAAGATGAAACAGTAATTCACAGTGTACTAGCTAGTGTTTTGCAACAATAAGACAAAAGTCATGTAACTAATGTATTCTTCCTTTAGTTCTACTGCTATATCTACGTGATAGTAGGAATGCTCTCCTTTGGAAGATGACAGAAATCAAAATGTGAAGTTCTTTGGGATTATGAGTCCTGAGCCAATGCCACCTGCCTCACCCCACAACTATTTCACCTTTTTGACTTAGTGTTAATGATCATCATACTCATATTTCTGTAGATAAGGCATTGATCTTGGTCTCATTTGCTTCTTATTAATTATATTAAAATACCACCTTTGTTTGGTCATCTTGACTTTTAATATAGATAAAAATTCATCACGTAAAAATCCAGTTCATAGAACCCCAAAATTTATTTAATTGTTGGTCAGACTTAGAAGAGCAGAGGAAGAACGTAGTTTCTTTGATTTCTATGGGATTTTTGCTTATTTACAATATTTCTTACATTTTGTCAAAATATTTATCAGAAGTTCATATAGTGGGGTTTGAAGAATGAGCAGAACCAGGCATAAATTTCATGGGCAAGTAAAAATATCCATTGGAGAAAATAAGAGCATTTATTTTTATCCAGATAGAGTTCACAGTGATTCAGAATATTCTATAGTGGCTACTGAAAACACCACCTCATATAAAATAAATTATCAGACTATGGCAAAAAAGCAGTCAATGCATTTGTCAACAAGAGAACAAAATATTCAGGGAAAGTAAACAGTTTTGCAAATAGCAACTGATGAGTTTCTATTATCCCCTATTTCTTTTTGGCAGGAAAACAAAGGAACAAAATTGGCCCTATTGGCTCTGATGAGCCCTAATCCTTTCTCTGCCTAGAGCATTCCACCTAACTTGGAAGGTGGTAAAATCCTCCCTACCACCAGATAAAAAATGATCATATACTTTAGTGATAATGTCTATAAGCCTCAAAAGGCAAAGCCAAAGTGTGAATATTCTCTCCTAAAAGAATAGAACCATAGATCTTCCTTAACAAATACATTGACTAGCACAGGTGCAAGCAGTAACTTAAAAATAGAGAGAAACCTAAAGAAAGATTTCATCAGTACTCTTACACCAACCAGATTAGCAAACTTTGCCTCTAGCACACCTCTAAGGAAAGCAATTCCAATGGCACCCTAAATCCAAAGTTACACAATATGTGAATTCTTCTGTTGTTTTAAACAAATTTTTAAAACTCATTCACTCTGCTGGAAGTAAGTTTTATAATCATTCATCCTAATAATTAATTAAGAAGGCAGCAATGGGTTCTGAAAGCAGAAAAAAGAGTTCTATTTGTGACTCTACCCTTAGAGAACAAGGATGAAGAACCTAGGTTCTAGATTAAGCCAAATTTGCACTCCTCCACAAGTTCTAGAATCTTGGACAGCCTCTCCCCTTCTCAGTGCTACAATTTCTGCTTCTGAAAAATGAGGATAACACCACAATCCACTTCAAATGATGTTTATGAAGACTAAATCAAAACCAATTACCTTTGTGCAGGGTTTTTCACCTGTCGGATTATATAATAGATGTTTTAGAATGGGTAATTTTTGTTGTGGAATGATTTCCTGTGCATTGTTGGATGTTTAGCACCATCCATGGCCTCTACCCAGTAGGTAACAGTAACGACAACAAAAATGTCTCTAGATATTGCCAAATGTTCCCTCAAGGCAAAATTATACCCGGTGATAATCAATGCTTACTGCCTAACAAATGGCAACTCCTGAATAAATATGAGTCCCCCTACTAGAGTACTTCAGTTGGTGTTACCTGTTGTTATAAGGAAGAACCCTTAACCTTACCTTAAGAAAGTAAATACCACCATGGACTTTAGGTATACCAATGTAATAATTAAGGAAAAAGAAAACTGTTGACGGACTAAGTATTATGCACTGTTGCAATGATATTTACACATACACATGAACTCGTGTTATCTTCAAAGCTGTCCTAGGAATTCAAGACTAAGGTTTCTCCAAAATTCTTTCCCATGAAGATATTGCTTAATTAATGATAATTTTATAACCTGAAGTTGAATTGTATGTAAACATATTCATTGTTACATTGAAACAAGTTTCAAAGTGCCTATGAATATATGCATGTCATGAATGTGTATATCAGTGTATTTAGCAGCCTGCAGTTTCCAGGAATATGAACCTGTCTGTAAAGTTGAAGCCAACTTTATGGGCCATAAGTGGACACTGCCAAGAGCCTCATCCAGTGATTCCAGTTAGTCATTTCAGATGTAAAGCCATGGTATGTGGCTTGGTGGAATCCCCACAGAGTTTTGAACTTTGGATGTGTTCCACATGATTCTGCCTTAAATGCTGTACTATCAACTGAAGTGTGTGTGGAGTTTTGAAACATTTTACTTCAGCTTATTCAACTGAATGCCTCTACCACAAACATTCCTGCTTACCAAGCACATTGGCCCTAGCTAGAATCAAGGAATTAGGGAGAGATGACATTCTGCCAGATTCTGCATATGGTCAGTGGACTGAAATTCATTTGGGTCCATAGACATACTTTTCTGCAGATGGGAATTTCAATAATTTGAAAGAGTCAAAGCAACCTGCTGGGAGCCCTTCATCTCCCTAAGATGTAATACAGCTG
This sequence comes from Mandrillus leucophaeus, assembly GCF_000951045.1. Lineage (NCBI taxonomy): Eukaryota > Metazoa > Chordata > Mammalia > Primates > Cercopithecidae > Mandrillus > Mandrillus leucophaeus. Next base: position 1,572,737 of record NW_012103987.1, read on the forward strand.
TCCGATTGGGCTGCTGGCAAAAAGGACACTGAAAGTGACCTTTCTTAGTTCTAAGATGTTCTTGTTCCCTTATCATTTTATGGATTACTCAATAATCCATCTGCATATGGGAAATAATTTGTGAGTGAATCTAGCATTATTATTTCTCTATATATGGACAATTAATTTATAAGCTAATCTAGTATTATTATCTCAATTTTAAAAAAGAGGTTACTGAGAATAAGGGAGTTTAACTAAGTTGGCCAAGGACTTGGTGGGACACCCACCAAGTAGAAGAGTGAAAGCGCAAACCTAGAGCTGTCTGCCTGCCCCAGGATGCCCCCTAGTGGCTGACGGGCAATACCAAGGAAATTGTATAGCTGTGGCGGCACGTTAGGGGTGCTCAATAGAGATGAAATTTAGTTAAGATAAGTAATTCTAGCACTGTGAGGAGTATAAAAGAATGATCTGTGTTTGAATCTTATTTTTAGATTTTCTATCTGTGGGGTTCTTATCCTAACCAGAACTGACTGCTTTTATTCTGTAGTACGAGGCACCAGGATAAGGAATAAAAAAGTTATTTCTCTAAGAGTAACGTCTTTGCATAAGATTAAAAGGCCACTTGCATAACGGAAGCAAAGTTGTAAAAGTTATGAAAATTGGTCATGAAGAAAGAGGAAAAACAAGATATCTTTTAAAAAGATTTGTACTAGTTTCTTAAGAAATATTTAATCAGAACTCTTGTTTCCAAACTATAACAGAGGCAACTTTTCCTACAAAAAATCATGTAATCGACTATCGCAAGTTATATGACTGGTCAATACAATTATATTGCATCCCTGGAGCATTACTTAGATAGACAAATTTAAGAAGAAACTTATTTTGCTACTAATAAAATAGCAATTTGGAATCGATTACCATGTTTCAAAGGACCCTCATTAGACCTGCTGTCAGTTGCACAGAATTCATAATTTGCCTTTATTGCAAATGTATTTCTATTATTTTCCACTAGCAACTAAAAAACTAGAATGCTGGTGAGAAAAAAAAGTTCCTTTTAACGGGGCCATCTTGCTGGTTGGTATTCTTTATTACAGTACAGAATCAACTACATTATTTTCACAGTGTACTTACTTTGACATGAGTTTACTGACAACTTTGCTAGATAATTTGTTTTTATAAAATATGTTATAGAATTATAAAATTACTAAAACAATCTAGAGGCACCATTGTGTGTTAGGAGAATTTAATTGGAAAGACAGAAGTTTTTTCTTTCCTCACATGACATTGAACATTTCAAAAACACTGTTGCCCTTTTACTGAAAAGCTAATATTTCCCTCCAGATTTCTGATTCTCATATTCATAGGGCCTTTGGTAAGCTAAACTTTAACTTGAGGCTCAAGACTGTATAAATATTTACCATGGGCAGAAAAATCAAAAAGAAATCTTAGTGATTTTAGGCATCAAAAGAGATTTGTGTGGTGTAATAAAAGAGTCCTGGACTTAAATTCAGGGGGATTGAATCTGATCTTTGCTCTGTCACTGAGCTAGTCTCACTGGACTCGGTTTCTTTACCTGGGAAGTAAGAGAGTACGATCAGGTGTCTTCACATATGCCCCCAAACTGTGGCAATATGTGATGGATATAGGGAACATTTTAAAATAAAAGGGGGAATATACATTACTAATGGAAAGAAAGTGTCCCAATTCAAAACACCAACTCATAGTAAAGGTCTTATATATGGCTTTAAACAAAAATGTATTTTAGGGTTTGGTAAAAGTAAGTTTCGAAAATATACCACACCATTTCTTCAACTCTTAAATTAGAACATTAAATGTCAAACACTTTAAGAAAAAAATGAGAAAACAAAAATATTGTCAGTCAACCCACTAACTTCAAAGCTGACATTCTTAATTTAGATAGTAAAACAATTAGATTTAATTTTAAAAATGACTTCACACCATATGCCCAACACTAAATGTTTATTATTAACAATAAAATATCTCGGTAGCAGAAATCACTTTTAGAAAACCAATGCAACTTAAATAAGTCTAAATAGAATGAAATATATTAGAACATACTGGAGGAGAAGGGAAATGATTCCATGTGTAGAAATGAAAATACAACTTAATATGTTTAGAATAAATAACAAGTAAAGGCAGTTAGTAAACTACATGAAATAATTTTGTGTCCTGCTATGTGGCACTTAACCAGCCAGAAAGCTAAAAGTTGGCCTTTCGAATATTTGTCATATGAATGTTTCAATATCAATTCAGGTACCAAGCCTTCCTAAGTGAAAAAGGCAGAAAACAGCAAGGGTGCATCATTGGGTTGGCAATAAACAGGTAGTAACTATTCCTGCTGGGAGAATTCATCTCTAAAAAGAGGTGTGATGGACTGGAAGGACTTTATAGCCAAATAAAATGACTGGCTACATAATTTGCAGTGCCCAGTGGAAAATGAAAATGCAGGGCCCCTTATTTAAATATATATCTATCTCTATATATAATTTAATATATTGGTATATAATATTTATATATTTAAATTTATTATATATATAATATAACATTTCAAGAGGACCATAGCAGAACATTAAACCAAGTGTAGACCCTCTTGATCATGGGCTCTGTGGAACTACACAGTTCCCATATTTATGGGACTGCTTGTCCTGTAGACAGTTCGTTTCTTGTTCAGCCACTTTAGTTCTGTATGGGACCTTGTGGCAGATGACTGGCTGCTCTCACCTTCAGTTCTTCATTCGTAAAATAACTAAAACTATAAAAGTAGCCCCATAGGCCTGTTGTAAAAGTCACCTTGACCAATATGTATTATTTTTTATATGTACCATATAAAAAATAGCTTGATGGGTGAGGACACTCCTTTTTATAATTACAGTTCATAAAATTCTACTTGTAAATCACAACAGTTTTTTTTTTCTTATGAGTTCTTAAGGGGTGAATTGATAAGCAATGAACAACATGAATATTCAAAAGCAGGTAACCATTTTTATCTCCAATGCCAAGACTTTGTGGTTCTTACTGATTTCCCTCAAATGATTTATTATAAGAATACAAGAGTGCTGTGATGATTAATTTTATGTGTCAACTTGACTTGGGCCATGGGATGCCCAGACATTTGATCAAACATTTTTTGGGTGTATCGCTGAGAGTGTTTCTGGATAAGATTAACATTCGAATTGGTAGGCTGAGTAGAGCAGATTTCTCTCTTGAATGTGAGTGGACTTGATCCAATCAATTAAATACCTGAATAGCACAAAAAGGCTGAATAAGAGGAAACTTATGCTGCTTGACTGCTTGAGCTGGGACATTAGTCTTTTCCAGCCTTTGTACTTGGACTGAAGCATGCACTCTTCTTGGGCCTCTAGCTCATTGGTTTCTGGACTAGAACTTAGACCATCAGCTTTCCTACTTCTCAGGCCTTTGGACCCAGACTCAATTACGCCATCACCAGTCCTGGGTCTCCAGTTTGCCAACTGCAGATCTGGGGAATTTTCAGTTTCCACAATTGTGTGAGCCAATTCCTTAAAGTTTCTTTAAGGAACCCTGACTAATACATGACCGTTATAGAAACAGTCATACTCATATTAACGCAAGTCCCTGATTTTCCTAGAACAAAAAGATTATAGACAATATTTTATTGCTCTCAGTTCACCATGGTATCTGAAGGACTGAAACATCTGAATAATGGAACAAGAGGAAACATTCTCTTGGAATAGGTCTAATGTGTATGCATCTTACACCATGTAATTTTCAAGAATGCAAGGCATCTATACTGCTCTTTAGTAAATGCAACTTTTATTATCAGTAAGAATACTTTTTTACACTCTGATTTAAACCAATGAGAAAATTAACTCATGACTTGTTCTACTCTTGAAGGTGAAGATTTCAGAGGTTATTAAAGTTCAGTGCAACCTCTTTTGTATATATCCTCTTGATAGGCACCTATTAGTAGAATAGAAGGGAGAAATGTGAGAGTGGAAAAAGAAAACTAGGAGATAATCCCTATGGCTTCTTTTTGGCCTCTGCTCCTTTTCAGTTCAAAGAAATATGGTAGAAGAAATAAAGAGCCTTTCTGATTTTAAACCATCAGGTGACTATTTCCGAGTCTGGGTGGCTAAAAACTCCATGGTGGCACTTCGAATGGTCCCTGATTTAAGGACTGGTTTGTTGGGGCCAATCCCATGAATGAGGGCTTCGATTCAGAAACTCAAGGCCAATGTAGGAGTCCATCACAGGGTCTGATTCTGAAGGTGATGAGGGCTTAGAATGATACGCGTATTTACATGTGTCCTCTGTTACCTGACCCAGGGAAAGGCTAAGAACACATTTGGTCCATCACAGGAATGGAATGGGCTACTGTGGGTAAACAGCATTCACTTAATGGATTGGGTTAAAAAATTGTTTGCATTTTAAAAATAGACAAATTAATGACTTATTTGATACATTTTCCTTAATGTATGCATTATCAACCATTATTTAGAGATCTCAGGTTGCTGTTTATTTTCCCTTGTCTTTTTTGTTATAAAGATTGAATGTGTTAAATAGGAAGAAACACACTGTATGAATGTTTTAATATCTCATCTTTATATACAGATGATGTTGACATCTGGAGTATTTGTCAACCAGAGCACCATTACGTTTTTTCTGATAACACATAATATATTGCATTACCCAACCAAAGCCATTTCACAATGCCTCAAGGTATGTACTTTGAGCACTCCTGTGTTTTTATTAATAACTTTAATATGTACTAATGAAAACATCCATTAGGACAACTTCATAAAAATATTTTCCTACATCAACAACAAGGTTCAAGAGACAATTCTTTACTTACAGTACTTATTATAAAGAAGATTATGCTCTTTTGTTTCATTTGTTTGCTTTTAGTTTTTACAAAAGGAAATAGTACAGAACTCATGAGAACAGAGTTATGTGCCGTTTTAATTTACTATTTTATCATCTTCAGTGTCACTCAACAGCTATTTCATGTGTAGCTGGTATCATTGTAAGAGCTATGGGGAATTCCAGGGGAATATGAGTTATGACCATTGCCCTCAAAGAAAGTCTAAGTAGGGAAGTGGGAACAGCAATGATGCTGTTGCTGAGAGTGGAAGTTGGGTAGGAAAAGAAATAATGTCAGGAAGAGTCTAATAACAGAGAGGAGAGGACCAGGGGAAGAATGGAGGGATTCACGATGAAAAATAGTCGGGTGACAGGGAGCAAGTGGGTGGATGAGGGTTTATTAGTAAAAATTGTAGAAGTGGAACAATTTTGATTAATAATCAAACTTAGAATGTAGCCCTACAAAAACATTTTACAGACAAGAAAACTGAGTTCCAAGAAGTTCATATAGCTGCTGAGTGATGAAGCCATAATTGAAGAACAGGCTCCTTGAATCTGAATCTCCCACACCACTCTGCCTGCCTGAATCCCTCAGCCTCTGCCATAAACACTGAGGTCTTAAGGCTTTTCTGGGAGTGATTTATTTTAGTGTCCTTGGGAATAAAAACAATTTTACAATATTTGTTTTTACGAAGATAGAACTTGTACATGTAGCTGACCACACTAACATATATTTGGAATTTTAGAATAAGACTTAATTCTAAATTCAGATTGTTCTTTGAGTTGGGCTCTGGCTGCAATCTTAGCTCCCCCCTCTGAAACAGAGTTTCTCATTTCCATCTCTGGTCTTTGAAGAAGGATGATAAAACGAAAAAGAATTTTTTTTTTCCCAAAAAGAATTCATTTAACAGTTATATCGGTGTCTTGGTCAAACAGAATTAAATCTTTCAGGTGGTGCTTTTTTTCCTCTTTTTGTTAATGTACCTCATTTAAAGTCATTGCTCTCTTACCTTTTACTGCTCTTTGCTTAATCAACATAAGATGAAGATTACAATAAGACACAGAATAAACATAAAGAAGTACAAGCAACCTTTCAGGAAAGCTACATAATTGAAGACAATTCACAGAATTATGCTCTCATTCATTAAAAAGAGTTGAAAATCAAAGACAAATTCATCAGCACAGAGTAAGCAGAAGGGCTGTTTCATGTAGAGGCAAGCTGAATAACATGTGAGGTCCCAAACCCAAAGGATTAGTCTCAGAGGAAGAAGAAATATTGGAATAGGCCAGTAGTTTCCCTCATGGTTACATCAGGAGCTTTGATATGTGACAGGTCAGTCAAGAGATGGTTTTAGAGTGGTTACAACCAGGTATTCTAGAGCTTCCTGGTTCCCAGCATTCAAAACTCAGCTTCACAGGAAGCTACATGTACTTAGGAAGCTACATGTACTTAGGCAAGGTACTTAAACTCCATGTGCCTCTGTTTTCTCAACTGCAAAGTGGTAATTATACTAATAACCCCTACCTCATAGGCTTGCTGTAAAAATTAAATGTGCTAATTTCTATTGCTATGTAAAGTGCTTAGAGTACTGCCTGATACAGTAAAGTACAATATAAGTGTTTGCTGCCTTCTAATTGTCCTCTTCTGTCATCTTTTTTTCCCTCCTTCTCTTTCTTCTCCTCCTCCTCATTCTATTTGCCTGATCTGGGACAAGTTGATGAACCTCTTTACAAGTTGTGGCTTCCACACCTGTAAACTCAGGATAATAAGACTGTAGCAATATTTGGTTGTCTATTGTCTATTCAGCACCTACTCTATTCTTCCTAACAAGACTTTGGTGTTGTTCAGGGATCTTCTCTATCCTCCCACAACCATGGGGAACAGGGGAAGCAGACCCAAATCACTAGCTTCAGGGGTAGATCTTATTGGTGAGCCAATCATTATAAGCCCATCTGCTTTGCTAGTGAGTTGGTTAAATAACATAGAACTAAGACGAACAGCATGAGACATTTCCCTAGAGAGAGTTTTTGGTCTCGGTGTGGGCATATGACACAAATTTACCTAAGCACACTAAAGGGAAGGATTTATACTCTATGTTTGGGTTCTCCTTTCTCCCACTGGATAAGAACAATGAACCATGGCACCCTAGACCCACTGGCAGCTAACTTTTGGTTAAATGGAAAAGAGAAGTTGATACATGGAGAAGGACACAGTTGGAAATGGAGCTGAGAAAATGGAGCCAGAGATTTGTTCTCCTCTCACCAGCAGCCCACACTAACACTGGAGTTTTAAATGTGTAGTATAATGCATTTCCTTACGGTTCAAAGTACTTTCAATAGGCACTTTGACACTTTCTACCTAAAGCATCTTAACTGACACAAATATTAATACCTACCCCACAGCATTGTTTGAGGTAGTTTTAAAAATGAGATGCTTATAAAGAAGCATGCATCTTACAATATAGAGTACAGATCACATAATAAACATAAAGCCGATGATATGTTTACTCTGATAATGGTCCCCAAAGGACTTGTCCCAAACAGCATTATTATCTTCCATTAATTTCAAGAGGTTAAAAACAGCCCTTAGAGATTCCAACCTTATTTAATCACAGATGGGACTCAATCATTGGATCTCTGCCTTCAACTATACCTCAGCATTCAGTAGAAGATTTCATAGATACTACTTTGAAAAAGAAAATTGTTTTTATTGTTCTCATTCACCTTATCCACACTTTAAGAATAGCCTCCATTCTAAGATGTTAATAATCAAATTCATCTTTTCCCATTTCTATATTATTCATAACTCTTTAAATTTGAAAATTTGTTCTCAATTTTAAGCCCTTTCAGACTCACTCCCATCTTTCTTAAGGTCATGGCAAACAAATAATGATCTTTGAAATCTAATTACCAATTTTTAGATCAAAAAGCATGAAAAAAACTGAAGAGAATATTCTGAGGAAATAAAAAAAACAACAACAAAAATAAATTTTTGATTATATTTTAGGTAGTCTGTTTTTATCCCTGACCATATGCTTTATTTCTGAATGTCTCTTTTCCTTCCAGAAAGGGAGGTACTTTAAGGCAATCCCAGAGCTCGTGACACAAGGTAATACAGCTCTCAGCAATCAACAATATTGTATGATAGGACTTCCATGTAATGCAATTATAAACAATCAAGCTAAAAAATTAGGCATCCTTCTTGTTTAGGGTGACTTATATTTATAAATCTGAGCTGGTGAAATGAAAGCAAGAACAAGCCAAATTGTCTTAACTTCCCCATGGTATACATGCAATGTTTTCTTTTTTCAGGTTTCTGTTTACATATTCTTAGTTCTTTTCCATTTTAATGACTAAGCAATGAGTAGCTTGATTTACTAAATCTAACTAGAAAAAATTTCATTGGCTCAAGGCCAAAGTTTTGAGTCAAGAAGAGAGAAACTTGAAACTATAGACTAGATGTCCAAGTTCTGTGACTCAGTTCTGCACTGGGATCTAGTAAAACTCATTTAGCAACTCAGCTCTCCATGCCCAGGTTGTGAATCACTCAATCACTGCACCAAGAAAAGCAGCTATGATGACCGATTCTACCTCCATGTGAGGGGTACTGATTAACTTTCATTTCTTCATTCATTCATTTATTCACTCACTCACATACATTTATTCATGCGTTTATTCCATACTTTTTTCATTTCTTTTTTTTTCCTTTTCCTTTTTTTTAGATGGAGTCTTGCTCTGTTGCCCAGGCTGGAGTGCAGTGGCATGATCTTGGCTCACTGAAACCTCTGCCTCCTGAGTTCAAGTGATTCTCCTGCCTCAGCTTCCTGAATAGCTGGGACTACAGGTGTGTGCCACCATGCCCAGCTAATTTTTGTATTTTTAGTAGAGATGGAGTTTCACCATGTTGGCCAGGCTAGTCTTTGTGAAAAACACACATTCACCCATCCAAATTCAAAGAATGGACTCAGAGGCACAGTGAAAGTGAGACTTTTAATAGAAGTCTTGCAAGATGGGGTGTCTAGTAGGCAGGTACACCCAGGGCAGTTACAGCAGATAATTTATCTCCTAGCACACAAGTCCTTCTCCCAGTTCCTCATTGGTCAAGTACTATGGGGTTACAATCTTCCTGGATGTCGCCTAAGTTTCATTATTCTCCATATAAGGTTATACCCTGGTCCCCTTCCCCGGTTAAGTTTCAATTTGCCAATAACAAAACTTTCTTCCCTTTTATGGGCTGACCCCTCCTCTACATTCTGTTCACTTATTGTGACCTTTTGGATGCATGACCTGTGCCACTTGTTACATCCACAAGCTGGCTGTCAGTACTTAGATTTATCATGCCTTGAAAATGGACCATTTAAAATGTTTTACCAGTCTTGAACTCCTGACCTCAGGTAACCTGCCAGCCTCGGCCTTCCAAAGTGCTGGGATTACAGGTGTGAGTCACTGCACCAGGCCTATTTCATACTTTTTCAACAAACAACTTTTAATTATTATGTGAAAGTCACCTTTCTACTTAGGATGATAGAGAAATAAACAAAATAGACACACAAAAAATCTCTTCTTTCATGGAGATTATGCTTAACAGGGAGGCAATGGTGTTCTGGCAAACCACCTCTCCAATATCAAAGTCTCTATTGGTAGCATTTGCCAATTTCCATGGTGTAAATACTCCCACTATGGATAACCAGCTTGCAAAACTCCCAAATAGTTAGCAATTTTCTTTTGCAAATTAGCGTAAGCAGGCTCCCTATACCACTGGTGGGGGATTAGGCAATAAATAAGTAAAATGTGGAGTCTGTAAATAGAGGTCACTGCTTTGGAGGAAAATAAGGCAGCGAAAGGGAATATTTAAGGGTTTGGGTGTAGAGAGAGTGCAATTAGAAATAGCCTGGACACAGAGGACTTCACCAGGGCTGATCACACATCTGATGGTGGAGAAGAATGAGCCAAGAGTGAAAACAGCACAGTATCTCTTTGGTCTAAACAGCATATCAACCAAGAATATTAGTTTTAGTCTGTGTATAAGATCCCTCAGTCTACTTATTTTAGCCCAGTATGGTCCCACTTGTGCTTTTCTTCATAGCTATAGACTATGCAAAAATGGATTAGAGATTCAACAGGTTGAAAATATTTACCTCATCTAATCTGTTAGTAACACAACCCTCTGCCTGCCAGTGTGCACTGTCCAAAAGTTTTATTCCTTGTCTCAATGGTTAGCCTGACGGCCTCACTCTCTCAACTTTTCAGTTAAATCTGTCGAGTGAACAGAAGGATGTAAAATTTATCTCAGAGCTAACACAAACAGGCAGACAACTTCTTGGGTAAAATGTGAAGAGTTTCAAAACTTGCTCTTCATGTGAATGTCATAAGAATAACCAAAATGTCCAGCCACAGAAATTTGGATAAGTTCTACAGATGCAATAGAATTACAAGGAAGGAAGGGAATTTAAAACCATGATTTAAATACAATTGCAATTAACTGGAAAGATGTTCATTTTATTAAAGATAATGACCACAGCAACTAATATCTCTTGGATATTTTGCTTCTTACGCTCTTGTTTCCTCATCTAGCAGAGGGATTAATAATGAAAATGACTTTATAGGTAACTGTGAGGTTTACATAATACATCTAAAAGTTAGTGCATCAATTAATATTAACTATATATAATAAATATAATGTACTAATAAATAGAATACACGTGATAAATGTTAGCTTTTCTCCTACTCTTCATTATTGTTATTATTACCTTGTGCCAGACACCACAAGGTATGTGGTGTCAATAATAACTGACACAAGGTATGTGGTGTCAATAATAATTGACACAATCTATGTGTCAATAATAATGTCCCTATTTAATAAATAAGGATATTAAACACAGGAAGTTTAGTAAGGTGCTGTATGTCACAGAATGAGTAAGAGGTGGGATAGAGAGTCAAAGCGAGATAGTAAAGCTCACCATGACTGTGCTATAAGACAAAAATATATTTAAGGTCAGCATAAACCCTACTGAAATTCTTAGGTACATAAGGACAGAAACTGTGGCTTGCATTTACTATTATATAGAAATTTCTCACCATTCTGCGTTAATACACAGGGAAAACCATAGTTAACTCTATTTACTAAGTGCTTATTTATGTCTGAAATGTCTAATATGAATTATTTCATATAACCCCCCCATGAGTGACACTAATGCTATCCCATTTTTTTCAGATGAGAAAATTGAGTCAAAGAGAATTTACATAAATCACCCTGCATCACACAGGTCATAAGCAGCAGTGCCAGGACTAAAACTCAGGTCTATTAGATTCTTCATCACTGTGATTTTTCTGCTTAATCTGCTTAGCTAGCAACCCCAAGAACAACTACATAATGTTTTCATTAGCCCCCCTATTATGTGCACGGAGGTTAGAGGTTTTATGTAAATGTACAATAGTCTCCTCTTCTATTAATTACAATGTGTAAACAAGAAAAAATGCAGAGCTCAGTGGGAAGCTGAACACTAGTGCTCAAATGCCTGAAAGAACCAATTAGCTGAGGTCTACAGATCCCTTGTACTACTAAATGGTCAGTTAGTGCTATGGAAAACTGCACACTTCTACCATAAGATCAATCTCTCTGCCATTTCCAATCTGTGTTATGCATGAATCATGCATTTTAGACTAGATAACATGGAGTAATGGCTTCAAAAACTCTCCCAGGCATAAAAATAGAAGCTTAGTGCTACTGGTATGGATTCCCCACTGTCTCAAAGTAACCATTTTCAGTCTTTTCAGAAAGAGCACACAGACTTTCTGCAGCAGCATTTTAGGCATTCTACTCTTCCTTGTAATTTTCTCAATTCATACTTCTTGCAGACTAGAGGAAAGGATGTCTTTGGCCCGAAGGCCAAGGCTAAAACAAACAGAGCATCTCTCATAATGAGACATCCCAGAGCCTGGTAAGAAATGTACTCTGCCACTCAGTGCTCTGCAATGTCTACTGACAGAAGTGATCAATCAGCTAACTTGGAGTTTCATTAGTGATTAGGCCAGAGCCAGGAGTCTAACCCAGGTCTCTCAGCCTTCAGAGGCCAAGAGCTCACTGTGCTGGTGAAATTCTCTAGAAGCCAGCAAGGTCATGTAAATGAGTGAAGCAGGCAAGGTGTAAGCAACAGGCAACGAAGCACAGGTGGCACTTGGGGAATGTGTGGTCCTTTCCAATACCTCTTCTAACGAAAGCAGTTGCTGTTCTGCTCCAGCTGACAGTTGCCATAAGCAAAAGAGCCAGGTTTTGTTTCATCTTCCATTTTTTTTTAAAGAAAAACAACAAATTAGGATTTTAGGTGAAATTTCAAAATTGTTCAATATTAGCAACTAATTTAGAAAAAAAACCCAAAAACACCATGTGGGATAAACACACATAACCAGATAAGGCCCATAGGTGCCTGCTTCATGGCTTATATTCTACTATATTGTCTTTTCGGCAGTGCTAGCAGAGCCCAGGCTACCACTAGCTGCTGCTAATGTTACCAGCAAACTTTTAACCCTTCATGGTGAGTTCAATAAGTTCTGATTTAAAAATAACTTAAGAACACATAATATGATAATAATAGCTTTCATTTATTGAGCCCCTATCATGTATCAACTGAGACAAAGGCTCTAAGGTGGGTATTCTTATTAACCTTATTTTACAGATAACAAAACTGAGGAAGAACTTGAGCAGGTGTATACTCTGTCCAAGGTCACACTGGTATTAGGTGTTTGTCTAAATATTCAGGTTTCAGATTACTCTGAACTACTATGTGAAATAAAATATCCAGTTAGGCATACAGTTAGCATAGAGACTACTGAGAGCAAGATTTCTGTTTATTGCCTGAAGGGATAAATACTGTTTTTTGTTTGTTTGTTTGTTTGTTTAACTGCTAATAGGTTATAACATTAAGTATATTCAGAAATAACACAATATACGGACATTTGGTTTATCACCAATCTATGGTGATATTTTTTGTTACTATTACAAATGGACTGGCCAGGCACAGTGGCTCACACCTGCAATTCCAGCAGTTTGGGAGTCCGAGGCAGATGGATCACCTGAGGTCAAGAGTTCAAAAACAGCCTGGCCAACATGGTGAAACCAGCGTGATGGCAGGTGCCTGTAATCCCAGCTACTCGGGAGGCTGAGGCAGGAGAATCACTTGAACCCAGGAGGCAGAGATTGCAGTGAGCTGAGATCACGCCCTTGCACTCCAGCTTGGGCTACAAGAGCAAAACTCTGTCTCAAAAACAAACAAACAGCAACAGCAAAGAAAAACAAACAAACAAAACCCTGGTCAATGTGACTTGAAATAAATGGACTCCATAAAATGCCAATGTCCTTTGCAAAAGTAACCCGCCCTTGAGAATTTATTCTAAAGCTAATTTAAAATAGGAAAAAAGGTATTATCTCAGAAGTGTTAACAGCATCCAATTTTTTTTTCAGTAGAAAATAAGATAAAAATAACCAAAGTGCTCAGGAGAAGAAGACCAAGTATTTTTGATATACCAATATGGTGAAAGATTTAATTATTAAAAACGAATCCCTAATAATTATTGGTAACAGAATATATTTCTCTTATGAAACATTGAGAAAAGAGAGAGACAATTGCATCTGTGTTCTGATTAGAACTATGTAAAAATGGTAAAAAATGTAAGCTAGAAGGAAAAATAAATTAAGTTTTGGGATCATTTCATGTTTAATTAATTGAATTATCAATAGTTTAGAAAAGAAAAGGGTTTTTCAACTGCTTTTATTGGTCCATTGTTGTAGTAGCATTTGCTGCAGCTGGATTTAACTCAACCCAAATTTGGATAAATACCCAAGGCATCACTCAGCTTAATCCAAGATTCTAGATTAACTTTTTACTGTCTCTGTTGAGCATAACCTCTTGTCGGTTTGCACATTTTCTGCAACAATTTCTACAGAGTAGTGTTTTGCATACATGGAAGAGCTATCTGGGAATAAACTGTCATCTGTGAATAACTACCATGAATATTTATAAGTTACAATGTATAGTTTCAAAGAAAGCCTCCATGTGGTTCTTAAAGTAAATACACTCTCATTTCAATTACTTCACTCTTGTTATCCCTAAGATGTATACAAAGCTCGCTCCTTCACGTCCTTCAGGCCACTGATAAGAACTACCCTGATCACTTTATATAAAATAGTAACAGCGCCCCCCCCCCACCAACACTCATATCGTATATTTATATGTTTATCTTCTGCCTTTCTCCAGTAGATTGTAATCCACATTAGGGTAGGATTTTGTCCTTGTTACTCAGTGTTAAGTCCCTCGCACCTTGAATAGTATATGGCACTTCACATACTTCACATCCCTAATTTGAAAATCCCAAACCTGAAAAGCTCCAAGTTCTGAAACTTTTTGAGTGCTGACACAACACTAAAAGGAAATGCTCACTGGAACATTTTGGATTTCAGATTTTCACATATGAGATGTTCAACCAGTATGTCTTCTACAGATATTCCAAAATCCAAAAAAACCCCAGATCCAAAAACATTCTGGTCCCAAGCATTTCAGATAAGGGATGCTCATTCTGTCATAGCATCTAACAGTAATTCAGTACCTCCTCTATCCCAGCCGCTATTCTAGCTGCTTTATTTATATAAATTATGTATTATTCCTAATGACCCTGTAAATAGGTACTATTATTATTTTCACTCACAGACTCCAATGCATATACACGTAAAAAATCTGTCTAACTTACTGTAGTAGATAGACTCTAAGACGATGCCTGATTATCTCTACATCCTGGTACGCATGCCTTATTTAATTCCCTCTTTTCCGGTGTGAGTAGAATAGGTACGTTGATTCTAACCAATAGAGTATGGCAAAAGATAATGGAATGTTACATCAATGATTATGCTACCTAATATTGTAACTCCTGTCTTGCTAGCAGACTCTACTGACTTTCTCTCTCTCTTTCTGACTTTGATGAAGTAAACTGCCATATGGAGAGGCCCACATGGCAAGAAACTGAGGGTAGACTCTAGCCTACAGTCATGAAGGAACTCAGTCTGACAACCAGCAAAGAACTGAATCCTGCCAACACTCACATGAACTTAGAAGCAGATTTCTCCTTAGTCTGTCTCGTGCTTCTACAACAAAATACCTGAAACTGAGTAATTTATAAAGAATAGAAATTTATTTCTCACCATTCTGGAGGCTGGGAATTCCACCGTAAAAGCAGCATCAGGTTCCATTGTCTGGTGAGGGCTGCTCTCCGCTTCCAAGATGGCACCTTGAACACTGCATCCTCTGAATGAGAGGAATGCTGGCTCCTCACGCGATACAATGTGAAAGGGCGAAAAAGAGACCCAACTCCCTCTTTCAAGCCCCTTTAGAAGGGCACCTAATCCTATTTATGTGGGAGGAGTCCTCACGACCTAAACACCTCTTAAAGGCCTTACCTCTTAATCTATCACATTAGAAACACCTGCGTTAACTACGCAGTCGTAAAAAAAGATGAGTTCATGTCCTTTGCAGGGACATGGATGAAACTGGAAATCATTGTTCTCAGAAAACTAGCACAACAACAGAAAACCAAACACCGCATGTTCTCTCGCTCATGGGTGGGAGTTGAACAATGAGAACACATGGGCACAGAGAGGGGAACATCACACACCGGGGCCTGTC
>NW_012103987.1:1588410-1616703 GCF_000951045.1 Mandrillus leucophaeus
AAAAAAAAAAGGAAAAAGAAAAAGAAAAGAAACACCTGCATTAGTTTGCTGAAAATAATGGCTTCCAGCTTCCTGCAAAGGTCATGATCTTGTTTCTTTTTATGGCTGCATAGTATTCTGTGGTGTACATGTACCACATTTTGAAAAATCCAGTCTATCATTGATGGGCATTTGGGTTGATTGAGGGAACAACACATACTAGGGCCTGTCGGGGGAGGGTGGCGGGTGGTGGAGAACATCAGGAAATATAGCTAATACATGCCAGGCTTAATATCTAGGTAACAGGCTGATTGGTGCAGCAAACCACCACGGCACACGTTTATCTGCGTAACAAACCTGCACATCCTGCAAATGTACCCCGGAATTTATTTTCTTTTTTAAAAAAGAAACCCCTGAATTTTGGAGAGGACACATTCGAATCATAGCACCTCTTCATCAAACCTTAGGTAAGACTCTATCCCTGGCTGATGCCTTACTTACAGTTTTCTGAGAGACCCAGAAGCAGAGGGCTCAGATTCTTGATTTCCAAATTCTGGATCCACAGCAACTGTGAAATAATAACTGTGTGTTGCTTCATGTTGCTAAGTTTGTGAAAATTTGTTATACAGAAATAGATAACATATAGTTACAGTAAGTTTTTTTTTTATTCAAATGTAGGAAGTCTAGAATCTCTATTTTAAACTGCCTCTCAAAAACTATTTGTGTGATTAATGAATTGATGGATGTATGGATGCATGGATGGATGGATGGATGGATGGATGGATGGATGGATGGACATAATGGTAGCCTTTAGAGCTATGTTTTAAGATGCTAAAATAACCCTGATCCCTAATCCTTTCAGAGGCATTACAAGAAAAAGAAAACATCAGTAAATTCTCTGTCGTGAACATAAGTTAAAAAATCCTAAACAAAATATTAGCAAAAGAAATCCAATGACTCATACAAATATAATACATTATGATCAAGTTGGGTTTATTCCAGGAATATAAGATTGTTTTATCAACTAAAAATCAATAAATTTAAACTACCATATTTATAAAATGTAGGAGAAAAATCATATTATTATCTCAATAGATGCAGGAAGAGTATTTGATAAAATCATATCTCCATTTGTGATTTTTCAAAGCCCTCTTAGCAAATTTGAAATAGGACAAAATATATTTCCATTTGTAATCTTTTAAAAAGCTTCAGGAAGAGAAGGGTATCTACATGGAACTACAGGAAATATCATACTTAATGATAAATGTTGAAGGCTTCACTTGATTCTGGAAATGAGAAAAGGCAGTCCACTATTTCCACTTTACTCATCGTAGTAGCAGAAGTTCTAGACAGTGTTAAAGCAAAGTAAAAGACTGATAAGGAAATGGAGAATTAAAATTTTCAAAATTTGCTGGTGACATGATTACACAAGTGAAAAACAAAAGAATCGAAATAGAAGCTATTAGAATTAGTAAAGTGATTTAACAAGGTTTCTGGATACAAGATAAAGAACTCAATTTTACTTTTATATGTTAGCAAAAAGATATTTAAAAAGGAAATTTAGAATGTAATTTATAAAAACTCAATACACACCAAAATGCAGGATTAAATTTAATAAAATATGGACATGGTTGATATAAAAAACTATAAACCTTACTTCATTAGAAATAACCAATTTCACTTATACAACATCATCACTAGTAATTCACTAGCAGTTCCATTAGAGATATGACAGAGGCCATAACCAACATGACATGAAATACTGAAACATATGCTCAGTTATCCATTTTTTAAATATATTTCTAGCACTTCAAATGTATAGAAAACGAAATGATGCAGGTTTTGACTTTTCTTCCTTCCATTTCTTCCAGTGGCAGTGTGTACTGGTTGCCTAGGAAACTGTTACAGCAGGGGACAGAACTGGCTGTACCATCACCCTGAGCTGGGCATAGTTTTCAGTGGTAGCTTGTAAGCTCTCAGCCCCTACGGAAGGGCACCTGTGCAGCTCTACTTGGTACCAGAGTCGATCATTTCCAAAAAGCAGAGGCTATATATTTTGCTGTTAGCATTTTGGCAAAAAGAAAGAAGAAAGGGGTTAATAATGGTAACTGAGGAAGAAAGCCTGAACAGAGGCTGTTGAAGGTAGAACTAAGATGCACAGGTGATGAGACTGCAGAATACAAAGAATGAGACACTTAAGTAAGCTTACTGATCACTTAACAGCATGCTCTGTGGCACTGCTGACAGATGGGAATGGGAGTGTTACCCACAAAAGCAACTTGGAAAGTAACTCAGAAAGAGGAGGAAATTTTAACTATTATGTGCCAGGATGTATAACTACAGCACTATGTGTCTTTTTAAAAATATTTTTTGTTTGTTTTGTATTCATTACATTTGTTTTTTTCTTTCTTTCTCTCTCTCTCTCTTCCCACCACCCCCTCAGATTCACACACACACACAGAGTAATTACTGTCCTCATGTTTTTATTTTGTTTTAATTTTTTAAAGAGATGGGTGTCTAATGCGGCCCAGGCTGGTCTCAAATTCCTAGGCTCAAGCAATTCTCTCCCGATCAACCTCCCAAGTAGCTGGAACCATAGGCATGAGCCACCATTCCTGGCATGGTCATAATTTTAAAGATAGGTAGTGTAAAATCAAAAAGGCTAAATGGCTTACTTAAGGTCACCTAATTATTAAGCAATGAAGTTGTAATTAAATCCCAATCACAGCCCTTATAGACCCTTATCAGGCTGTCTCCAAAGCTGGGACATGTTTTGGGACATGGATAGAGGAAAGGGAGGCAAAGGCCACTACAGAAATAAAAAAATGAAAAACTATACCATGTTATCAAATAAGAAGGAAACTGGCGAGGCTGGAATATAGAGGGTGTAGGGCACACAAAATTTAAAAAGTTATAGGACAAAGTAAGAAGGATCTCAAATGCCAAACTGTAGAGCTGGTTTTTACTCTGTAACTACACTGTCCATTACAGTCCCTATGCATGGCCATGTAGGTAGTCTGAACTGGCATGGGCTTTGGGCATAATATTGACATTGGATTTCTAAGACGTAATGTGAAAAGAAAAACTCATGCAAAATACCCGATTAGTAATTTTTATATTAGTTCACATTGACATAATATTTTGGATGTGCTGGATTAGATAAAATATATTATTAAAATTAATTTTACCTTTTTTAGATTTATTTTTTAATATGGCTTCTAAAATATTAAAATTACATTTATGGTTCACATTTTATTCCTATTGGTCACTGACGGGATGCATTATAAAGCATGGGAAGAGTAAGGCTGGGACTGGCTGCTGCTGGGACTAACCTTTTTCCTTATACTCTTTCTCTCTCTCTCCCCCATATTATTATTTTATTATTATTATTTTCAACCTCCAGCCTCCTTAGTAATAGGCCACTCAAGACTCTCATCCTGCTAGGAAAAACTCTGAAATAAAAATAATTTAACCAAACTCTTTTGCAAGAAATAAGGATGGATCCATTTAGCACCCAGAGAGCATTTACATCTTAGAGAAAAAAGTACCTGTGGGGAACAAAGCAATAACAATGGTTTTGTAAGAAAAATAGGTTTCTAAAGCCTTTACCTCTCCAGAAAGAGCATTTAAGCAGGGAGCTCTGGCTTCCAAAATCACAGAGGAGGCAGTCTCATAGCAGTCACTCAGTGACTCACTCTTGTTTGCCCTATGATGCTCCAGCCACTCTGACCTTGATATTTCATATGGTACCAAGAAATTTCTCATCTCATCATCAAAATGGCAACCACCAGAAGGCAGCAATCACTCCAAAACTGAGTGGCTTGAGCTGGCTTGCTAGAGTTAGTACAAGAAAAAAAAAGTAAGCAATAAACTCAAATTTGATTGTTATTCAGGCTTTCCCATTTTAGTTGGGCTTCGACATTTTGATATACATAAATGTCTTTAGTGTACATGGACATTTTTCATGGGTTTTCTTTTTCTCTCAGAGATGATGTTGTAGAGCAGTAAGGTGCATAGGGGACACATGGTCCTAAAGCTTTTTGCAAAAACTGACTTGGAAATCCCTCTATTTAATAAAAGTGGTGAGAGTTGTAAGGCCAGTCAAAGGATGGAGAGGAGCTATTAACTGGATAGTGTGATGCTAAGCAAACAGCACTGGACTGGCAACCAAGAGACCTGGATTCCAACTAAGAAGCTGTACAGCCTTGGGGAATTACTAACTCTTCAACACCCTACATCCCCTCTGTCAGATGAAGATCTTCTAAATTGATGGTGTTCAACCTTTGTTTACCTTCCAGGCATGAAACAGATGAGATACTCCCTACTATAGGCTGAGTGGATTTTTTCTCCTCCAAATTCATATGTTGAAATCTATTTCCCAGTGGGATGGTATAACAGAGGCCCCAGAGACCTCCCTCACCCCTCCTGCCATATAAGGACACAGTGACAAGGTGCCATCTATGAATAAGGAAGTGGGCCGTTACCAGACACTGAATCTGTCCATGCCTTGATCTTGGACTTCTAAGTCTCCCTAACTGTAAAAAATGAATTTCTATTGTTTATAAGCCACCTAGTCTATGGTATTCTTGTTATAGAAGCCCAACAAAATAAGACACTCCATTCAGGAATAGTCGCTCCTAATGAAAAAAAAGATTATGAGCACCTCCTATTGGCAGGCACTTATTGTGCATTACGGCAGTGATTTTCAGCTGAAGAAACACGAGCCTTGGGCTTCGAAATCTCCAGGTATATAATCTCACTTTCAGAATCATAGAGACTATCTCATTTCTAAGATTTTTTTTCTGGTGATATGAAGATGAAGGAAATCTCTGAGATTCCTTCAACTAGAATTTCATAACAGTACATTCCTTTTCTCCATTTCTTCTTACTCTCATTTCTCCAGTCCATATACCTCACTTGTGGAGACTACTTCCTGATGGTTGTTGATTTGAATAAATCACTGAGGACACTATGCTCCCATGAAGCAAACCTGGTTAAGCCAATTTAGTCCACAGTTTCTCCAGTGTGGCAAAACGATTTTGATCGGGTAGCCTTCTGATACATAGTTTTCTTCCTGAAGATGTCCTACATTCTAGTACTCTAGTCTTGATCCACTAGAAAGAACAGAGTAAGTCTATTGTTCATAGTAAATACTCAACCTTTAAACATTTCACTCCCTTTTGTCATCCCGTGTCACTCTGTAATTTTAAATTAGGTCAGCTAGCATTTTCTGAACACCTTTTCTATGTAAGATTTTGTAAGAATATAAAGCCAATGTGTGCGAAGTGCTGAAATGTATAGATGCTAGAAGATCAAGACTCTAGACCATGACCTGAGGTAATACAAAATTCATTTTTACACTAAACTTCAGAAATACGAAATTTATATTGATCCCATGAAGCTCCATCCATAGCAGGTTCTTGTCTACTAGATGAATCGCTATTAAAAAGTCAAGAGAAGCTGTAAAATTTCTTGTATTCTTGACAGTCCTCTATAAGGAAAGTGAAAAAAACTGTAATATGTTTCAGTCATGAAGTAGTCAGATCTGAAGACTGCATGCTTTTCAAATAACATAATATCCTAAAAAATCTAGGCTTGAAATAGGTAAGGAAATGCCTTGGATAATATTCACATTGCAAAAATAAAAGAGAGTTTATTTGTAGCTAGGAATATTAGATAAAACTGCATAAGAAAATATTCTGGCTCTATGATGTTCTTAAGAATTAGTATGGTTTCCGGAAAGCAGGTAGGATTTAGGAAGAGGAGGAGTTGGGATGTTTCCACAAAAGGAAATAAAATCAGCAAAACACAATAATCAGAAAGTAGAGGGAAGCCTTGTAAAACAGTTTGTTCACTGGTTTGGCTGGGCAGAGGGGTCAAGCTGAGGTGTAATAAGCAATATAAATTAAGGACTGGATCTTTTGAGTGCTCTGAATGTCAACAGAAAAGATCTATTTTATTACGTAGGGAATACATTTTCTGATTAAGAGAATACTAATTTAGCACTGGACCAAAAAACGCTGTGTTAGTAGTTGTACTGTATTAATAAAATATTAGGTAACAGAAGAGCAATTTAGATCTCAAAATTGGTAGGGAACTTGAAGTTCTTCTACTCCAAAAATAAGTAGTGTTTGCTTGCTTTAGATGGAATAGAGAAATTAGCAAATCAAAGGACATTAGAAAGGATAAAAGTTATAGAACTAAGGGGGACAGACACAACAAGAAGGAAAATATGTTATCTATCACTAGAAGGACTCTTGTCTACTTCCTTTTATGGAGCTAGTTGTTAAGTGTGAAGAAAGAAAAAAGGAGTAAATTCCAGCCCTGGGCATCATAAGAGATGTTCCCTCAGCAGCATCTGTACATACGCACATTTGGTTCCTAGTTCTGCATATCGACACACCTCTTTAAAGGAAAACAAAATGCCCAAATTGCCATTTTTAACTAGTAAGCTCTCTTTCAGTTGAGTTACCCTGTTGCCAAAAACACCCTCTTGCTCTTTTTGGAATTTTAATGTTTTCTTTTTGAGCCCTTTTTACTGGTAGAAGAGATAAGATTTCACAAGCTAATTGAATGCATGCAGCATAACTGTTAAGAGCCTCCCTGTTGAAATCCATGGAGCTGAAAATACTTTCTTTTCAGCTCTTCTAACAACATGAAAAAAAAAAAAAAAACAGTCTTAGTTTCTAAATGAAACTGCTCAAAGAGAGGAAAAACCTAGTAAAACAAATCAGTAATCTCTCACTGGTTTTCTTAAATGATAAAGTAATGAATTTAAAATTCCCCATCCGATTGCTATGATGTGACTTATTTAATGGCACAATGGCTCAGAACACAAGACAACTGGATTACAACACTTGGTTTAGTCATTAATTTTTGCAGGGGATTAGGGGTTGGGAAGGGTAGACTTAGACATATGTTTTTACCTCTCTCAACAACAAGGCTTAGTAAAATGAGGTAAAATTACTTTCAATTTTCTGTTAAAATAAATGAGAGACTTGATTCAGAACATGAAAAAAATGAAGAAATTTTAAGAAAGTTTTCATGTACGTGCTGGAGGAATGATTTTTTATAATCTTGTCTAAATATGTAAGGACATATATGGATGTATAACACAAATACACACAAATATTTAAATAATATATCTTAGTTCTATGAATTTGAAGGCCAAGAAGAACCTCCAGTTTGTTTAAACAGATTCCCATGTTAATTTAATAGAGAGATAGAATCTGAAGATAACTGTATTTACAGATGGGGATGTTATCAGGTCTATTAATTTGTGGAAAAGAGTAGATAAGTAGAAGGTTGACAGGTTATAGAGAAGTTATCTCCATAAAGTACAGGCTGATCAGACGTTTCCAAAGTTTTAAAGTTTGTCTTGACAGGAACATTGTTTTCTTGGAGACCAAACTCATTGATTATAGAATGCTCTTTAAAATCTAAGTTGATTTAAGAAGAAACTGGTGGCTTATTTAGTATCCACTTATAAGTGGTTGCAAACACAGATGAACTCCATGTTCTACTAGGAAAAACTGAAAGACAAAGAATTTCCAAAAGCACTGCCAGGTTTCCAGTTGGTTGGTGTCAGGGTGACACTGCACTTCCTTCAGCAGCAGTTATTGAGGAATCATACCAGAGAAACAAAATGAGAAAAAAATGAGAGACTTCAAAGAGATGACCAAAAATAAAAAAAATTACCTCATGCAAAAGCAAACTCTAAAAAGTAGAACCAAGTAATATAAAACGATCTTTTCCCTTAAACATAAATGAGGCCATCTGCCAAGATATAGAACTTGAGTGATAGAGTCATTTTTAAACAAAGACTTAGAAACAATTTTTTTTAATTTAGTCTCTTTTACACAGCAATTTATTTTTCGTATAGTGATTGAGAGGAAAAAAAAGATTTAGTATAAAGCTATGCAGCTTGGAAATAAGATCACTTGGGGATAAGTTTATCCTATTGAAGGGAAAGTAGTAAGAATATGCATATAGTGGATGAGACTAGGAACCTAAGAGAGATACTAAGGAATATCCCCCAAAAATGATGTTTCTCAAACTTGATTGTGCATTTGAATCCCCTACGAATCTGGTTAAAATGCAGATTCTAATTTACCAGCTCTGGGATTGGGCTGAGATTCCACATTTCTAAAACTGCTCCTCGGTGATCCTGATGTTCAGCATCCTTTCACCACATGTTGTTAGAAATAAACAGAAACAATTAAAATTATTAGAATAGTCAGCCCTAAAAAATTAACCCAATTATTGGGCCTGAATGGCAGGACTGCTCCACTGTAGAGGCAGATGTATCAAGCACCCAGAGTTGGAAGCCACAAACATTAAGATTATTAAGTTGATTTCCTCTTATCTCATGACATTATACTAACTGCCTTCTGATTATAATTTGATTTCTTGTGCAGGATTTCCTCTAGAGCAAATTGTGCTGGTTAGTCAACCCAGCTCCGCAGGAGGATGACAGTACAGAAAGAGATTGGGTTTTGAATCAGACAGAATAGGATCTGTTAGATATGTTGTTAATGATGATGAGTGGTAAAAACAAGATGAAGATGATGATGACAATGGTGACAATAGGCATTTTACTGTGTGTGCCTACCATGTGTCAGATACTGTGCTTAGTGATTTACACATATTAGATCAATCTTATGACTTAATTGTCACCCCTGACAGATAAGAAAACCCAAAGTTATAAAGCTAGTAATGGTCTGTAGAGACTTAAATTCATCACTTTCCAGCTCCAAATTGATTTTCTGTGCTAATATATACATCTCAGCAGGAAAAGAACCTTTTATTATAATTGTTACTAAAGTAGGCACTCAGTAAATGGTAATTATTTGTTCAACTTATTATATAGAGTTTATCTGTGTGGTTATATTTGAATCCCTCGTGCAATTGGTTCACATGAGTCAGACTTCATAGCCTTATCAACTTGAATAATACTGACTTCTTGAATCTGTAAAGCTGAGGACTAAACTCCTAATTATGGTAAAGCCACTCCAGGGAGTCTATCTGAGCAATTATTTAAAAAATTCAACCCAGACAAGTGAAATATTTCTCAGATATTTACACCAAATAATTATTATTTTTTCTATCTATAGGTTTTTTCTGAAACTTTTAAAAATATAAATCCATCCATTTGAGCTTGGCTAGGTATTTTCCTTATAAAGGGAATTTAGGTTTTTCCCTCTTATTTTTAACTCAACAATTTCTAAAGTAATTGTTGGAGTCCTAGCTCCAATTCACACAGACAGCTTGAAAGTGGATGTGATGAAAAGTATGTATTGCCAATGGCATTAAACATATGGATCTTAGTGGATGGTGGAAATGGTCAAGCACATACCACAACTTAGCAAAGATCTCATTTCATGAAGGTTATTGTCAACAGCCTTTTATGATGTCATATATCTGAAGGATATTGTGTGCCCAAACCAGATATTTGTATATAAAAGACAAGCAGTGATCAAATGGTTCCTCCCATTTGCTTGATTACTGAAGAGCCCATCCTAAGACAGCAGACAGGCTAAATGAATGGTCAGTTATAAAAAGCTAACCATAGAGTGAAGATCCAGTTTCAAGTAAATGGATTAAAATATAGAGAAACCAGCTAAGAGTGAGATTTAGCGTGGATGATATTTTCCCCTTAGCCGTCTAATAAAAAACTTCAGTGACTTTAATCTAATTCTTGTGGTAAGAAGGCTGAGCATGTCCTGCCAGTTTTTAGTTCAGCCCAAGAAAAGAAAGGTCAGTGTTTCTCTGTCACTATTCAAATCAAATGCACCTTTTTTGGTTTAGCATTTTCTAAGAGGTCTTCTTCTTAAATTTCCATTTGTACAGAACACAGCTATTTGATTTGTTTTGATTATTTTTTTATTTAGTATGCACATACTCACTCTAGAGGAATAAGAAACTTTTCAATTAAAAGTACCTTGCCTTTGTGCATGCAAAAAACCTTACATTGACATAGTCAGGGCAGAGAAGGGCAGAGAGCTCCACATGGACTGACTAATGGGTACCACAGGGTTCACATGCTTTGACTTTTCCTAAAGTAGTGCAGGGGGGCAGAGTCACGGTGAAAAGACTCATGACTCCTACCACCATCACCTTAAGCCACCTAGCAGTAGGACAACAACACATGTCTCTAATGATGATCTGAATTAATAAATAGCAGCTATAGTTAACCAATAACAAGATAATACATAAACTGAAGTCACTAGGTCCCCTGGGAGGCTTCCTGGTATTATTTGACACCTCTGTTCAATTTTACCTATTTCACTTCCCCCTTCTTGTTCCTTTTTACATCCACATACTTGCATTTTTCCTTCTCACTATATTTGATTTAGTTCTGTGAAGAAATGGATCAGCTGATATTCACAATCTTCTGCTCTCAATATCAAACTATATACATAGGTAGATTCCATCAGAGATGAAGAGAAAGTTGTAAAAGCAGTGTAATATACTGGGCAGTCAGTCTGGAGGGGGTATGCTTATCAATATGAGTCTCCAAAAAATTTTTTTAGTCAATCTACTCTTGATGGAGTGCGATAATTTTTTTTTTTTTAACTAGGATTTTACTGCCCTCTGGAAGACTTTATTTTGCAGTCTCTTAAAAACATGCAATGATTGTCATTATTGATTATACATTAGATCCATATAAGTATATTTTAAAAACAAGAACATCTGAGATTCATGTAGCATCTTTTGAATTGGACTCTAAAGGGTTTGGGGCAGGGCATCTGTACTTTGAAAAGGCACTACAGGTAATTCTGGAAGGTGACTAAAACAGAGAATCATTTGCTGTTTCAAACTGAATTCCTTGTTCTAAGCTGATGGTAACACTACATAAAGCTTGGCCTTAAAATAAGTCTCAGCAAACTAACACAGGAACAGAAAACCAAACATCACATGTTCTCCCTCATAAATGGGAGTTGAACAATGAGAACACATGGACACAGGGAGGGCATCATCACACACTGGGGCCTGTCAGGGGGTGGGGGGGCTAGGGGAGGGATAGTATTAGGAGAAATACCTAACATAGATGATGGGTTGATGGCTGTAGCACCACCATGGCACGTGAATACCTATGTAACGAACCTGCACATTCTGCACATGTATCTCAGAACTTAAAGTATAATAATTAATTAATTAAATAAATAATTAAAAAAATAAAATACAGTTTCAATGTTTTTTCTTAAAAGTATAATTTAAAATCAAAGCCACTTTTACATAATGCTAGGTGTTAGTATTATGGAATAAGTGGTCAGTATTGTCAAAATCAATGACCTTTTTATAAGTTCCTTAATTAATAATATATTAAAGGATACTATGGCATTATATTTTTCTAAAAATTTAATGAATATAAATTTACATTTTTACTATCCAAAAAAAAGGAGACTCACATAAAAGTTTAAAAAGAAGCCATGATGGGTATTAAAGAAAATTTGGTTTTCCTGGAAGAGTCATACACTTTTATGAGCACATAGAAAACTTTAATATTTTTATATGGCTCCATGTCTTAAATATCTAGTCTAACTTAGGAGGCTGAGAATGGAGGATCCTGTGAGCCCAGGAGATCAAGGCTGGGAAGAGCTATGATCATGCCATTGTACTCCAGCCTGGGCAACAGAGTGAGACCCTGTCTCAAAAACAGACAAACAAACAAACAAACAAAAATGTCTACCTTTCAGTTGCATGCCAGTTAAGGACTAGATGTCCAAAATGTGAATCCACTTCACAATTTTGTAACCCTTATAGTTAATTTTTATTTCAGTTTTTTTAAAATAACTTACTCTTGCTATAGAGACAGAAAAGTGACCATGTAAACTTATGAACTTGTTAAAACAGATCTAAGATTTCTAAATAATGCTATGTTTCCAAAAAAATATCTAGTTTACAAGAACATTTATGAGGCAAAACTAGAAATTGATTAATGTAGTTTCAATAGATTGATTAGAGTTAATGAAATCAAACAAAAATGTTTTGAAGGTGATTGCAACCACTAAAAATCCAACGTAAGGAATAATACACAATGTTTCTGCTTGCACTTTTGCTCCTAGAATGACTTACATCAGAGATTCTGTCTTAATAAGAACAAGCAGTGGCTAATAGGTAATAATTTGGCATTTCAGAAGTAACTGGATGATCATTATCATGCATGAGATAGGTTTAACCTAGATAACTCTTAACTATTCCTAATTCAGAGATGCTAAGAAGAAAAAACCTCTTAAATTTTTCACCATGGACCTGAGAGCTCTCAATAATTCCATGAACAATATTTCAAAAACATCTTACTAGTAATTTAATGAGTTACATAGACCATGACTTAGAGGCTGCAGCAATTCTCAGTCACTATTTTACTAATTTAAGTTGGGTAGGGTTTTCTCTTATGTGGGTGTCAATTAAGTTGTACTTAGTACAAAGATAAAGTAGAGCAAAACAATGACTACAAATGCCAAGTAAGTATAATCATGGTACCCATACTGTTAAACAAGGTTTAATGAGATAATATAGGGAAAGTCTTTATAGCGGTTCATGCCATGTAGCATGGGCTAAATAAATGTTAATGAGGATGGCGGTGACGTTAGTGGTGGCAGTGCACCTGTTGCTTGGGGAGTCTTTTGTCTTTGATATCATATACCAAAAAATTGTCTACACATTTCCAGCAATAAGACACCCCAGAATTGTATTTATTTATTATATTATTTAAAAGACTATTCCTTTTTATTGGAGCTGAGAATGCTGATAAGTGCCCTTAAATATACTATAGCTCCAATGACACATTTTCCTTAAATTCCTTTACTCAATATTTTAAGTGAGCCATAACCTGCTCTTCACTAGTGTCTTAGGACAAAAAATCCCTGAGTGGTTGGTTATTTTGCTAGAGCATGGTTTGATGACATAGCAAATTGATTTGTTCAGAGACAAATCTCACTTCTATGGCCATAGCTTATCATGAAATGTGTTGCTTGCTCTAAAATAAGAGGGCCAAGCAAGAGTATGTGGATGGCTCAGCCACCTACTACTAAAGGAAACAACTTAAATTGTGCAGAGGGTGAATTCTATGATGGGAGGAAAAAATGTTATTGTCATAGCAAATACAGGACTAAAAAAATGTGCAGGTTTAGCAGGATCTGTCTATATAAAGACGTGCTAACATTAGCAGTGCTGTAGCTTGGGCTTTTCCCACAGAAAAATTTTCCCACAGAAAAATTTCCTGCAGAAATAATCTGCAATACTCTGTGAAAACACGGGTGTCAAGAAGATCCCATTCACAACATAAATGTGATGGTGGCATCCACGCTGGCATCTACTACTGTCATTGGGGATATTTGCAAAGACAACATTCATCAAAGACCAGCCACCCACATTAAAAATTCTAGGCAATTTTTAATTTATCTTATAATTAAATAGTCTTTAAAAACAAATTCATGACCCCACTTTATTTTTCCAACTTCCACTAGACAGTCTTTGAATGAAAAAAATCTGGGTGGGTATCCTTTCTAACAACTGAAAAGAGGTAGGGAGGGCGTGTCAAACATGCTGTTATCAGGATGGTTACATCTTCACTGTGGCTATTAGCTTTCTTTTCAGAAAGGGAAAAGGCAACAACAAAAGCTTTTCTCTGATTAATGTTTCAACTTTGATATAATTTTGGTATTCATGAAAAGAAGCACAGTGTGGGGGAGAAAGAATGGCAGAATACAAAGGATATTTCTATTAGGAACCTACAGAATAATCTTGAACAAGTCACCGTATATGTGATCCTAGTTTCTCTTCTGCAAAGTCTGAAAAATCATCCTTTAAAAATATTCAAAGGAACTTAAAAAAACAGTGTAAGTTACTTAACATTTCCAGGGTGTTCTCAAAGGAGGTAAACAAAGCTAAAAGATTAAGGGGTTCTTGAATTTTGTATTAAGTGCCTCTAAAATATAGATGGAAATAATAATAGTAATAATGAAAGCTATCCTTTACTGAGGACTTACTATGCACCAAGTACCATATTAAGCATTTTATACGTGTATTATTTGATTTCATGATTAAACAATCCCATGATGTATGAATCCATTTATAGGTGAGAAAATTAAGGCTTAGTCATGTCACAAATCTGGAAAAATCATACCGTTAATAAATGGAAAAATCAGACTCTAATTTATGCATCTGAGTCTGAAATCTGCTATGCCATTCCTATGCCCAGATATTTGCTACCATGCTCAGAGGGAGGGTCCCTATAACTGTCAGCATCTGAGCCTACACAGCACAGATGAAAGACCCTTAATCTGTTTTTTGATATCTTTAATCAAAACAGACAAGTAATACTGGCTTGATTATCTCCCCCACCCAAGCCTTCCCATAGACGACACAGCCTGTCTCCTTTAAAAGTTTTAATATTATGAAGACCTGGAAACAAAGAAGTTTTCATCAGATTCTTACATTGATTAGTAACTATCTCAAAGCAATATGTGTGAGACAGAAAAATTACACAACATGGAGAATAAATTGGGACATTCATCCAGTTGGAAACAGGATGTTAGGCTATTCTGATGTAGAGCGTGTAGTTGATTTTCACATTTGTTATATTGTATTGTTCAGTTATAATTTTATATGGAAGTTATATATGGGTAAATGAGATTTTAAACCTCAATTTATCGATAAAAATACAGAATAGAATAAGAGATTTTATTTTTTAATAATTTTTTCTGGGTACATAGTAGCTGTATGTATTTCTGAGGTACATGATATTTTTTGATACAGGCATGCAAAGTGTAATAATCACATCATGGGAAGTTGGGCATTCATCCCCTCAAGCATTTATCCTTTGTGGATACAAACAATCCAATTATAATCTTTTAGTTATATTTAGATGTACAATTAAATTATTATTGGCTATAGTCCCCCTGTTGTGTTATCAAGTATCAGGTCTTATTCAGTCTTTCTAATTGTTCTTGTGCCCATTAACCATCCCCACCTCCCTGCCCCACCACGACCCTTCCTAGCTTTGTAACCATTTTTCTCCTATCTCAATGAGTTTAATTATTTTGATATTTTGACATTTAGAACCAACAAATAAGCGAGAACACATATTGTTTATCTTTCTGTGTCTGGCTTACTTCACTTAACATCATGACCTTCAGTTCCATCCATGTTGTTGTAAATGACTGGATCTCATCCTTTTTTATGGTAGAATAGTTGGATACTTATATCCATTGGATATAGATACCACATTGTCTTTATCCATTCATCTATTGATGGACACTTAGGTTGCTCCCAAATCTTGGCTATTGTAAATAGTGCTGCAACAAACATGGGATTCCTGTTATCTCTTTGATTTACTGATTTCCTTTCTTATGGGTATATACCCAGCAGTGGGATTGCTAGATGATGTGGTATCTCTATTTTCAGGTTTTTGAGAAAACTTCAAACTGTTCTCCATATTGGTTGCACTAATTTACATTCCCACCAACAGTGTACAAGGGTTATCTTTTCTCCACATCCTCGTCAGCATTTGTTATTGCCTGGCTTTTAGATAAAAGCCATTTTAACTGAGGTGAGATGATATCTCATTGTGCATTTCTCTGATGTTCAGTGATGTTGACCACTTTTTTATATGCCTGTTTGCCATTATTGCACATCTTCTATTGACAAATGTCTATTCAGATCTTTTGCCCAGTTTTTAATCACATTATTATATTTTTTTTTTCCTGTAGAGTTGTTTGAGCTCATTCTATATTCTTGTTATTAATCCCTTCTCAGAAGGAAAGTTTGAAAATATTTTCTCCCATTCTATAGGTCATATCTTGACTTTGTTGATTGTTTCTATTGCTGTGCAGAAGCTTTTTAACTTGATGTGATCCCATTTATTCATTTTTTGCTTTGGCTGCCTGTGCTTGTGTAGTATTTCTCAAGAAATTTTTTGCATAGATCAATGTCCTAGAGAGTTTCCTCAATGTTTTCTTGCAGTAGTTTCATGGTTTGAGGTCTTAGCTTTAAATTGTTAACCTATTTTATTTTTGTGTAAGATGAGAGAGAGGGATTAAGGATCATTCTTCTGCATATGAACATCCAGTTTTCCCCGCACCATTTATTGAAGAGACTGTCTTTTCCCCAATGAATGTTCTTGGCACCTTTGTTGAAAATTAGTTCATTATAGATGTGTGAATTTGATTCTGAATTCTCTATCTGTTCCATAGGTCTTTGTGTCTGTTTTATTTTATTGTTGTTGTTTGTTTTGTTTGTTTGTTTTGCCAGTACCACTGTTTTAGTTACTCAACCTGTGTAGTATAATTTGAAATCAGGTAATATGATTCTTCCAGTTGTGTTATTTTTCCTCAGGATAACTTTGGCTATTTTAGGTATTTCTGATTTCATGCAAATTTTAGGATTTTTTTTTCTATTTCTATGAAGGATGGCATTGGTATTTTCATAGGGATTGCACTGAATCTGTAGATTGATCTGAGTAGTATTTGGTTTGGATAGTATAGACATTTTAACAATATTTATTCTTCCAAGTCAAGAACATGGAATATCTTTCCATTTTTTGGTCTGTGTCCTCTTCAATTTCTTTCTTCAGTGTTTTATAGTTTTCATTGTAGATATCTGTCCCTTCTTTGTTAATTCCTAGGTGCTTAATTTTATTTGTGGCTATTATAACTGGGAATATTTTTAAAATTTCCTTTTCAGATTGTTCACTGTTGGCATATAGAACCACTGCTCAAGGAAATAAAAGAGGACACAAACAAATGGCAAAACATTCCATGTTCATGGATAGGATGAATCAATATCAGGAAAATGGCCATACTGCCCAAGATAATTTATAGATTAAATGCTATCCCCCTCAAGCTACCATTGACTTTCTTCTCATATGGAACCACAAAAGGGCCTGCATAGCCAAGACAATCCTAAGCCAAAAGAACAAAGCTGGAGGCATCATGCTACCTGATTTCAAACTATACTACAAGGCCACAGTAATCCAAACAGCATGGTACTGGTACCAAAACAGATCTACAGACCAATGGAACAGAACCGAGGGCTCAGAAATAATACCACACATCTACAACCATCTGATCTTTGACAAACCTGACAAAAACAAGCAATGGGGAAAGGATTCCCTATTTAATAAATGATGTTGGGAGAAATGGCTAGCCATATGCAGAAAACATAAACTGGATCTCCTTCCTTACATCTTATAGAAATATTAACTTAAGATGTATCAAAAACTTAGATGTAAAACCTAAAACCATAAAAACCCTAGAAGAAAACCTAGGCAACACCATTCAGGACATAGGCATGGGCAAAGACTTCATGACTAAAACAGCAAAACACCATGGCAATAAAAGCCAAAATTGACAAATGGGATCTAATTAAACTAAAGAGCTTCTGCACAGCAAAAGAAACTATCATCAGAAAGAACAGGCAACCTACAGAATGGGAGAACATTTTTGCAATCTATCCATCTGAAAAAGGGCTAATATCCAGAATCTACAAAGAACTCAAACAAATTATAAGGCAAAAAAAAAAAAAAAAACTCATTGAAAAGTGAGCAAAGGATATGAAGACACTTCTCAAAAGAAGACACTTATGCAGCCAACAAACATATGAAAAAAAACCTCATCATCACTGATGATGGGAAATGCAAATCAAAACCACAATGAGATACCATGTCACACCAGTTAGAATGGTGATCATTAAAAAGTCAGGAAACAACAGATGCTAGAGAAGATGTCCAGAAATAGGAACACTTCTACACTGTTGATGGGAATGTAAATTAGTTCAACCACTGTGGAAGACAGTATGGAGATTCCTCAAAGGTCTAGAACCAGAAATACCATTTGGCCCAGCAATCCCATTACTAGGTATATACTGAAAAGATTATAAATCATTCTACTATAAAGATACATGCACACATATGTTTACTGCAGCACTGTTCACAATAGCAAAGGCTTGGAACCAAACCAAATGGCCATCAATGATAGACAGAATGAAGAAAATGTGGCACATATACACCATGGAATATTATGCAGCCATAAAAAGAATGAGTTAATGTCCTTTGCAGAGACATGAATGAAACTGGAAAGCATCATTCTCAGCAAACTAACACAGGAACAGAAAACAAAACACCACACATTTTCACTCATAAGTAAGAGTTGAACAATAAGAACACATTGTCACAGGGAGGGAAACATCACATACCAGGGCCTATCAGGGGATGGGGAGCTAGGGGAGGGATAGCATTAGGAGAAAAAGCTAATGTAGATGACGGGTTGATGGGTGCTCCAAACCACCATGGCACGTATATACCTATGCAACAAACCTGCACGTTCTGCACACGTATTCCAGAATTTAAAGTATATACAAAAAAGAAATGCTACTGATTTTTGTATGTCGATTTCTTTTTCTGCAACTTGCTGAATTTGCTTATCAGTTCCAATAGTTTTCTTGTAGAGTCTTTAGGTTTTTCCAAATATAAGATCATATCATCTGCAAACAAGGATAATTTAACTTCTTCCTTTCCAATTTAGATGCTTTCTTTCTTTCTTTCTCATCTGATTTCTCTTGCTAAGGCTTCTAGTACAATGTTGAGTAACAGTGGTGAAAGTGGGTCTCCTTCCTAAAAACTGAAAAGAAGCTTTCAGTTTTTTCCCATTCAGTATGATACTAATTGTGGGTCTGTAGTGTGTGGCTTTTATTACGTTGAGGTATGTTCATTCCATACAGAATGGGAGTTATTTAGCATCCTATCCAAGTTTTTACAGGTAGAACCCATCTACCCCATCCCCCATTACCAATATTTACCTGAGATCTCCTGTACTCAGGGTTCCTTTATCATCTATGTTAGTGAATTCGGATGTTTGAGCTTTTAATGGCCTTGTCATTAAGTCAGTCTGTCTTAGGGATGGTACATTGTGGACTGGCTGAGGCCATGTGATTCTGACTGGATGAATTCATATAACTGGTCCAGCTCCACTTGTGGAAACTTCCATAACTCTACTATATGAATGATATGGCAAATTCATTATGAATTCAAATAATGAACTCAGCACAGTGATTAGCACTGAAGTGATCAAAATGATTTATGGTTATTATTATATGACCCTAAGTTTTATCCTTCCTCCTCTTAACTCCATGGTATTTATGTTCCTTAAAATTAAATTTACCTGGTTGCATCTTGCCCTTGCCTTTTTTATAGAGAGTAAGCTCATTTAGGGCAGAAGTTGTGCTTTATAATTATCCATCCAATTTAGCAATTCTCTTCATTTCTTGGTACTCCACTGAGACTCTCTAGAAAGAATGTGTACTCAGCTTAAAGATACACATACATGGTGGGGCAACGGCGGCTCACATCTGTAATCCCAGCACTTTGGGAGACTGAGGCAGCCAGATCACTTGAAGTCAGGAGTTTAAGACCAGCCTGGCCAACATGGTGAAACCCCATCTCTACTAAAAATACAACAATTAGCTGGGCGTGGTAGTGCATGCCTGTAGTCTCAGCTATTCGGGAAGCTAAGGCAGGAGAATCGCTTGATCCTGGAAGGTGGAGGTTACTATGAGTCAAGATCATGCCACTGCACTCCAGCCTGGGTGCCAGAGCAAGACTTCATCTTAAAAAAAAAGGTACACATACACATACACATGTGCACACACACATACACACATACAGAAACAATATGAACTCAAAGTAAGCAATTTTTTATTTTCTCTGAACAAAATACATACTAAAATTTCTTACTCAGGATTTTGGAAAATATAATTTTGGTCTAAGAAGATATCCTATGCTTTTACTATTAGGTTAGAGATGATATAAGGATGGTTCTAAACTCTCACCTTGACAATAGGTCACTGGCCATATATTTCACTGCATGTAAGAAACAGAAATCCATAGTCTTCCACACAAAACCACAAATGCACACACTTCCAGCACCAGCAGGAGACACCAATATTAGCAGGTATGAGATGTGCTACGTCAGACAGGTATTTTACTCCTCTAAGTCTGAGGCTCCTCATCGATGAAGGAGAGGTAATACAGTGCTTACCTTGGCTTTGATGGAAGATGATGATAACACTTGGGCACACCAGGTCTGATTTATGGTAAGGGATTAATTAGCATAATCTCACTGTGGTCTCAAGTATGAATGCCGCCAAGTGAGCTGTTTTATATCTTCCTAGCTCTGGATTTCACCTGCTACCAATGAGCAGATTTTTCCCTAGCCCAACATGATATCACATGGCGGGGGCGGGGGAATGAAAAAGAGCTCAGAAACCCCTACACAAATTAGGGAAACTCAAATGTTGTGACACACCAGTCACACTGAAGAATGGGTGAAGTACACTTCACTCAGTTTTTTATATTGATGGGATATGTCAGAATAAGTGGTAATGTTAGAGGTAAGTGCAGTAGATACATGTTAGTGCAAGAAATGAGACCAAGGTTGAGTTCTCACTAGACTTCCTTAAAGTTTCACTACAGGTTGATACCTGAAACTCAAGAGGAGAGGTATTACCTGCTAAGAGAGACAATCTGGTGTGGAAAAAAAAAAAAAAAGTCTTTTAAAAAAGCTTTATTTCTTCAGTGAATAAACATCATTGTGTGAGATCTCTAATGGGCTTGTTTTATGTTTCTAGGCAGGATCCATTCTTGATGCAGAAGGTCAGAGTACAATTCCAAGGCATTCACCTGGAGGTTGTGGTTACTAGCAGGTTGCCTTAAGGTGTAAGGAAAATTACTGAACCTCTTTGAAAAGTTAATTTTAGTTTGAAAGATTATACATTTAATTTGTTATGCATCTCAAGATTCCACTGATGGGCTAACAGAGATCAAATGTATAATCTTTCTCTGACTAACAGAGAAAAGGATGATTGCACATATTGTAGATATCTGTCCCTTCTTTGGGCTTAAGGGCAGGAGAGTGTGTTTGGGAGGTAAGGTACAGAGTAAACTTGATATGTGGTCTTAAGTGGTCTTTGGTGCAAATTTTTCATTCCAGTGTGGTAGGTTTATTATATTTTAAATTAAGATTTAGCATTACTTTCTCTTAAGTTACGTGTTTTCTCCCCAAACTTTGTTGACTTTTATGTTCTGATAACCTGTGCTAAATCTGGCCTGTTACACCACTGAGAATCCCAGAAGAGAATGTGTACTGATCACAAGAAGAACAATGATTGTAAAGCCTTCTGTTAATCTTATTTTCATTTTAGACCCAGAGACATGGGTAAACAAGTTCATCTGGATGTCCATAAAAGGACCAAAAAAGTTTATTTGAAAACCAATGAGAAACTATCACATTTTCACTAAAAATGGCATTACCAGTTTTTAGGGGGCTACTGTCTGGTTGGTATTCCAGCAACCATCTTCCTACCAAGCAATTCATTCATAAGATCAAGTTTTATAAAAGTATCAAGAGTTCCAGGAAGTGAGGAACTGAAGTGTCCATTCTTCATTAGGAAGAATATTGTACGTAGTCTATTGATCCCGAATGCCTTCCATCTTCCAAGTTTTTCTGTCGTTAAAAGAACCCTAATTGTATTCAAATATTCACTCTTCTTCAACATGAGCTAGGGCGAGGTGCTTAACCCTAACTCCAAGGGTATATACTCATTAGTCTTAGGTAATCAGTATGTTGGCATTCTTCTAGTGACTCTTAACTCTTATTGATCCAGGGATGTGCAAGTATTCTAAATTGTCTCAGTAGTAGAAAGAAACCTTTTTTTTTCTATCTTTTTTTCATGAACAGAGAAGCACGTGGCCTCAGTGGCTATTGGCATTCATCTATGGTCATGAAAATAACCAGATTCAGGATGCTGAGACCATGAGTTGAGAGGGAAGCAACCCAGGTCCTTGGCAACATCATCAAGCTACTGATTGTACTGAGCTTTGAAGCCCATTCTATGTCTGTAAAATAAATTTGTTACTGAGTAAGGTTTGAGTGAAGTGATTTACAGAAGAGAGCTACAAAGTCTTTATTCAATTTAAGAGAGCCCCACAAATAAAACAGAGGAAGGTTAGGTATTGTGAGGTAGTATTCTATAATACTGCCAATGCTAGCAAATTACCATGTCATTATAATTGTAAAGTATTATCTAAAATCAAATATGCTTTACAGATGTCAAATTCAGTGAAGTCATACTCACGCAGGAAATATCAGTTGGATAACAAGAAAAGTGATTGCTTTTATTGTAATATTCATAATAGGCAATGGCATTAAGCTTAACAGCTCAAGTAACTCTGCCTTTAATTCTGAGTACCCCAAAATATGTGTATATGGCCCTCAAATCAGTAATTTCAGTATAAAAAGTAACATAAAACAGTTGTTTGATTCTACTTATATTGCTGCATTTCCTCAAATTTTCACTTAAGAAATATTTATTAGCATTCTAGATAAAAACCTTAATTTCTTTATGCAGAAGTGGCAGTATTTTATAACTCTCACTAGAATGTTGAAAGCATTAAAAATAATTAAGTGTATAATACACATTTTGGTCCTAAAAGGCATGCTTACGTTTATCTTCAAATAAAACACAGCCACAAATCCATTTTTAAAATAAACAACATAGATATCTGTTGTTACTTTACAGACTATATCCTGCACTTCTTTTCTGAATCCAGTTGTATGCTAATCTAAAATTTGAAATAAATTGTCAGAGAACAGTATTCCACAATGATCATCAACAATTTTTGTGGAATTCAGCATCCCTTTGTTAGGTTTAATATAGACTGAACAAAAAGCATGTCTTAAAGTGACAGTTATTGGAAACATCACACAGAGCAGGCTATCAGTGATAAAATGATCAAGTAATCATTTATAATACCAGCTAGACTGCCATAGAACCAGGTATGTTAAAAAAGACGAGAATCAAAAGCCTTCAAATTATACAAATAATGCTATCTGTACTGACAATAATCTCCATAAGAAACATCAATAACTTTCCTGCTGAAATCAAGAGCAAGATCCAGAACTCATCGTTGCCAGTCCACCAGACTTGAATCATCCCGTAGCATGGCCTTTGTCACACTGTACCAAAATTGCTTACTTTCCTGTTCCTCTCATTGGCTTTGTAAAATCTTAAGGGTGTCTTACACAAAGCACATGCTCAATAAATAAATGAAAAATGAATAAATAAAAATCCAGGACTCGATAGAATCCCCAAAGCTCTTATCAAGGATAAGGCTATTTCCGTTCTTTGCCTGTTTTATATTGTTTGCTTGTTCCAAATGAGATTAAGCCTGGGATTTCAAATTTGGCATTTTAGAGCAAATGAGTAGCTTCAAAAGTGATTACTGTCTGCCCAACATTTTCAAGCAGCCTAGTAGAGGTTACATATTTACTTACAGTGAAATATCCCATAACTAACTATACATCCCGTGGTTTTGCTTTAGTCTGGGATTATGTCAATCAAGCATAGTAACACTCAAACTATAACTCAGAAGCCCTGATTAACAGTTACCTATTACAGTTAATAAAAAAGACAACAAATTATTGTTATTATTTAGAAAATATAGTTTTAAAGGCATTACTATTTCTAAAAATGGGCCTATGAAGTAGAGGAAGATTAAAAGAGTTTGCAGTAATAAAGAGACTAGAAAGCACTTGATTAATTATTCTCATCAGCAAAGAATTTGCAACAATGTTAGAAACAACATATAAAATAGAGTAATTTAATATCCCTTTTATTTGAAAACTTTATATTCTAAGATTTCACATATTTTAAAGTTTTCGGACTTAAATGCAGCACCCATTTTTTTTGTTGTTGTTCTCTGGTTATATTTCAGCAAGAATTACTAATTATTATTGTTTTCAAAATCATCTTGGAGAGGTAGACTAATTAGTGCACCTATTAGTCTGTAACAAACTGTTAAAATAAAGAAATAGTCTTGTTATTTGTATGTATATATACATTTACAAGCAAAACTGAAGAAAT
The DNA here is from genome assembly GCF_000951045.1 of Mandrillus leucophaeus. Classification (NCBI taxonomy): domain Eukaryota; kingdom Metazoa; phylum Chordata; class Mammalia; order Primates; family Cercopithecidae; genus Mandrillus; species Mandrillus leucophaeus. The sequence continues at coordinate 1,612,312 of NW_012103987.1, forward strand.
CCCAGTGTTCTTATTGTGCATGAATTTTGTGGACCAATTAGTGTGAAATGCAATTTGCACTAATTCATCGGGGACAAAAGGAGCATGCAATTACCTTGACTTGTTAATTTAGCATTTTATCGTAAATTGTTCATATCGAGAATTTTTCCCAATGGTAGTAATACTCCCTTGTTATAGAAAGACAATCTGGGCAGTAACATCATGAACCTTCTCTTCAAATTCCCATTTTATATTACATTTATAAGACGGTGAAAAAAAAACAGGACAGCTTTTACCCACATCTCTCACTAGATCTCTCTCTTCTGAGTAAGACATCATCTCTAGAGTCATCTTGTAAAATACCATTCACATGCTTTTGACCCCACTTGATTATGCTAGAATGATTACTTAAGCAGAGCAATTGAGAGTTGAGGAGGTTTACCTTGTATATGAGCACAATCCTAACGTTTAAGCCCTGAGTGTGTCTCATATAGTTTCACTATTTGCTCTACTCAAATCTCATGTTGAAATGTAATCCTCAGTGTTGGAGGTGGGGCTTAGTGGGAAACGTTTGCATCGTTGAAGCGGAATTCTCATGGATGGTTTAGCACCGTCCTCTTGATGCTGAACTTGTGATAGTGAGTGAGTTCTCACAAGATCTGGTTCTATAAAGGCATTTGGCATCCCCCTGCTCTCTCTCCTGCTCCTATTCCTCTGGCCATGTGACGTACCTGTTCCCCTTTTGCCTTCTGTCATGACTGTAAGTTTCCTGAGGCCTCCCCAGAAGCTAAGAGAATGTCAGCCTCATGCTTCCTGTACAGCCTGCAGAACCATGAGTCAGTTAAATCTCTTTTCTTTATAAATTACCCAGTCTCAGGTATTTCTTTGTAGCAATGCAAGAATGACCTAATACAGAGTCCACAACATAGAAATGTTCAGAAGTAAAAGCAGTTTATCTTCCAAACATAATAATGTATTGCTAGCATACATTATCTAGGTTTTTCCTTTAGTATTTGAAAAACAAATCTCTCTACCGGTTGATTCCCATTGAGCTGGTAGGTATTGTAGAAGGAGATTTTAGCTACATATGAGGGGCACATTATTGGTGATACAAAGATCTGAGCTTCAATTTGGCTGTACGTTCCCTGGCTGAGTGATCTGGGGAAAGGCATAATCCTGCTTTACAATTTATTTATTGAGGGCCAACCTTAAACTAATGTGCTAAATGAGAGAAACATATATTGCCTGCACGCTTCATGACTTTTTGTTAAGTAATTATATGTGAAAGTTAAGTGAAAAATAATTTATAAAACTATTCATTTTATTAAAACATATTATTGTCAATATTTAAATAAATATACCAGTAAGACATCTACCAAATTATGTATATTATTAAATATGCTTTTTATACCAAATAATTATTTAAAATAAAAATGGTAGAAAATCCTATCACTGTGTTTTTAAAAGATATTTTGCTTTGGTTACTGATATCAAATACACATTGGGCCGTCATAACTGCAGAATGCCAACTGTGTCCAGAGCCCCATTCTAACAGAAATAACCACATTCAGTTAACACCCCAGATGGGAGGGCAGTGAAAGATAATCTGTTCCAACCGTAGCCAATCTGTAAGCTAACTAGTGGACAATAGGGTAACTATCTCTCCCCAGAGTTTGAACTGGAGATACAGAGAATCAAGTCAGGTAATAGTGGGGAGGGAAGGTAAAAAAAAAAAAAAAAAAAGATATGCAAGAAAAAGTATAGACAATATGAGTTGAGTTACTGATTCATGTTGTTGAAAGAGATTCTGAAGTTCAAGAAGTAAAGTGGTAGCATGGAAGCTCATGTTGCAGTGAATTTTGGGCTAACATCCAACTAGCAAAATAATTTAGTCTACTTGAGGTCCAACTGTATAGCCATTTCTCCTTTTCCTATGAAGTCTACCTTAACCCCTACCCCTGAATTCTTGTCAAATGTGGTAATACATAGGGTAAAGTGTGTTTTCCTTTTGACTTTCACATTTCTCATGGATGAGCCCCTCCTAACTTTTAATCCAAGGACTGAACGTTATTGCAACCGAAAATAATCTAACACAGATGAATATTCATAGAATGAACCCCTGATATTCTTCATATTGCGGTCTTACTTTAGGACAAGAAAGAGTAAGTATAACCACTAATGTTTTCGGATATATGAGGCTATTATAATTCTCTGATTGTATTACCTATAATAGTATTTGAAATATTTATGTCTATTGTATAATATAAACTATATTTTTGGTGATAGGAGAGTATAGAAGTGACTCAGATGAAAATTAGGTCTGCATATGATATAGTAGAAGTTAGACAGAGCTAAAAATTAAATCAAATGTGATGACTCAGGACTTTGATACAGATTTAGGAAGTTGTCCAGGAAATTCTGAATTGGCAAACAAACAAGTTCCTGATCTTGACTCTGATGTTTTATTTCACTTAAAAATAGTTCTTGTTTCTCTATGTTTTAATTCTGTGTCTCTCAGAAAGTTTGATCACATCTTGTCCTTTCTGTGGTATTTCTCTGTATAAAGAGGTGAAAAAAAATTGAGCTATTTCTCTTAATCCTTTAATACTTTTCTCTGCATGACTTTTTTTCTAATCTTAAAATGAGAATCCCCTTGTGAGGAAGGTTGTACCCAACTGCCCGCTGTTGTACACATCCACAAAAACTCCTTCCCCCTTCTCCTGTTACTTATCCTACAAATAACCATTAGGAGTCCTCACCTTACTCCAGAATATTTAATAAAAGGAGGTGTTACCATTATGCCTGGATTTAAGATTCGACTGCAAGGGCGTCTTGGCTAAAATATGTGTCATCTTCAGCTCTGCTTTCTCTCTGGTACCTAATATCAGATACTGATATGGTTTGCCTGTGTCCCAACCCAAATCTCACCTTGATTTGTAATAATCCCTATGTGTAAAGGGCAGGGCCAGGAAACCTCATGGGGATGGGGTTTCCCCATACTGTTCTCATGGTAGTGAATAAGTCTCATAAAATCTAATGGTTTTACAAGTGGGAGTTCCCCTGCACAAGCTCTCTTGCCTGCTGCCATGTAAGACGTGACCTTGCTCCTCATTTGCCTTCTGCCATGATTGGGAGGCCTCCCCAGCCATGTGGAACTGTGAGTCCATTAAACCTCTTTCCTTTTTAAATTACCCAGTCTCAATTATGTCTTTATTAGCAGCATGACAGCAGACTAATACAGATACTTTACCCTTGGAACTCTATTGTTCCGTTAAGTCACTATACACCACTTTCTATCAAATATCAAGTGCCAGGAGGAGAAATGTACCACATCAAATCACAAGTGGCTCTAAAACAATATGGAACAAGTTGGAGACACACTTTACACCATGAGGTTTAAGAATAGGCATTTAGGTTCCTAGCCATAACACCTGCCTTAGGGAAGACAAGACAAGTTAGGGATCCTTCAAGTATCAAATGTAAGCAGAGCACTGTGTAGGGGTCAGAAGAAAATGATATTTAAACAACAGTCCCAGCAATAGGTTTTACTTCTGTTTGTTCTGCCTCTATCATGCTCAGCCTCTGCTCAACCACAGGGTGTGAATCATGATAAATATAACTTCATGTTGACTTTTACAGTATAAAACCTCAAAATAATAACCTGGCTTCCTTTTTCTAATACAATTCTATGTAGATAGATATTTAAGAAAATTATTCATACAAATTGCCTTTAAAAAAGTAATAGTTTACAAAATCTTTTGAAATACATCTTTCTCAGGCACCTCTTGTTAAATCCCTTTACTCCCTTAGTTGACTTCAAGGTCATTTAAACACTAGAATATGTATTTGATGCTATGAGCTGTGATGATAAAATATGGATATTTTATGGAAATCAGTCTGGTTTCCCACCAAGTGCATGGAGTAGAGACTCTTTGGATGAATGGATATTTTGAATTAGCTAATGGGGAAAGGTTCTGAGGAGGATTTTTTTCTATCAACAAGCTGCATGTAGGTCTATGTGAGACATAGAGTCAAGTAGTGAGAACTTTGGTTTTTAACCTTTTTAATATGGCTAAAATGACCCTCTTACCCCATCTGCCCCATTAGATTGTCTTATTCACCACATTCCAGACATATGTTTTTAATGAGACTTCTGATCTTCTGTATGGTTTTCTTTTGTTTTGTTTCGTTTTTTGAGATGGAGTCTCGCTCTGTTGCCCAGGCTGGAGTGCAGTGGTGCAGTCTCGGCTCACAGCAACCTCTGTCTCCTGGGTTCATGCCATTCTCCTGCCTCAGCCTCCGGAGTAGCTGGGACTATAGGCGCTCGCCACTATGCCGGGCTAATTTTTTGTATTCTTTAGTAGAGACGGGGTTTCACTGTGTTAGCCAGGATGGTCTCGATCTCCTGACCTC
>NW_012103987.1:1616753-1622307 GCF_000951045.1 Mandrillus leucophaeus
TAATCCGCCCGCCTCGGCCTCCTAAAGTGCTGGGATTACAGACGTGAGCCACCGCGCCCGGCCCGGATATTCGCTATAGTTTTCTATTGACTATCAGGCACTGAACTTTTCTCAAAGAAAACTCTTCAGCTGTTTTTCCAGACAACTGAATGCATTAAGTTAGGTGTTCTCCGAAGCTAGATAGCTTTAATGAAATGATGAGATATGCATTGGTTTGGCTCAGGAGTTATTTGATGTAGTAATTTCTTCTCTTAGTAGGGCATTATGCCCGGCTCGTGACCTAAAAGAGACTTTGCAATTCTAAATCCAAATGGCTTTAAGTCTTTGCATATTCATGTATGTTTAACATGCATTATTATAGTAGCAAGTACTTTGAAATGAAATAAACATTTGGAAACTTGTAGACATGCACACTGTGAATAAAAATACAATCTTAACATAGATTAAACTGAGAAGAGGAAGATGATTTAAAAGGATTAAATGACTAGAAATGAGTTTGCCAAAGTCAAAACCTTGTTCATCGGTTAAGTACAATACATTCTTAGAAACAACCTCTTAAAAAACAAATGGCTTAGAGTTATAAGCATGCTAGAATATCAGTTCACGCTATCAATGGAAAATATCAGAGCAATAGGTTTCTTTTCTTTAGAATTTCTTGATATATAAAAATGTCTTTTACCTGACATAATGAAATGAAGGCTAATGCTACAAAAGTAGACAGAATAAAGTGGCAACTATTTCAAAAAGTCAATGGATAATCGTCCTAAGACTGATTCTCCTATAAAATTGTTATAAAGCTGAGATCCACTAGCAGAGGCTTTTATTCCATCTGAAAGTAAATAAAGCAGTTCATCATACTACTGATGAAAGTATAAGTTGGTGCAATCTTTTTGAAAGATAAAAGCCTTAAAAATGTGATAATATCTTGTCTCAGCAAGACTTCTAGGAATTTGTCCATAGGAAATAATCACAGATGACCAGAGATTAAGTAGCAAAAATATTATTTACAGAGTTTTTTCAAAAAGTAAAAAACTGTAATAAAGCCAAATGTTCAACAGTAAGATAATACTTAAATCACAGTGCTTTCATCATACGGAGTTCTTCTATATGGCTTTTGGAATGATATTGTAGAATAATGTTTAATTACATGGAAAGATGTTAATTACATACTTCGCATGAGAAAATAGTTAAAAACAGCATATACTACCTGAACTTATATGCAAAGTAATATATACACAAAAATATATAAATACAGAATAAAGATTGAAATAATGTATACAAAATGTTATGGTATCTTATGAAATTTTTGTTTAATTTCTCTTTTGTTTTCTAAATTGTCTACAGTGAATGTGTATATATATGTCTTTCTAATAAAAATTAAAATTATTAAAAATATTTAAAGTCAGGAAAAAAGCTGGAAACTTGGAAGATATCTTGAAAACTGCATGCTTTCTGAAATAAATATTTCAGGAAGATTATGCTTTATATCTCCTTCCTTTCTCTAAAATGTAAACATTTTTATACTTTCTGATGGACCTTTCTAGAAGATAATTTGAAGACACAGCTCTCCTCTGGTATGGATTATGTGATTTTCCAAAACCATGAGTCAACCATACTTGGTCATTCATAGCAAGTACTTCATAAACTCAAACAACTTGAGCCTTTAAGTAAAGTAAGTAGGGTAAGTGAAGGAGAAGGTCAAAGAAACTATATTTATTATATGTTTCAAGTATTAAGGCTTTTGAAGATTTTGCATAGAAAATAGAGCTGAAAATTAAGCTTTGGCAAAATTTAAGACTACTTATGGGAATTCCCTTCTCCCAATTTAGTCCCCCGATTTGATGAATACTTACATGTGACAGTGAAATGGATATATGCTACCTAGGGTTTTCAAAACATGGCCTGTTATTAAGTTGGTCATTTCTTAAGGCAATCATATTTCATTTTGATTTTTTTCCAATTATTCTCCAGGACAAACTTAGCATTGCCCTAGATATCTTTTGTGGGCTATTCTGTGAAAATCGTTTTACAAAAAAAGGAGTAGGAACAAAATGCTGTATCCTATTAAATATTTCAACCTCAGGTAATATTTCTGACTGTACAATCTAACTGAATCATAGTATCACTAATCAGGCATCCCAAAGATCCCCCAGATTTATCTGAAATGATGAAGTTCAATGAAGACTAATGATAACTTCCTTAGAATAAAAGAACGAATATCCTTGACTACCCAATTAATGGCAGTGCTACATGTAAGTATCTCATTATACACAATCCAGGGAGATGCTTCCCATTGAGAATTCTGACACAAGTTCCATGGCCCCTGGTCCATGTATTTACAGGAAAGCTATCTCATAGCTAGTTACGTGGCTATGTTTCCACGTCCTCCCTCCTACAAGACTGTTTCAGTGTGGCTAACCCCTAGCCTAGAAACCCTTTTTTTTCTTTAATTTTAATTTTTTTATTTTAAGTTCCAGGGTACATGTGCAGGATGTGCAGGTTTGTTACATTGTTAAATGTGTGCCATGGTAGTTTGCTGCACATATCAACCCATCACCTAGGTATTAAGGCAATCATATTTCATTTTCATCAACCCATCACCTAAGTATTAAGCCCAGCATGCATTAGTTATTTTTCCTAATGCTCTCCCTCCCACTACCCCACTCACCAACAGGCCCCAGTGTGTGTTGTTCCCCTCCCTGTGTCCATGTGTTTTTATTGTTCAACTCCCACTTATAAGCAAGAACATGCAGTGTGTGGGTTTCTGTTTCTGCATCAGTTGGCTGAGGATAATGGCTTCTAGCTCCACATGGCTGCGTAGTATTCCCTGGTGTATATGTACCACATGTTCTTTATCCAGGCTATCATTGTTGGGCATTTGAGTTGATTCCATGTCTTGCTATTGTGAATAGTGCTGCAATGAACACATGCATGCATGTATCTTTGTAATAGAATGATTTATATTCCTTTGGGCATATACCCAGCAATGGGATTGCCAGGTCAAGTGGTATTTCTGGTTCTAGATCTTTGAGGAATCCCTACACCCTCTTCCAAATGGTTGAACTAATACATTCCCACCAACAGTGTAAAAGCATTCCTATTTCTCCACAACCTCACCAGCATCTGTTGTTTCTTGACTTTCTAATCATTGTTCTGACTGGTATGAGATGGTATCTCATTGTGATTTTGATTTACATTTCTCTAATGATCAGTAATGTTGACCTTCTTTTCATGTTTGCTGGCCACATGAATGTCTTCTTTTGAGAAGTGTCCCTTCGTGTCCTTTTTAATGGGGTTGATTTTTTTTTCTTGTAAATTTGTTTAAGTTCCTTGTAGATTCTGGATATTAGATCTTTGTCAACTTGATGAATTGCAAAAATTTTCTCCCACTCTGTAGGTTGCCTGTTCATAATGATGATAGTTTCTTTTGCTGTGCAGAAGCTTTTTTGTCTAATTAGATCCCATTTGTCAATTTTTGGGTTTTTTTGCAATTGCTTTTGGCAATTTCATCATGAAGTTTTTGTCTTTGTCTATGTCCTGAATGGTATTGCCTAGATTTTCTTCTGGGGTTTTTATAGTTTTTGGTTTTACATTTAAGTATTTAATTCATGTTGAGCTAATTTTTGTATAAGGTGTAAGGAAAGGATCCAGTTTCAATTTTCTGCATATGACTAGCCAGTTCTCCAAGCACCATCTATTAAATAGGGGATTCTTTCCCCATTGCTTGTGTCAGGTTTGTCAAAGATTGGATGGTGGTAGAGGAGTGGTCTTACTCCTAAGTTCTCTGTTCTGTTCCATTGGTCTATGTGTCTGTTTTTGTACCAGTACCATGCTGTTTTGGTTACTGTAGCCTTATAATATAGTTTGAGTCCAGTAGTATAATACTTCCAGCTTTGCTCCTTTGGATTGGAATTGTCTTGGCTATATGAGCTCTTTATTTCGGATCCATATGAATTTTAAAATAGTTTCTTCTAATTCTTTGAAGAATGTCAGTGGTAGTTTAATGGGAATAGCATTGTATCTATAGATTATTTTGGGCATTATGGCCATTAGAAACCATGTTTTTCATCTAAGGTTAATCGTTTGTTTTGGCCAAATCCTGTCAACCAATTCCATGACGTGTCCATTTATTACTGGTCTGCCCCCATCTCCACCTTGCTCCTGTCCCCAAGTGACTACTATAAGTTTCTTTGCTTTACAATGTTGGAAGTAATGGCATCTCTATCAATGAAATGCCAAACAATTTCTCTAAACCGGATATAACTGGGATGGTAGCAGTTGCAGAAAACACTGTTTTAAGAAGGATTTTGAGGTTGAGAGCTTAACAAAAAAGGAGGCCATGATCAATTAGCAGAGTGTGCCATAAGAGGGGGAGAGGATGTGGCAGCTTATTGTGTTTCCTCTATCCTATTACAAGCTAGTCATTCTCTTCTTCTATACCAGAATTTAATACAATTTGGATGTACTTTTAAATTCAATTATGATATTTTATTTATTTCTTTATTTTTTGAGATGGAGTCTTGCTCTCTTGCTCAGGCTGGAGTGCAGTGGCATGATGTCGACTCACTGCAACCTCTGCCTCCTGGGTTCAAGTGATTCTCCTGTCTCAGCCTCCTGATTAGCTGGGATTACAGGTGCACACCATCATGCCCAGATAGCTTTTCTATTTTTAGTAGAGACAGGGTTTTGCCATGTTGGCTAGACTGGTGTCAAACTCTTGAGCTCAGGTGATTTGCCCACCTCAGCCTCCCAAAGTGTTGGGATTACAGTTATGAGCCACCACGCCCGGCCTGCTAAAATTGCTAATTGATTTTTGGTATTCTAATATTCTTTCCTACTTTTTATTTCAAATATATCTTGGCTAACTTATGAATTAAATATGGGGAAATAAAATCACCATTTATAACCATTATTTCTGTAGGAAAACGCATTTGAAATTCTACATAATTGACTTTCACAAAGGAATTCTTGAAACTTAATCCATTCATAAACAGAGACCTGCACCCACACCTTTTATAACCAGTCATAGTTCTCTCCATATATTAACTACTCAATTATCTTTGTTGAGACATTGAATTATATAGAAGTTGGCTGCTCCTTGAAAGTAAGGTGACATCTCTGTAGTATTTTAGTACAGATATCTAAAAATCACACAAAACTAGCTGGGTGTGGTGGCATGCACCTGTAATCCCAGCTACTCAGGAGGCTGGGCCTGGAGAATTACTTGAACCTGGGAGGCAGATTTTGCAGTGAGCCGACATAATGCCACTGTACTCCAGCCTGGGCAATAGAGCAAGATTCCATCTCAAAAAAAAAAAAAAAAAAAAAAAAGAATAATTGAATTTAAAAGTATATCTAAATTATATTAAATTCTGGTATAGAAGAAGAGAATGACTAGCTTGAAATGGGACAGAGGAAAATATTTTGGAAAGTAATATTTTAGAAAAGTCAACAAACTCAGTTTTCTTCTAGGGATTTTATGGTATTAGGTCTAACATTTAAGTCTCTAATCCATCTTGAATTAATTTTCGTATAAGGAGTAAGGAAAGGATCC
>NW_012103987.1:1623662-1626916 GCF_000951045.1 Mandrillus leucophaeus
AAAAAAAAAAAAAACACTCAGTTTTATTCTCAGATTCCTAGGCCTGGGAAAAACCTCCTTTCATACAATGTGTCAAAAACAACAGTACTAAAATGTGCAAAGATGGTAAATAAAATAAGAAGTTGACCAATCACAGAACATTGATAAACTAAAATATTACAGATCTAGACAGAGGTTTTAAAATTTGGGGGAATTAAGAAAGCTGCCAGGAAAAACCTTTTTGCTTAATCAAAGTACTCATATTGTGTTTTAAACATATCCTCCTGTTTTTCCCTTAATAGAAAAGGCAAACATCTCGACATCACATCTGTGTGAAAGTCTTCTCCTACATTACCTTTTAGGCACCCTGATTCTCTCTGCCTCTGTTCTTCTCTAATTAGGGCTCCTTTAGTCACCATGCACCTGTTTAAGCTTCTTTTACTCCTCTATTGTTTCTGTGAAAGCAATAATTGCTTCCGGTTGCCTCCTTTACCCTCTCTTTGCCATTACAGAAAATTTTAGAAATGTGCAGGAGTTCATAGTCAATTTAGTCAGATAAAAGTTGGTCCTTGGAAATGGATTACTTTTGTTGGAGTTGGGGCAAGCGAAAGTATGGCTTGGCTGAAAAGAGGCCATGGAAGAGAGGAACAAGGGATTAGATTGCTTGAAACACAGTGGTAGTGAAGAGGTTCTGCAAGAAGTCATTACTATGTCAGACCTCATTAATTACTAATCTCTTCATTCATTCATTCATTCATTTATAACAATAAATGTTTATTGAGTGTATATTATATTCCAGGCCACAGTTTCTTCCCTCATATAACTTGCATTCTAGAGCAGGCAGAAAATTAATTTCAGATAATATGATAACATACACCTTAGAAAGGTATCTGATTTGTACTTGGAGAAAAGATATACATCCTGGAGAATTTACATTTTAGTTGAGATCTGATCTGAAGAGTAGTAGAAAGGGACACCCAAGCAAAGATGTTCAGTGCCTGTGTGTTTGTGTGTGTGTATGGTGGTTGGGGGGGAGAGAGGCGGAGAGGGGGAGGGGGAGGGGGGGAGAGAGAGAGAGAGAGAGAGAGATTGAGAGAAAGAGAAAGGAAGGGAAGCAGACTCCTATTACAGGCCAATAAAACCAGCATGGGAAGAAGACCAGAGGCAAGAGATGAGACATTAATGGTCTTATTAAAGAGTTTCAGCATTATCATAAATGCAGTCTGAATCAATTAAAAGAAGAGAGACACAATTGGTTTGTTTGAAAAATAACTCTGGGTGCAATCTGTTAAAAATGAATTTAAGCAGGGCAAGAATGAAGCTGAGAGACTAGTCACAGAGCTGTTACTATGATGCAGGCACAAAGTGATGAGAACAAGAATAAGGTGATTAAGGTGAAAGCAAAGGATCAATAGAGAAAGGTCTGTTGAAGGACAAACTGATAGAACTAGCTTGGATTTTCTGTCTTCCATCTGTAGCATCTCTAATACCTGTCAGTGAAAGCATGGGAAAGCATGTTCACTGATGTATTTGAGAAACATGGAAGCTGCCTAGCACTTCAGTACTATTACTTTTAGAAACCCAGAAAAAATATTTGAAATAATTTTATACAAACATTTTGGATAAACAGGGAAAATGGATGGGCATTCATGATGGGTGAGCACCTCGCTATGTTCCACACAGTCAACATGTGCTAAGCTTTTTTCTCTTCACAGTCAGAAGACCAGAGCAGTTAGAAATTATGCGGGTTTAAACCTCAGGTTTACCATTTTCCTGCTGGGTGATTTCAGGCAATTCACTTAGCCACTTGTACCTTAGTAAAACTGAGGGTGATAACAGTATCTTCCTCCTAGTTATATTGTGGAGACTACTGAGTTAATTCATAAACTGCTTGAAACAGTGCCTGGCACACAGTAAGCACTAACATGAGCTAAGTTTACTATCTTCACAGCAATTAAGAAAACCAATACCGAAGGTCGAATTAGATAGCTAGTGTCACACATTGAGTAGATGATTAGGCTGAGATTTGAGTTTACATTATCTGCAAAACCCAAGCTTTTTCCACTTCAGTCATGGGCATGAACACTGAGTAGACTTATACCAGCTTCTTTAAGAGATGACTTTAAGAAAGTAGTTAAAAATGTCATATCTTCAGTTAAGACCACGATGTCCACCCACCGTTGTGTGGCTTTTGGCAAGTTATGTAAACTGCCTGAACCTCAGTATCCTCATCTTTAAGATGAGATAATAATTGTACCTACTTCATACAGCTGTTAGGAGGTTAAAAGAGATAGAACTCTCTGCTCTAGTTAGCACTGAATAATGTTGACTATTACTGATCCCTGTTCTACTCTACAGTGATGGGGACATCAGAGAGACCAACAGAAGCTTGCCTGGGTCACTCAGAACTTAGGACTGTTTCCACAGGGCACAAGTAGAGTGGTCTTTCATATTTTCCCAAATCGTGGTTCCTTCTAGGCAAAGATGCCAATGATTGAGGCCAGCGAGATGATATGAAAAAGTAACTACTCTGATAGATTCAGTGGATGAACAGTAGGTCAACAGAAGCCAGAAACTCACTCTCCCTCTCCATAAGAGTTTCCCTATAGTCGCTGGGTTAACTTCATCTTCATTTTTTTAATACTACTGAAACTTGTGACTTTTTTTTTTGTATTCTTTTTTCCTTTTTAATTATACTTTAAGTTCCAGGGCACATGTTCACAATGTGCAGTTTGATAGACATGCATACATGTGCCATGTTGGTATGCAGCACCCATCAACTCGTCATTTACATTAGGTATATCTCCTAATGCTATCTCTCCCCTCTCCCCTCAACCCAATGACAAGCCCTGCTGTGTGATGTTTCCTTCCTGTGTCCAGGTGTTCTCATTGTCCAATTCCCACCTACGAGTGAGAACATGTGGTGCTTGGTTTTCTGTTCTTGCGATAGTTTGCTGAGAATGATGGTTTACAGCTGCATTCATGTCCCTACAAGGGACATGAACTCATCGTTTTTTATGGCTGCATAGTATTTCATGGTGTATATGTACCACATTTTCTTAATCCAGTCTGTTATTGATGGACATTTGGGTTGGTTCCAAGTCTTTGCTATTGTGAATAGTGTCACAATAAACATAAGTGTGCATGTGTCTTTATAGCAGCATGATTTATAATCATTTGGGTATATACCCAGTAATGGGATAGCTGGGTCAAATGGTATTTCTAGTTCTAGATCCTTGAGGAATCGCCACACTGTCTTCCACAATGGTTGAACT
>NW_012103987.1:1627522-1629408 GCF_000951045.1 Mandrillus leucophaeus
TGTCCTGAATGGTATTGCCTAGGTTTTCTTCTAGGGTTTTTATGGTTTTAGGTCTAACATTTAAGTCTCTAATCCATCTTGAATTAATTTTTGTATAAGGAGTAAGGAAGGGATCCAATTTCAGCTTTCTACTTATGGCTAGCCAGTTTTCCCAACATCATTTATTAAATAGGGAATCCTTTCCCCATTTCTTGTTTTTCTCAGGTTTGTCAAAGATCAGATGGTTTTAGATGTGTGGTATTACTTCTGAGGGCTCTGTTCTGTTCCATTGGTCTATACCTCTGTTTTGGTACCAGTACCATGCTGTTTTGATTACTGTAGCCTTGTAGTATAGTTTGAAGTCAGGTAGCATGATGCCTCCAGCTTTGTTCTTTTGGCTTAGGATTGTCTTGGCAATGTAGGCTCTTTTTTGGTTCTATATGAACTTTAAAGCAGTTTTTTCCAATTCCATGAAGAAAGTCATTGATAGCTTAAGAGGGTTGCCATTGAACCTATAAATTACCTTGGGTAGTATGGCCATTTTCAAGATATTGATTCTTCCTATCCATGAACATAGAATGTTCTTCTATTTGTTTGTGTCCTCTTTTATTTCATTGAGCAGTGGTTTGTAGTTCTCCTTGAAGAGGTCCTTCACACCCCTTGTAAGTTGGATTCCTAGGTATTTTATTCTCTTTGAAGCAATTGTGAATTGGAGTTCAGTCATGATTTGGCTCTCTGTTTGTCTGTTATTGGTGTATAAGAACGCTTGTGATTTTTGCACATTGATTTTGTATCCTGAATCTTTGCTGAAGTTGCTTATCAGCTTAAGGAGATTTGGGGCTGAGATGATGGGGTTTTCTAAATATACAATCATGTCATCTGCAAACAGGGACAATTTGACTTCTTCTTTTCCTACTTGAATACCCTTTATTTCTTTCTCATGACTGATTGCCCTGGCCAGAACTTCCAACACTATGTTGAATGGGAGTGGTGAGAGAGGGCATCCCTGTCTTGTGCCAGTTTTGAAGGGGAATGCTTCCAGTTTTTGTCCATTCAGTATGATATTGTCTGTGGGTTTGTCATAAACAGCTCTTATTATTTTGAGATATGTTCTATCAATACCGAATTATTTAGAGTTTTTAGCATGAAGGGCTGTTGAATTTTGTCAAAGGCCTTTTTTGCATCTATCCAGATAATCATGTGATTTTTGTCTTTGGTTCTGTTTATATGCTGGATTACATTTATTGATTTGCGTATGTTGAACCAGCCTTGCATCCCAGGGATGAAGCCCACTTGATCATGGTGGATAAGCTTTTTGATGTGCTGCTGGATTCGGTTTGCCAGTATTTTATTGAGGATTTTTGCATCGATGTTCATCAGGGATATTGATCTAAAATTATCTTTTTTTTGTTGTGTCTCTGCAAGGCTTTGGTATCAGGATGATGTTGGCCTCATGAAATGAGTTAGCGAGGATTCCCTCTTTTTCTATTGATTGGAATAGTTTCAGAAGGTATGGTACCAGCTCCTCCTTGTACCTCTGGTTGAATTCGGCTGTGAATCCATCTGGTCCTGGACTTTTTCAGGTTGGTAGGCTATTAATTATTGCATCAACTTCAGAGCCTGCTATTGGTCTATTCAGGGATTCAACTTCTTCCTGGTTTAGTCTTGGGAGAGTGTAAGTGTCCAGGAAGTTATCCATTTCTTCTAGGTTTTCTAGTTTATTTGTGTAGAGGTGTTTATAGTACACTCTGATGGTAGTTTGTATTTCTGTGGGGTCGGTGGTGATATCCCCTTTATCATTTTTTATTGTATCTATTTGATTCTTCTCTCTTTTCTTCTTTATTAGTCTTGCTAGCAGTCTATCAATTTCATTAATCTTTTCAAAAAAACAGCTCCTGGATTCATTG
>NW_012103987.1:1630878-1640995 GCF_000951045.1 Mandrillus leucophaeus
TCCCATATTTCTTGGAGGCTTTGTTCATTACTTTTTACTCTTTTTTCCTCTAAACTTTGCTTCTTGCTTCATTTCATTCATTTGATCTTCAATCACTGACACCCTTTCTTCCAGTTGATCGAGTTGGTTACTGAAGCTTGTGCATTTGTCACGTAGTTCTCATGTCATGGTTTTCATCTCTATCAGTTCATTTATGGACTTCTCTGCATTGGTTATTCTAGTTAGTCATTCGTCAAATCTTTTTTCAAGGTTTTTAGTTTCTTTGCTCTGGGTTCATAATTCCTCCTTTAGCTCAGAGAAGTTTGATAGTCTGAAGTGTTCTCCACTCAACTCGTCAAAGTCATTCTCCATCCAGCTTTGTTCCCTTGCTGGTGAGGAGCTGCGTTCCTTTGGAGGGGGAGAGGTGCTCTGATTTTTTAGAATTTCCAGCTTTTCTGTACTGCTTTTTCCCCAACTTTGTGGTTTTATCTACCTTTGGTCTTTGATGATGGTGACGTACAGATGCAGTTTTGGTGTGGATGTCCTTTCTGTTTGTTATTTTTCCTTCTAACAGTCAAGACCCTCAGCTGCAGGTCTGTTGGAGTTTGCTCAAGGTCCACTCCAGATCCTGTTTGCCTGGGTATCAGCAGCAGAGGCTGCAGAATAGTGAACATTGCTGAACAGCAAGTGTTGCTGTCTGATCGTTCCTCTGGAAGCTTCCTCTTAGAGGTGTTCCCTGCCAGGTGAGGTGTGAGGTGTCAGTCTCCACCTAGTGGGGGATGTCTCCCAGTTAGGCTACTCAGGGGTCAGGGACCCAGTTGAGCAGACAATCTGTCCGTTCTCAGATCGCAAACTCCATGCTGGGAAAACAGCTACTCTCTTCAAAGCTGTCAGACAGGGACATTTAAATCTGCAGAGGTTTTTGCTGCCTTTTTTTATGGCTATGCCTTGTCCCCAGAAGTGGAGGCTACAGAGGCAGTCAAGCCTCCTTGAGCCGTGGTGGGCTCTACCCAGTTTGAGCTTCCTGGCAGCTTTGTTTACCTACTTAAGCCTCAGCAATGGCGGGCACCCCTCCCCCAGCCTTGCTGCTGCCTTGCAGTTAGATCTCAGACTGCTGTACTAGCAATGAGGGAGGCTCCATGGGAGTGGGACCCCCCGAGCCAGGCATGAGATATAATCTCCTGGTGTGCCATTTGCTAAGACCCTTGGTAAAGTGCAGTATTAGGGTGCGAGTGACACAATTTTCCAGGTGTTGTATATCATGGTTTCCCTTGGCTAGGAAAGGGAATTCCCTTCCCCCTTGAGCTTCCTGGATGAGGGGATGCCTCGCCCTGCTGCAGCTCTCACTCATTGGGCTGCACCCACTATCCTGCCCTCACTGTCCTACATGCTGCAGTGAGATGAACCTTGTACCTCAGCTGGAAATGCAGAAATCACCTGTCTTCTGTGTCGCTCATGCTGGGAGCTGGAGGTTGGAGCTGTTCCTATTTGGCCATCTTTGTGCAGCTCATTTAGTTTTTCACCTTGTGACTTTTTATCTTTACATACATAGATTTTTCCCTCTATCCAAACTGCCCATTCAACAGCTCGTAGTTTTACCTAAATTTTGGCCCTTGAAATATATTCAACACAGCTAAACTAAATTTTACTAAAAAGTTCTAAAAAGTTGATCTTTTTCACCTTCTTCAGTGTGATTTTTTTTTTTTTTCGTTGGCGGGGTAGAAATTTTGAATTGGTCACAATTGAGGTCCGGTATCAAGTTCTATAAGGAATAGCATGGCCTATTTTCCTCCCTGAAATTACGAACACCACTGCATGAACTTTCTGACATGGAACTGCTGTGAATTTCGTTAGGACCTCATTCTACCTACAAATAATGTTTTCAGTGTTGTGCCTTCCCTATAAAAATAAACATTTTCAAAGCATTTCAAAACTGGTCTAAGGAAAAGAAAAATCATTTCAAAAATCTTCGAAAACATACCAGGCATTTCTCCATATTTTTTAAGGGATTTGATTGATATCTATCCATTTTGATGAGGTAAGTCTTTCCCTTCATTAAGATTTCATGTCAAAAAATGTTTACCAAAGGAATATTTAGTTGAGGGCATGATAGTGTTTATGAGAGTACCTTGTTCAGAATGGGGGTTCAGTAAATATTTGTGGGTGATTATAATCACAATTAATGGTAACCATGACCTTTTTGTAGCTCCCCTTTAGGATTATACTTCAAAAACACTCATTAAGCCACACGAGAACCTAAAGGCCTACTAAAACCAGCTGACACAAGAAATAGTTCTTATTCATTTTAACAAAACCATAGATTAGAAAAGCAGAGAAAGATGATGGAGTGGAACTCTCTAGTGATTGTCCTTGCTCCAGGAGAAACATTGATTTGCACATATATCCATGCATGAAAATATGTTCACAAAAGCTACGGAACCCAGATAAGAGGTCACAGTATCTAGTTGCAGCACAATAATAAAAAAGACACATGGATGATGATAGAAAGGGCAATTTTACATTACTCACATCATCCTCCCCCCAACCCCAGGTTGCACAGCTAAGCATGGAAAGAAATACCATCTACTTGGAGAAAAGAGAGGAAAGTGAGCACAGGACTTTGCCTTGGACCCCAACACTGGGTCTGCCACAGTGAAACACAGCTGGACAGAAGCCCCCAGACCTGTATTTCAGGCTGGTACTCACAGACTGAGCCTCTAGAACACTCTGGCACCAGGTAAGACCACACAGCTCCAGGTTTCACACTTGCTTGGTGAACCCAGTCTCCAGCTTACACCACCATGGGGCTTACATCAACAGCCCTGGGCTCTGGACATCCCTCAGCAACAGGCAGCCCTGGCCTTAGTGGCCTCTGGCTTCTAGTGTGCCCTAATTCCATGCCAGATACCTCTGGCCCATGTTTCTAGCTTGTCCCCACTGGGCGGGCGGTAGTGGGTCTGAGGATTCTGGAAGCACCATCTGCCAAGGGCTTCTGATGCACCCCAGGACCATGCCTATGACAGCGAGCCACAGGCTTATTGAATGAAGCACCATGCTGGCCACATCTGCCCTGGCCTTCTGAATTACCCCAGGACTGCAACTGCTGTGGCACACCCGAGACTATGAGGAGCACTGTGCCAGCCACAGGTGCCCTGGCTTCTGATGAACCTCAGTGCAGTAGCTGCCACAGGGCTTTTCCTAACAAAGCCAGTCTTCAAAGACTGGAATAAATACCTAATTCCTCAAGTGTGCAGACACAAGGATCAATAACTATTGGGGAAATATCATATCACTAAACAAACATAATTGCCTGAAAAAGATTCAAAATAATTGTTTTAAGAAAGCTCAACAAACTCCAAGAAAATATAAAGAAACAATTCACCAAATGAAGAAATCAATAAGTGACCAGAATGAGAAATTTAATAGAGGATTTGAAAAAAGTCAAACAGAAATCTTGGAAGAAAACAATACAAAATGAGAAAATGCAATAGAGGTCATTGACAGTAGAGAAGATCACGCAGAAGAAACAATCTGTGAAACTGAAAACATACAGTCACAAATATATGGAAATATACAGTCAGATGAGAAAAAAATATGAAAAGTAAAGAAATTCTTGTACTACTTCTAGCTTACAAGATGTATGGAACAGCAACAAAAGAGCGAACGTGGCTGGGTGTGGTGGCTCACGCCTGTAATCCCAGCACTTCGGGAGGTCAAGAAGGGTGAATCACCTAAGGTCAGGAGATTGAGACCAGCCTGGCCAACATGGTGAAGCCCTATCTCTAGTGAAAATATAAAAATTAGCCAGGCATGGTGGCACATGCCTGCACTCCCAGCTACTCAGGAGGCTGAGGCAGGAGAATCGCTTGAACCCGGGCGGTGGAGGTTGCAGTGAGCTGAGATCGTAACACTGCACTCCAGCCTGGGCAACAGAGTAAGACGCCATCTCAGAAAAAAAAAAAAAAAAAAAGGAGGAGCAAATGTACAACAAATGTACAAGTCATGGGAGTTAAAGAAGGAAAAGAGAAAGATAAAGGGATTAGAACATTTCTTTTTAAAAAAGAGAAAGATAAATGGGTTAGAACATTTATTTTTACAACACAGTTGCAGAAAACTTTCTCAATCTGGAGAATGATGTAAGTAGCTAAGTACAAGGTCAAAAGTCTCCAACCAGATCTAATAAAAAAAAAAAAAAAAAAAAAAAAAAAAAAAAAAAAAAAGACTTCCCTAACACGTATTACAATCAAACTCAAAAATCAAAGCCGAAGAGAAGATCCTGAAAACGGCAAGAGAAATGAAGCAAATAACTTATACAAAATTATATTACAGCTAGCAGAAGACTTTGCAGCAAAAATATTACAGGCCCGAGAGAGTGGGATGACATATTTAAATTGGAGAAAAAAAAAGAAAAAAAAGGAACCCAGCTAAGAATACTGTAGCCAGCAAAGGTGTCCTTCAGAAATGAAGGAGAAATAGACATTTTCAGAAAAACAAAAGTTGAGGGAGTTTATTACCACCAACTTCATTACAAAAAATGCTAAACAGAGTTCTTTAAGCTGAAAGCACAAATACTAGTGAGTATCACAAAAACTCTGAAAATATAAAATCCACTGGTAAAAATAAGCACACAGTTAAATTCAGAATACTCTAATACTGTAATGATATTTGTAAATTACTTATGTCTTTTGTATGAAGGTTAAAAGACAAAACTAAAAAAGATAGCTAAAATAATTTTTAAGAGATATGCAATATAAAAAGACAGAAATGGTGACATCAAAATTCAAAAAGAAAGGTGGGAGTGGAGAAAAAGTGTACAGATTTGTTTTTATCAACATAGAAGTTATCAGCTTAAAATAACCTTTTATAACTAAAGATTTTTTATAAGCCTTATGGTAACTACAAAGCAAAAACCTATAGTAGATACAGAAAAAGAAAAACAAACAACAAAACCAAAACAAAACAAAAAAACAACTACAACAAAAGAAAACAAAACCTAAGAAATCAAAACATTACTAGAAAAATTCACTTAGCCACAAGGGGAGACAAAAAAGAGAAAGAAAGGAACAAAGGATCTACAGAACAACTAGAAAACAATTAATTAAATGGTGGTTGTAAGGTCTTATTTATCAATACTTACCTTGATGTAAATGAATTCAATTTTCCAAATAAAAGAAATAAAGTAGCTAAAGGAATAAAACACCAATACTCAACTATAGCAATGGAATACAACACCAGCAAACATATATGTATACAACATCAGAGCACCTAAATATATAGAGCTAAAAAAAATTAATGGATCTAAAGCAGGAGATAAACTGCAATACAATAATAGTAGGCGAGGGGCTTGGGAGAGGTGGTGTTGGTTAATGAGTACAAAAAAAATTGAAAGAATGAATAAGATCTATTTGATAGCACAACAGGGTGACTATAATAAATAACAACTTAATTGTACATTATAAAATATCCTAAAGAGTATAATTGGATTGTTTATAACTCAAAGGATAAATGCTTGAGGGAATAGATATCCTATTCCCCATGATGTGCTTATTTCACACTGCATGCCTGTATCAAAACATCTCATGTACCCATAAATATATACAACTACCACGTACCCACAGAAACTAAACAAAAGAATAGGGGGGACTTTACCACCTCATTTTAAGCAATGGACAGATCATCCAAACAGAACATTGATAAGGGTACATCTTAACGCTTTAAATCAAATGGATCTAACAGACATATACAGAGCATGTCATCAAACAGCTGCAGAATACAACTTTTTTTTGAATTGCACATGGAGCATTCCCAGGATAGATTATATGTTAGGGCATAAAGCAGGTCTTAACAAATTTAAGAAGACTGAAATCATATCAAGTATATTTTCTGACTACAAAGGTATGAAACTAGAAATCAATAAGAGAAGGAACTTCAAAAAAGTCACAAATACAGGAAAATTAAATGACATACTCCTGAACAACCAATGGATCAATGAAGAAATTAAAAAGGAAATTTAAAAACTTCCTAAGACAAACAATATGGAAATACACCATACTAAAATCTATGCAATACACCAAAAAAAGTTTGTAGCAATAAATGCCTATCTTATAAAAAAGAAAAATTTCAACTAAACAACCTAGTGTTGCACCTCAAGGAACTAGAAAAACAAAAGACTAAGTGAAAAGTTAGTAGAAGGAAGAAAATAATAAGGACCAGAGCAGAAATTAACGAAATAAGGACTAGAACAATAGAAAAGATAACAAAATTAGTTTGTTTTTTAAAGAGATAAACAAAATCAACAAAACCTTACCTAGACTAAGAAAAAATAGGGACTAAAATCAATGAAATAAAAAATGAAAAGGGGACATTACAACTCATACATCAGAAATACAAAGGATTATAAGAGACTGTTATGAACAATTATATGCCAACAAACTGAATAACTTAGAAGAAAGACACACACAACCTACAAAGACTGAGTTATAAAGAAATTGAAAACTATAACAGACCAATAATGAGTAAAGATATTTAATCAGTAATAAAGTGTCTCCTATAAAAAAAGACCTGATGGCTTTACTGCTGAATTCTGTCAAACTCTTAAAAAATAACTAATGCCATTCTCAAACTATTCAAGAAAACTAAAAGCCAGGCGCGGTGGCTCACGCCTGTAATCCCAGCACTTTGGGAGGCTGAGGCGGGTGGATCATGAAGTCAGGAGATTGAGACCATCCTGGTTAACACGATGAAACTCCGTCTCTACTAAAAATATACAAAAATTTAGCCAGGCGTGGTGGTGGGCACCTGTATTCCCAACTACTCAGGAGGCTAAGGCAGGAGAATGGCATGAACCTGGGAGAGGGAACTTGCAGTGAGCTGAGATTACATCACTGCACCCCAGCCTGGGTGACAGAGCAAGATTGTCTCAAAAAAAAAAAAAAAAAAAGAAAGAAAGAAAGAAAGAAAGAAAGAAAGAAAGAAAGAAAGAAAGAAAGAAAGAAAGAAAATAAAAAGAAAATTTAAAAATTACAGAGAAGGAAATACTTACAAACTTATTTCATAAGGCCAACATCATCCTGATACAAAAGCCAGACAATAACAAGATGAAAAAGGAAAACTACAGGCCAATATCCCTGATGAACATAGATACAAAAATCTTCAACAAAATACCAGCCAAATTCAACATCACATTAAAATGATCAGTCACCATAATCAACTGGGATTCACCTCAGGGAGGCAAGGTTAGTTCCACATACGTAAATCAACAAATAGCTACATCCCATTAACAGAATAAAGGACTAAAAACATATAATCATTTCAGTACATGCAGAAAAACCTTTGACAAAATTCACTATCCTTTCATGATAAAAACTTCAACAAATTAAGTAAACATAGAGGGAATATACCTCAGCAATATAAAAGTACTATAGGTCAAACCCACAGCTTATATCACACTCAACAGAGAAAATTTAAAGCTTTTCCTTTAAGATCTGCAACAAGAGAAGGGTGCCCACTTACACTACTTCTATTCTATATAGTACTGAGGTCCTAGTTCGAGCAATACATAAAGAAGAAGAAATAAAGGCTCCAAATTGAAAAGGAGGAAGTTAAACTGTCCCCATTGGCAGATAGCATGATCTTATACATACGAAGCCCAAAAGACTCAACCAAAAAACTTAGAACTAATAAACTCAGTAAAGTTGCAGGATACAAAATCAACATACAAAAACTCTAGCATTTCATATGCTAACAACAAACAATATGGAAAAGCTGAAGAAATTGATCCCATTTATAATAGCTCCCCAAAATACCTAAGAATAAATTTAACCAAGGAATGAAACATATTTGCACTGAAAACTAGACACTAATGAAAGACATTGAAGAAGATCCAAATAAATGAAAAGATATCTCAGATTCATGAATTGGAAGAATATTGTTTAAATATCCATACTGCCCAAAGTGATGTACAGATTCAATTCAGTCCCTATGAAAATACCAGTGACATTCTGCACAGAAATAGAAAAGAAATCCTAAAATTAATATGGAACCACAAAAGATCCCAATGAGTGAAAATAATCTTGACTGTAAAGAACAAAGCTGGAGGCACCTGACTTCAAAATATATCACAAAGTTATTGTAACCAAATTATAATGATCCTGGCAGGAAAACAGACACGTAGACCAGTGGAACAGAAGAGAAAGGGCAGAAATAAATCTCTACATTCACAGCCAACTGATTTACGACAAAGGCACCAAGAGTATATAAGGGGGAAGGGAGAGTCTGTTCAATAGATGGTGTAGGGGAAACTGAATATCCACATGTAGAAGAATGAAATTAGACCCTTATCTCACATCATATACAAAAATAAACTAAAAATGATTTAAAGAGTAAAATGGAAAGCCGAAAACTATGCAACTATTAGAAGAAAACCTAGGGAAAAGGTTCCATGACAGTGGCTTCGGCAATGAATTTTTGGATATGACACCAAAGGCAATGGCAACAAAATCAAAAATAGACAAATTACATCAAAATAAAAAGCATCTACATAGCAAAGAAATAATCAACAGTGTGAGGAGACAATCTGTAGAATGGGAGAAAACATTTGTAAACTATATATCTGTTAAGGGGTTAATATCTAAAATATGTAAGAAACTAAGACAATTTAACAACAAGAATACAAGTAACCCCATTAAAAATGAGCAAAGTCTGTTCCCCAAAAACCTTTTTTGAAAAAAAAAATAAATTAAAAAAATAAAATGTACCTAATATCCCCCCAAAATGGGCAAAGGTCCTGAATAGACATTTCTCAAAATAAGACAAACGAATGGCTAACAGATATAATTAAAAAATGCTCGACATCACTAATCATCAGAGAAATGCAAATTAAAATTCCAATGTTGTATCACTTCACACTTGTTAGATTGGCTATGATCAAAAAGACAAAATATAACAAGTATCAGCGAAGATGTGAAGAAAAGGAAATCCTGGTGTACTTTTGGTGTGAATGTAAATTAATACAGCCAGTATGAAAAACAGTATAATGTTTCTTCAAAAAGTTAAAAATAGAAGTACCATATAATCCATCAAAGCCAATGTATATATGGTTATATACTAATATACACCAACACTAGGTATATATCCAAAGGAAATGAAATTAGTATCTTGAAGAGATATTTGCACTTCCATGTTCATTGCAGCACTATTCACAATAGCCAAGCTATGGAATCAACTGAAGTGTCCATCAGTGGATGAATGGATACAGAAAATGTCACAAATACACACAATGGAATACTATTCAACCTTCTAAAAAGAAGGAAATCTTGTCACTTGAGACAACATGGATGAACCTGGAAGACATCACGTTAAGTGAAATAAACCAGGCACAGAAAGAAATTTATTGCATGATCTCACTCATATGTGGAATCTAAAAAAGTTTATCTCACAAAAGTAAACAGTAGAATGGTGGCTACAAGAGGTTGCAGAGGGGAGGGATTTTGGAAGGGGTTAAGAAGATATTGATCAAAGGATACAAAATTTCAGTAATGTAGGAGGAATAAGGTCAAGAGATCTATTGTATAACATTGTGACTATGGTTAATAATATTCCTGTGTTCTTGAAAAATGCTAATAGAATGGATGTAAAGTGTTCTCACCACAAAAATGGTAACTACATGTGGTAATGCATATGGTAATTAGCTAGACTTAGTCATTCCACAATGTATATATACTTCAAACTATCATTTTGTGCATGGTAAATACAGTCATGTGCCACATAATGATATTTCGGTCAACGATGAATCATATATATGACGGAGATCTCAATTAGATTGTAATGCTGTGTTTCCACTGTGTCTTTCTATGTTTAGACATATTTATATACTCATATATTTATCATTGCGTTACAATGACCTAAAATATTCAGTAGAGTAACACACTGTACAGGTTTGTAACCTCGAAGCAATAGGCTGTATTGCATACCTTAAGTGTGTAGTAGGCTATAACATCCAGGCTTTTGTAAGTATACTCTATGATGTTTGCACAATGAAATTACCTAACAATGCATTTCTCTGAAGATATCTCTGACCTTAAGTGACATGTCTGTACATGCAATTTTATCTGTTAGTTCTTTCATTTTTAAAAAAAAA
>NW_012103987.1:1641050-1656534 GCF_000951045.1 Mandrillus leucophaeus
TTTTTTTTTTGAGATGGAGTCTCACTCTGTAGCCCAGGCTGGAGTACAGTGGTGCAATCTTGGTTCACTGCGACCTCCGCCTCCTGAGTTCAAGCAATCCTCCTGCCTCAGACTGCCGGGTAGCTGGGATTACAGGCGCACACCACCAGGATTGGCTAATTTTTTTTTGTATTTTTAGTATAGACAGGGTTTCATCATGTTGGCCAGGCTGCTCATGAACTCCTGACCTCAAGTGATCCACTCACCTCGGCCTCCCAAAGTGCTGGGATTACAGGTGTGAGCCACCATGCCCAGCCTTGTTTTACTTTTCTTTAACCTGACAGTTAACCACTGTTGTTACTTTTTGGGAGCTAGATAATATTTTTTTAGGTTCTTGATTAAATGGTAAATATTCCACAAGACACATATGCAGTATACATGCTGACTTGATTTTTTGTAACACTTTTGTATTTTTGTAATACTATTTCCATGATCAACACAATAAATAAGAGACAAATATCTTTGTTTGCAAGAAAACAAAGTTTCCCAAGCATAGTATGATTACATAAGTTTTACTATTCCTTAGCTTCTATGCAGTAATTCTAACCTAATGAAAAAAGTCAAGGTTTTTATTCTATGTTGAAGAAGATATTTAAGTAACTGTATTTAGCACTTAAATAATCTGTGTCCCAAAGATAAAGCACTGGGAAAGCTATTATTTTTAACTCTCACGACAGTCAGTGAGCTGAGGCTTGTATTTATGATAAAGAAATCATTATGTTGAAAGTAACTTTTGTTTTTACTCTAGCCTATCTCTTCTTGCCCATACATCAAGAAAGAAAATTAGCTATTTTTTAAAGGCAAAGCTAGCAAACTTAAAATGCATCTTGCATATTCTCTGGAGTAATTACTTGAGTATTTTATCCATTAATTTGATAATTTGCAGGATATTAATGAAAAAAAAATTACTACAGAATTGATGTCATTATGTCCCAGAAACGTATTTACTACTGTCATCATAATTTTCAGAAATATGTGTCTGGAGAAATTTAAATAGCCGTAGGAATGCCAGACCTTATATCCAGACCCATGCTGATAAACTTGTAACTCTGTTATCTAAAAAGTGCTGTCACTTCAAAAATATGCAAGTTGACTTGAAAATTGAAATGAGGTCAGTAGTTGCATTTAAACTTCTTCCAGTCTTCCTAACTAATTTAAAGTATGAATAGTAAAATAAATTGAGCACTTGCAGACTATTACATTTCAGATAGGAATCTGAGTTCTTTAATAGAAACACATAATCATAAGCCTATTCAACTGCTTCAGGTCTAGTGTTATTAGGCAATCCTAGGGACTTAGGTTAATGCTACAAATACCTAGTGCAAAAGTGGGAAACTCCTGACACGTGACACAAGATGAGACAGCCCAGCAGCTTTCTAAAGTTGCTGGGCACCTCATCAAAGTCAGTACTCGGAAAACAGTATCCTCTCCCTCTCTTTTCTAAAACCAAAAAGACCCCTTTCTCCTTGGTTTAGGCAGGTGCATGTCTCCCAGCAAGTTTCAGCACAGATGGGATGGTTTTCTAACTGCAGCAGGATGGTTGGAGCTGAGACTGGGTCCCTGAGGGAGTCTGCTGTCAGGCCAAGGCTGGAGAAACAGGTCTTGTTGGCCCAGATGGGGCTTGCATCTCACAGCAAGTCCCTGCACAGCCAGGAAAGAAACTATAAAACTACTAGAAGAAAATATTGGAGAAACACTACAGGACATTGGTCTGGGTCAAGATTTTTTGGGTAAGACCTCCAAAGTACAAGTGACAAAAGCAAATATAGGAAAATGGAATTACAATAAGCTAAAAAGCTTCTGCATACCAAAGGAAACAATTAACAAAGGGAAGAGACAACCTACAGTATCAGAGAAAATATTTGCAAACTATCCATCTGACAAGAGATACATTGAAAAACTTGACGAGTCAGGCATGGTGGCTCACGCCTGTAATCCCAACACTTGGGAAGAATGAGGCAGGTGTATCACTTGAGGTCAGGAGTTCGAGACCAGCCTGGCCAACATGGTGAAACTATGTTTCTATTAAAAATACAAAGATTGCTTGAACCCAGGAGGCGTAGGTTGCAGTGAGCAGAGATCACACCAGTGCACTCCAGCCTGGGTGACAGAGCAAGACTCCGTCTCAAAACAAAACAAAACAAACTCAAACAATTCAATCACTTAAAAAACATCATTATCATCAAATTTAAAACTGGGTAAAAGACCTGAATAGATATTTCTGGAAAAAAGATCTACAAATGGCAAACATATTTCAAAAAATGCTCAAATCACCAATTATTAGGGAAATGCAAATTAAAACCACAAACAGATATCGTCTCACCCCAGTTCAAATGGCTATAAAAAGATAAAGTACTGGAGAGGATGTAAAGAAAGGGGTTCTCTTTTACACTGTTGGTGGGAATGTAAATTAGTGCAACTATTATAGAAAACATTATGGAGATTTCTCAAAAGCCTAAAAAGAGAACTACTACATGATCTAGCTATCCCACTGCTGAAAGGAAATCAGTATATGAACGTGATATCTGCACTCTGGTGTTTACTACAGCATTATTCACAATAGTCAAGATATTCAAGCAACATAAGTGTCTATCAGTGGATACATGAATAAAGAAAATGTGAGATAATACACAGTGGAAGGAATCTCTTCTTTTCTTTTCTTTTTTTTTTCTTTTTTGAGATGGAGTCTCGCCCTGTTGCCCAGGCTGGAGTGGTGCAGTGGCGCAATCTCGGCTCACTGCAAGCTCCGACTCCCGGGTTCACACCATTCTCCTGCCTCAGCCTCTCAAGTAGCTGGGACTACAGGCCCCCGCCACCATGCCCGGCTAATTTTTTTATTTTTGTATTTTTAGTAGAGACGGAGTTTCACCGTGTTAGCCAGGATGGTCTCGATCTCCTGACCTTGTGATCCGCCCACCTCGGCCTTCCAAAATGCTGGGATTACAGGCGTGAGCCGCTGTGCCCAGCCCACAATGGAATCTTAATGGGCCATAACAAAGGATAAAATCTTGTCATTTGCAGCAATGTAGATGGAACTGGAGGTCACTGTGTTAAGTGAAATAAGCACAGCACAGAAAAGACAAACATCACATGTTTGCACTCATACGTGGGAGCTAAAAAGGTGGATCTCATATTGGTTGAAAGTAGAATGGTGGTTACTAGAAGCCTGGAAGGAAAGGAAAGTTGGAGAACAAAGAGTAGTTGGTTAATGGGTGCAAAAGTAAAGAGAGAAGCTATCAGTTCTAGTGTTCAATAATAGAGTATTTTATAGTTACACAGTTAACAATAATTTGCTGTATATTTCAAAATAGCTAGAAGAATTGTTATATTCCCAACACAAAGAAAAAATAAATGTTTGAGGGGATAGATATCCCAATTACTCTGATTTGATCATTCCACATTGTAGATATGTATCAAAATATCACACACATCCCAAAGATATGTACAACTACGGCATATAAATTATTTTATTTTATTTTTTAGACACAGGGACTTGCTTTGTCAGAGTTCAGCTATGCGATTATAACTCACTGTAGCCTCAAACTCCTGGGCTCAAGCAATCTCCTGCCTCAGCCTCCTGAGTAGCTGGGACTACAGGCACGTGCCACCATGCCCGGATAATTAAAAAAAAATTTCTTTGTAAAGACAAGGTCTCTAGACCCGTCTTAGCTTCAAGTGACCCTCCAGCCTTGGTCTCCCAAAGTGCTGCGATTACAGGTGGAAGTCACTGCGTCCAGCCTGACATATCAACTTAGAAAAAAGAAAAAGATCATCCTTTTCCAGGCATTGTGAACTTCTTGTAGAATGCAGAAATATATAAGATTTTTATTATTATTATTATTATAACAACCAACCTAATATTCATGAAGGTCTTACTATGTGTATGACACCGTGCTAACTGCATTAATCTATTGCAGTTATTACTTCCATTTTGCAGATGAGAAAAATGAGGTTTAGGGGAGTTAAATAATTTGTTCTTTATTACTCAGCTGGAAATTACTAGAGTCTGAATATAGGTCATCTAATTCTGGAGCTTACACTTTTAATCAGTATTAAACTCTTTAATAACTAAGTCTAATGCTGACTATTTGAAGCAAAAACAACTTCTTGCCCTGACTTTTGTAATCTAGGCTAATTTTTCCACAATGAAGAGATGAAAAAGTAATTATTTCATATAATTTTTGAGGAAACAAATTACTGTGTTATGCATAAATATATCATATCCTAGCAATATTTTATTTGGTAATAGCATGCTCAGAAAATCTTTTTGAGGTTTGAGGTTTGAGTTCCACCTCTGTCAATTAGTGTCTTTGTGAAAATAGAAGTGGTTTATTGATTTTTGTTTTGTTTTGTTTTGTTGTTAACATCACTGAGCATCTACTTTTCCATATGTAAGTGAATCTAACAAATGAATATAATGACAATAAAAATGTCTACTATTTAGTTTCCATAGGGATTAAATGAAATAATGTATATAAAGTACTTAGGTCAGTGCTCAGCATATTGTAACTGCTCAATAAATGCTTTCAAATAATTTAAAAATTGAGCATTAAAATAACAGTAATAATATTTGGTTGTTAGGAAGAGTATAAAGAAAAGTCAACCTTAGTGTGCATGAGCTTTTGAGGAGTAGAAAGAAAGGTACCCTTTAAGAAAATTACATTTAGTGTGGTTAAATTACATTTAATTCAAGCTAGTAGTACTGTATCTAATTTGATAGACCTTAGTTTTTAAATAGGCCATCTAAATAACGGTCTTTCTGCAAAACCTCAGGAGATCCAAGTTTTAAAATACTATATTCTATTAAATTAGATGATGGATATCTAAGACAGCACACTTCTTGGCACATAGGCCTGAGAAAATGCTAGAACATATGCTAGTGAAAGTGTAGTTATTTATTCTATTACTATTACTATTATCTCGTTCTGTCTGTATCTGTATTTTCTCTGCTTCTCTGAGGCACTAAAATGAGAGCCTCACAATTGCCCAGGGAAGCAGGTTCTTGGACCTGGAAAGGCTGCAGAATCAATTTCAGGGTCAGACAGTTTTGTTTGATTTTTACAATCTAGAGACCAGCCTCATGTCAAACTGCAGAAAGAAACACATTCCAGATTTACACAAGGGTTAGAGAAAGACTGACTGACTGCATTTGCTCAAGATGACTCTCAGGATGAGAGATACACTTTTTTTTTTTTTTTTTTAAAAAAACATTGATGCCAAACCTTCTTTTAGTAACGTAGAAAAGCACAGCTGTCACTGGCCTCAGGACTGACAAGCAAAATGCAGAGATTCCCTTTTTCCAGCTGAGATCGTCTCCAGATAAAGAATTACTCAACCGGGAATGGGAAGGTGGAAATTGTACAGTCCTGAATTGTCGAATATGGTGGCT
The DNA here is from genome assembly GCF_000951045.1 of Mandrillus leucophaeus. Classification (NCBI taxonomy): domain Eukaryota; kingdom Metazoa; phylum Chordata; class Mammalia; order Primates; family Cercopithecidae; genus Mandrillus; species Mandrillus leucophaeus. The sequence goes on from NW_012103987.1 coordinate 1,646,479, forward strand.
TCACATAGCAACTGAGATCTTGAAATGAGGTTAATCTAATTGAGATGTGCTATAAATGCAAAATATACACCGAATGACAAAGACTTTGTGTGAAAAATAGAATTTAATGTGATGCAAGATTTCCTAAGACTCACCATCTGTGGCTTACTAGCATTTATTTTATTTATTTTTTAATTTTTAATTTTTGAGGGTACATAATAAGTGCATGTATCTATAAGTCACATGAGATATTTTGATACAGGCATGCAATGCATAATAATCACATCAGGGTAAATAGGGTGTCCATCACCTCAAGCATTTATCTTTTGTGTTTCAAGCAATCCAAATATACTCTTAGTTATTTTTAAATGAAGAATTACATTAATTTTTACTATAGTCACCCTGTTGTGCTAGCAAATAGTAGGTCTTATTTATTCTTTCTAACTGTTTTTCGTTCCCATTAACCATCCCCCGGCTACTACCCTTCCCGACCTCTGGTAACCATTCTTCTACTGTCTATCTCCATGAGTTCAACTGGTTTTAATTTTTAGCTCTCACAGATAAGTGAGAACATGCGATGTTTGTCTTTCCGTGCCTAGCTTATTTCACTTAACATAGGCTAGCATTTATACTGCATATTTTTAACTATAATTAGGTTCTGTAGAGTCTAAAAAGGGAAGTCATTTCATCTACTTTATAGATAAGAATAAGTATGGTTAATAGTTACTGTATGCTTCTTATGTGCCATGTGCTGTGCAAAGCATGTTTCATTCATAATTTCATTTAATCTTGCTCTATTAAAAAGTTACACGCTTAACTCCATTTTATAGATGAGCTAACTGAGTCTTGGAGGATTTAACATGCTTAAGATTACACAGTTGAAGCCTAGTTATGTAAAGAGGTCGGTTTGACTTCAAAGACCACACTAATACTAACTTTTTTCTATGGTCTCCCATTGAATCATTTGTGGAAAAAGCACTGAATTGCATCATATACACAAAAAAATTAAACAAAATGTTTTTCTAATTCCTCTAAATCTCTGTGTGGTACAAGGATATCTTCTTGCAGATAAATAGTTCTTCTGAAGTATCTGACCTTATCTGCTTCCTAGAAAATGCAGTCAAGTTGCAAATAAGGTACAGTGTTTTTTTCTGTTACTGAATAAAACAATTTGGGTCAAATTGTACCTGAAGGTACTTAGAATCCAATTATAGTTGATTCCTTGTTAAATCACTTATGCTAGTAACTGAACTTGTTAAAAGAGTAATTCCCAAGTATTTAAGGATAGAATGTTGATTTATAAAATACATTTTGCCTTTTATTGTATGTCTTTATTTTTCACGGGCACATTGTATTTATTTGAGAGACAGAGCAAGAAAGGACAGAAGTATTGGTGAGAGAAGAAGCCAGAGGCCCAGCCAATGTCCACCCCTTATTTGTTACTGACTGTCAGGAGTTTCCAGCTAATCTTTTTTGATTTGTGATTATTCTTTTTTGGTTGTTCTGGATTTGCCTGCATATGCTGCCATGGAAGTACTCATATGTCTCAGAGCAGACACATTCAAACACACAGGACACACCAAGCTGGAACTGGCCAGCAACTGGGGTAACCCAGGGGCTGTTCTCCACTTTGAATACCTTCTTCTGACCAGTTAAATATAAGTTTCCTAGTTCTGGGGGCGGAAGGGTCAGGCAGTTGCCCCGAATGTGGAGTTCTTTAAGTTGGGTAAGCTCCCCAGTTTCCCTAGGCTGCAAGATCAGGTTGTTATCCCTAAAGCTGGGTATCTGCAACTTTGTGAGCTTCCTAATATCTGGTTGCAGGATTTCAAAATCATTGTCACTTACAAAAGAGTGCACAGAAGGTGGTAAGGTAGATGAAGTTTCCAGGAAGAGAATTTTCATTCAAAGTGAACATCAAGTTCAGAAGGTCAAGAGCTGGGTAGAAAGCAAAATCCTTCAGGCAAAGTATTTAGTCCATTCATGCCCAGGTTCATGTGTTTGAGTTTCTGAAGGCTGCTGATCTGTGTGGGCAACTCCTCAATTTGGCTATTAAGGAAGTTGAGCACTTCCAAATTCTTCAGTTCTGCTGTGTTTGGTGGCACCACTGCAAGCATGTTGTGGCTGAGGACCAGCTGTATGGTATGGGATAAGGAAAATGTGCCATTGACATGTTGGAGATGACCTAGTCACCCTGTCCACTTCCTGGCTGTCCACAAACTTTTTCAGAATCTTGGACATGGTCACAAAGAGCAGCACCTAACAGCATGGGCATGGAATGACAGACTGCAGCAGGATGCACTTTTATTGTACTTCTGAAGCTATTTACATTTATTTGCTAGAAGAGCAACCTTTCTTTTTGAACTTGGCCAAATGTACAAAGCCATGGTTATCTGAATACTTATTTTATGACAGGGTAGTGATTAGGGAGATGGTCAACACATTTTGGTAGAAAGATGCCTGGGAGATAAATTCCAGACTGAAACTTGAACTGTATCCTCATCTGTATGCTACTTCTAAAAGACGGACATTGTCTAATAACTGAGAGTAAAGAATCTCCTTTCTGTTCACCAGTTTATGTGACTAAAGTAGTGACAATAAATTGACAGTAGTCCACAGATCAGAAAGGAAGGAAAAACAGCAAACAAAGACCACTACAAACCCAGCAATAGCACAAAGCAGGCCCAAAATTGTTAACTAGATCAAAGAATAATGTTCTTCGTTCCTTTCTTCTAGGGATCTATAAAACAGTTCAAATATGTTGTTTCACTTATCTGTACACTTCTTCCCTGGAGGAATAGAGATTGGTAGAGATTCCCATTCAGCAAGAGATAAAATGGAAGCAGAAAAGAGAGCACTGACTTGGCCCAAGTCCGTTAACTAGTTTGTAATAGCTGCTCAAAGCACTCAAAATCTCCTTCAAGGGAGTATGTGGAAAACCCAGTGAATTCTGAGCTATCTAGGAAGCTTTCAAAGAAGAGAATTCAGAATTCACAAGAATGTGTAAGAATCCAATTTGAGACTGTATATTTTAACAAAATTGTCACAAATTTTCATGGTATATGCTTATAAAAAGAAATGGCAAGGATAATACTATAGTTAGCCAGCAGTTATGCATGAAGTGTTATTACAGAAATTATTTAACTGCCATGGGAAATGTCCTGACTTAAGACAAAATGAAAGCAAATCGACAGTGTAGGACTTCTATCAACAAAACGAAGAGAAGAAATTTAAGCTCAGATTCTAAGCAATTTATCAAGATAGCCTCTAATTTAAAATATGTCAAACTGATCACAGAGAAACTTTTACAAAATACTCAATAATTTCAGCTTATTTAAACATAATATACTCTAGCTTTCCTCCTCTGTTGAAGATTTTTATGAAAAAAAATCTGGCGATAAAAGTAATCTTTAAATCTGGTGTCATGATTCCTTGTCCTTGGAATGTCCCTCTGCTTTCCCTACTCTGCATTCAGATGCCTGACAGTGTTAACTCCTCACCAGACTCTGCCCCTTTATGCAATCTTCTTCAGTATTTCCATAGCATTGAAAGTCTTTACCATATACTAATCTTTTACTTATTTATTCTTACATAATCTTAAAAACCTATCTATATTGAAAACTGTATCATATAATGATACTAGTCAGTATCTTTGGGTCCTTATCAATGCTTTGACACCATGCTAAATGTGCTAAATGTTTTACATGGACCATTTTATTTAATCTTCATGATACTCTAGTGAGGTAGGCACATTCATCATCCTCATTTTACATCCCTAGAAAAGTAAAAGCTTACCAAATCCTTATGACATTTTATCTTTAGAAAGTGAGACTGGAAGAGGACCTTGGATGCTAGGCTAAGAAACATAAATTTCCATATTTTCACACATCAGGCAGATATCTACTGAATGCCTATCATGCCACAGTCTCTGAACAAAAGGCTGAGGACACATAAGTAAGTCAAGTATAATTTCTGTTTCCAAAGAGTTCCCAGTCTAGTGGATAATTTGGCTAGGGAAACATACAATTGCAATTATTGGATCAAATAAGCTACACTATAAAGTGTGTAGGAGGTACCACAGCACAGAGGATGAAAGGATTAACTCAGAGAAGGTTTTGCAGAAGATGTTTGGGCTGGCTTGTGGAATGGTTAGGAAAGAAGAAAAAGAATGGCAGGTACAAATGCCCATTACAGGAGAGAGTGTGGTGAGACAGGCTAGATCAGGTATGCTAGAGGAACAGATTGGTCAGGTTTTGGAGACCCTGGCATAACCTGGCTAAATAATCCAGACTTTATTCTATAGGAAATAGAAGGCATTGATGGATTGCTAAGTAACAGGGAACTGCTGGTGAGGAGCATGGTGACAGGAGTTGCAATGTTCAGAATCAACACCAGGCTATCCTTGACTTTATGAGTTTCCCATTGTTCATCTTCCTTGTCCTTGAAGTCTCACCTGTCCTGGCCTCCCTACTACTCTGGGCTCTTTACAATTTTACTCTTTATGTTAGTTGCTTCTTTCCCTTTCAACTAATTTGAGATGTCACCAGTTTATTCTGTTTAGGATTTATTATGTGTATTTAAAGTCATTTACACATAAGGAGAGCCAAGGCTGTTTGTGTGTGTTAGGAATGAACTAAGATGAATAAGACATAGCTCCTGTTATTTCAATAAAATTGGGGGTTACTAATTTTAATCTTCAAATTAAATATTTGTGACTACTTTATATTTTTCTCTCTTGAATACTAAGTTAGTTTTGTGACTCTTGATTGACTTGTAAAATATCTGTAGTATGTAGGTCGTAAGAGGGGAAAACACTCATAAAAATTAAACACATAAACACCATGTATATAAAAAATTCAGCAATAGTTCGGTGTATAGTTGGTGCTTGCAAAATGTGTAAATTGAATCTGAATCTAAAGGGCTGTTGGCTAGCAGAATTTCAGTCCCTGTGATACCTGCAGGACAGGTGTGAAGGGGAAAAATTAAAGGACCTTTCATACCCATTAAATTATATCTTGTAGGCAGACACCTACCAACTTACCTGACCATGGAGATCACCAGCTACTTGCAACTGGGCTGCAGATTATGTGTGGGAAGATTTCTTGGCTATCAGAAAAAGTCAAGAGTTCATTTTATGCATCCAGCTCAAAAAAAGTTTAACTATCCACTCACTTTTGTACAATATCTCAAGCCTCATTCAGAATAAAAACACCATGCCATGAGTTGGTGACTGCTGCGTCAAGTTTTCTGTAATAGTCCTTGAAAAGAAACTTTGAAATGTATTAACATTTGAAACTAGAGTGTCCTAAATTTGGAGTCTTGCTCTTGTCGCCCAGGCTAGAAGGCAATGGCATGATCTCAGCTCACTGCAACTCCACCTCCCGGGTTCAAGTGACTCTCCTGCCTCAGCCTCCTGAGTAGCTGGGATTACAGGTGCCTGCCACCACGTCTGGCTGATTTTTGTATTTTTAGGAGAGATGGTGTTTTACCGTGTTGGCCAGGCTGGTCTCGAACTCCTGACCTTGTAATCCGCCTGCCTCTGCCTCCCAAAGTGCTGGGATTACAGGTGTGAGCCACCACACCCGGCCCCAACTTTGTCTTAAGAACAAAATATTGCTTACATGATTTAAGAACTCTTCATTCTATAAAGTAATAAAGTCACACATTTGTCAGCTTTAATAATATAAACACAGCTTTCATTTGATTTATCATAATTATTTCTTTACTTTTTTGTTCAACCATCAAAGTAGTATCTCATGTATTAGCTCTGAAAGTCTCCATACAAACTTTATCCAAAGAGACATTTGAATAAAATTCTTAAAGAGAATCTCTCTTAGATTTTCTTGTGTCCATTCAAAATGAGATAAACTCAAAAGTTCATTGAAAACAGAATGGTTATTTCTACTTCATCCTTCTGTTAGTCATATTGTAAAGGCTTTGGGAATGTTACTGGTTAGTGTTTTCATTGATCCTCTTGTGATTAACCTCATCTATCCCTGACATGGAGGGTAAACCCAATTATAGGAGATTTTTGAAGAACAAATATCAAATTAAGTGTGATATAAACAGGCTACAAAACTCTGAAGATACGGATTAGATGCAGACAAATGAGTTATCCAAATAGGACCTGCTCATCTCCACACAAAATTTTATCACTTCTCCCTCTTGACTGAAATGCTCACTATATAATTGTGCAGCTTTCTCTCAAATCCCTGTGCATAACTATTCTGATATATAATTCTTTCTAATATCATATATTTATGCAAAACCTCTAGGACAGTAGAAATATCATTGAAATTGACCCACAACTGAATTACCTTTGCCATTTATTGGCTATGTGGTCTCAGGAAATTTACTTAGATAATCCATGCTGTATTTTCCCACAGGATTGCTTGTAAGGATTAAATGGGATAGTCAGTGCCTAGACCAAATTCAAAATATAGTAAGAACTCAATAAATGGCCCCTCTTACCAATAAAATTGCAGATTAGTATTCAAGACATCCTACCTTACCATAAAAATACTGTGGTCACATATTCTCTTTCTTAAAGTTTCTTTATTATTTATAACTTTTACACTAAATTTGTTCAAAGCTGGATTTATTAGAACAACAAATGTCACCTGTTACATTTGCTTATTTGCACCCATATATTCAGCATAACCAATCACCTCTCACGTGAGCAATTAGAAAACTCATTACACTTCTAAAGTCAAGGTCATTAAATTTTTCAATACATTACAATTGTGACTTGCTGGAAGAACAGTAACGACTGTTTCTTTTTTCGTCTCATGTTATGAAATCTCAAGAAATCAATCAGTTTTTTTGATTACAAAAAGTTCCTTTATTTGGACATAATATTGAAATAACTTGTCAGAATGTTAAGAGCTCTATACTCATTTCTCCTAATTGCTTTGAATAGTAGTACAGAATCTCATTACAAACTTTGTTCTCTACTGTAATGTAGTTTGAAAATCATACCCCAGCCAAGTTAATATTTGCTCATTCAATTTTTCTAGTAATTACAGTCGTTTTGGAAAAATGGCATGAGTAGAAACCAACCCAAGGGCATAGATGTGAGACCAATGGAGACATACAGTTAGAACTACAGAACTTGATGAGGTCCTGCTAGCTGTCTCATGTTGAAAACTTAAATGGCCATTTCCGAGACAGTGTAATAATGCATATGAAAATTTCACAGAGTCCACAAAGTCAGTTCTCATAAGAAAAGTCAATGGGCAGCTCAGAAATAGAATCTCACCTTTCATTTCTATCACTTGTTTTTCTCGGATGAATGCTTACTTCCTGTATGATGAATGTTCATAATTCTTTTTAGTTGTCAGTAGTTATCCAAGTTTCCTAAGCAATGTACTTAGAAGATGGCAACCAAGGGAAGAGAGTTGAATATTGCAATTGAAACAGCTTGCAAAAGAGTTGATCTGATGTGTATTTCATCATCCACATAATTGTTACTGTACTGCTTGGTAATTAGCTGTGAATGATAAGTGGTTCATGTAAATGAGCATATTGTAACTATTACTAATATAGAAATCTTTTGTAAGACCTTAGAATTTACAAACTGTGTTCACATGCATTATCCCATTTAATTAATTTCACCTTTATCTTTTTTTTTCCTGCCAACTCCAGCATTTCAGGGATCAGCTAGAGGAAAAACAGCATGTGATCATATTACAGAGGGACTCGGAGATTCTCAGCATCCCTGAGGGATGTTTGTGGTTTAATAAATATTGAGGGAGATGTAAAACCTATGCCACCTGGAAAGCCCGGGCTCTACCATGACATTACTCTGTGACCTTGCACAACATTCTTAAGTACATAAACATGTGCATACATGTACACAAATATATCTGTGTATTAAAGTTTCTGAATCAAAGTTTTCTCATTCGTAAAAAGGTGAGGACCAGCCTGCCACATGTCAAGAAAGATTAGACCTCATTATACTTCTTGTTTGTGTCCTTTACCAGTTGCTGCACAGACTGAATACAGTAGGCAGCTCTTATCCATGAGTTCCACACCCATGGATTCATCCAAATGCAAATCAAAACTATTCAGAAAAATGTTTTCATGAAATTCCAAAAAGCAAAACTTGAATTTGCCATGTGCCAAGTACCACAGTGAATCCATGAGAATGAAGTGGTATGTAGGCCTTTTATTTGGTATTATAAGTAATCTAGAGATGATTTAAGGTATACAGGGGGATGTGTCCAGGTTATATGCAAATATTATGTTATTTTGTTTAGAGAAATGGGCACCTGCAAATTTTGGTATCTGCACTGGGTCCTGGAACCAATCCCCCATGGACGCCAAGGGACAACTCTATAAGGCTACATACTACCGAAGTCAGAATTAAGAAGCATGTGTTTTATTTCTTTTCCATCTCAGTCTTTAACCTATAGGAAAGAGAACACTTCTTTCTCATGCTGGAAGGTCCAAAGAAGTTACTCTGATTATTCTTGGTTCATGCCTTTGAGAAATGATGACAGATAATGAGGTCTAATCTTTCTTGACACAGGGCAGGCTAGACTTTGTAGTAAAATTCATCCATAAAAGCAAAGTAAAATAAGATGGAATAGACTGAATAGGAGGGGAGAGAGGGAAAAGGAAGGGTAGAACCGTGTCTTACTCTTTACTCATCTAGAAAAGGGAATAGATGTATTGAAGCCAGAATTCAGTAAGCTTGCCTCTCTCTTACAGGGTCAATCTGACACAGATTCTCAGGTTACGGCCCTTCTTCCCAAACATTATTTAGGTTTAGACTTTGCCCAAGACTCCACAAATTAAAATTTAATCCAGAATATCAGCTGAGGAAGAATGTTCTATATGACTCAAAAACAATCCCACATACACATACCCTACACACACACACACACATACACAGACACAATCACACACACTGCAACTTAATGGGAAGTGTGTTTGTCTCTTTCTTTATCAATCTGGAATAATGATATCAGCCCATGTCACAAGATTATGACAAAACTAAACTGAGATAATGAAACATTACAATTACCAACTGCTAAAGGAATGCTGTTAGATAATATTGCCCATAAATTAAATGTCACCATATGGCCTCCAGATTAGTTCCGTAGTGAAAAACTTGGCAATATGTCCTACCAAAGAGTGAGCTTTTACAGTGAGAATAAAATTGTGTACCCCACTATTTGAGGGCTAGAAATAGTCTATTTGTGAAGGTTCATTCATCAGCTATGAGTCTATAAGTAAGTTTAGGTATATGTTTATATAAACACTGAAATACACATACACATACACACACATCCATCTGAACACTCCCTATGTTTATATATCTCTCTATGTCATTGTAATTTTAATATGGTCCTTCACACATGTGCAGAACCAGCTGTTTCTATCATCCTTTCTCACCTACCCCTGCCTCATTTGACATGAAATGTTATACCTCATCTCAGAGTGCACATTAATCAGATTTACAGTCTTCATATAATGATCATTCCCACCCATTAGGACTTCTGGGTCACCCTGATAGTGAGTTGGCTGCCTCTCACTCTGGGGCTATTTGTCATAGTGCAATTTTCCTTAGAAGATGCAGTTCTGCCGTAACTATTAACTCTAACACTATTGTAAAAGAATGTTGAGTGAGAGTTTTGTAGTTTTCATTTTCCAGCTATTTTTCTATTCCATCATAGATGCCAATGAATGATCATATTCTAGGAAAGATAAGGGAATACCTAGAGCTTGGTCATGAGCACAGGGGAATGGGTCCACTCAGGTTGTTGCAAAGAGACCTAGAAGATATCAGGAAGGGCTGGGAGTAGTGGCTCACACCTGCAATCCCAGCACTTTTGGAGGCTGAGGTGGGTGGATCGCCTGAGGTCAAGAGATGGAGACCAGCCTGAGCAACATGGAGAAACCCCATCTCTACTAAAAATACAAAATTAGTCAGGCGTGGTGGCGCATGCCTGTAATTACAGCTACTCGGGAGGCTGAGCAGGAAAATCACTTGAACTCGGGAGGCGGAGGTTGCGGTGAGCCGAGATCATGCCATTGCACTCCAGTCTGGGAAACAAGAGTGAAACACCATCTCAA
>NW_012103987.1:1656584-1662332 GCF_000951045.1 Mandrillus leucophaeus
AAAAAAGAAGATACCAGAAAGAAGGCCTACGTGACCCTTCCCCCAGGCCCTCCTTTCCATAGTATGTTTACTTTTCAGAAGAACCTCTGATGAAATCCAAGTGTTTTGCAACAGGCAGATGATCATCTTCTCCTTGTCTAATGACATGGAAATCAGAACAAGCCAACACAGATGGTGAAATAAAAAGATAAAGCAAATTTGGTTGGTTGAACTTACATTTTGCAATGCTACAAATTTATGAACACTTTTGGTCAAGCAGCCATTCATTGTGATTCATGGAGATCTAAGATACCGGCACTCAAATTTCAAACTTCTGTCTTTCCCAAAGTGGGCCAGTGAATACTTCTTCACCTGTTATACACAAATGTCAAGCAACTGCCAATGTTCTCCAGGGACAAGTTAGTTAGTAATATGAGACACTGAATGAAAGAAACAGTTACACTGAACTGTTCCATGTAGCTGAACACACCATCTAAGTGCTAACAGGCATGCTGAGGAAGTGACCTTATTCAGCAAATATTTTGTGAGAACTCATGACACTGAAGGATACAAAGATGGGTATGAGACAAATTCTGGTTTCCAGAAGCTTACAGTTGAGCACAGACAATCAAACTTGCACATAAATAATCACAAACCAAGGCAGTATGTAATAAACACCCTCAAGAGAGATACAAAATGGTTAAGAGCTAAAAAGAGGGAGAATCTTTTTATTGTTCAAGTATTTTAAGAAAGATTTCATGGAGGAGGTGCCTTTTGAACTTGACCCAGAGAAATGCTTACTGTGTGAAAAGTGCTGTACACACTCCTCATTCCCTTTTTCCGCACCCATAATGACCTTTTCTCAGATGCACACTCTGCTTCTTCTGGTCCGAGATCTGCACAGGCTGGAAACAGCCTTCTTGTCTCAACCTAACCTAACACCTATACCTCAGGGAAGCCATTTGTGACTCAAAAATGAAACCCGATCACCCTGCTAGCATAGCAGTTTGCACCTGTCTTTCCCAGCACCAGCCATAATGTGCAATTTTGCATTCATTTGGGTGACCTTTTAATATTAAGAACTGCCTACCCACCTAGACAGCAAGTTCCATAAGGAGGGCACCTTATCTCATTTGTTCAATGCTATATCCTTACAACTAGCCGCAAGCACCCATAGAAGGCACTCAGTAACATTGGCCATATGTTTAAGTGACTGACATGAGAAAAAAGTATATAGTTAAGAAACACTGAAGGCTAAACAGGAAATAGTTACATAGTAGCCAAAAAATAAAAATATAGGTATAGTGAAAAGTCAGCCAAGCATAAGAGGCCACACTATCGAATGTGAATTTTTACTTATCCTTCCACGAACTCTTCCTGAATCTCACCAGCCAGGACACATTCCTGCTTCTAAGTACTTTCTGCATTTTCTATGGAATGATTTCTGTTAACCTTGATCTTCATTAAACTGTGTGAGGACAGAAAAACTTCTTATTCATGTTTATACCCTCCATAGCCCAGAGCACAGTGTTCATAATAGGTTCTTTTTACAAGCATAATTTTGTTATATAGATATATCATGTAGTGGTGAAGTCTGGCCTTTTAGAGTATCCATCACCTGAATAATGTACATTATACCCATTAGGTCATTTCTCAACATCCATTCCACATTCTACTCCCTCACCTTTCAGTTTCCAATGCCTATCATTCTACACTCTATATCCATGTGTACACATTATTTATTTCTCACTAATAAGTGAGAACACACAGTACTTTTCTGTTTCTGAGTTGTTTCCCTTAAGACAATGACCTCCGGTTCCATTCATGTAGTAGAAAAAGACACGATTTCATTCTTTTCTATGGCTGAGTAGTACTCCACTGTACACATGTATAGCACATTTTCTTTATTCAATCATCTGTTGATGGACAGTTAGGTTGACTCCATATTTTTACTATTACAAATACTGTTGCAATAAACATACAAATGCAGGTATCTTCTTGATATAACAATCTTTTTTTTCTTTGGGTAGATACTCAGTAGTGGGATTGCTGGGTTGAATGGTAGTTCTATTTGTAGTTATTTGAGAAATCTCAATACTGTTTTCCAAAGAGGTTGTGCTAACTTATATTCTCACCAATTGTGTATGAGTGTTCCATTTTCTCTGCATCCTCATCAACATCCATTATTTTTTGTATTTTTAGTAATAGCTATCCTGACTGGTATAAGATGCTAACTCATTGTGGTTTTAATTTGCCCTTTTCTGATGATTAGTGATAAGCATTTTTCATATGCTTGCTGGCCATTTGTATATCTCCTTTTGAAAAATACATATTCATGTCCTTTGCCCACTTTTTAATGGGATTGTTTTTGTTGTTATTGCTGTCATTTGGTTGTAGGAGTTCCTTGTAAATTCCAGATATTAGTATTCTGTTGGATGAATAGTTTGCAAGTATTTTCTCCCATTCTGTAGGCTCTCTGTTCATTCTGTTGATTATGTAATCCAATAGGAGTTTATAAAAGACACTGGGATTTGAGAGATATTTGTGTTAGTTACTAAGATATTGCCTCTTAGCTCTAAACCCATCCTTCTGTTCTTTGTTTTCTGATGCAGACCCCATGGTTCAGCAAACTACATTTGCTGCACTTGAACAACTGGAAGACTGTTCACATCTGCCAGAAGAAACCCTGGGGAAGGCAAGAAAGCAAGAGGAGGGAGAAGGAACTTACCCCTTCCTGCTTGGCTGTCCTTTTTGATTACATTACCCCAGGATTAGAACTTCACCTGGGCAGCAGCAGTTGGTCCCACTTTCCAGCTTCCTGTACACTCCCAGAACCAGCCTCATCATACTCTCAGCACCAGCACCAGTTGATGGTGCCCCCTCCTCAAAGATCTCAGCTCCTTGCCAAAGTCTGATAAAACCACCTCCTCAGAAGACTGGGTTCCAGCTCAGTGAGATCTCGTCTGAGCTTGCAGGTCCTAAAACCCCACTTTTTCTCTTTAATTTACCCTAAATGTGCAATTGCTTCTTGCAGTTATTGACTCTGTGTTATTCTATTATTTTTCTAGCACCTCTCCTCAACCTGCTTGAACAATTTCTATATTAAATCACTTCTGATAAAATATCTCACATTATCTAGTTTCCTGGTCACATACCGACTACTGATTGTTAGGGACCAGTGAGAAGGCTAATGTAATAGCCTTGCTATTACCTTGCTCAGGAAAAAGACAATACGCCCCTGAAATCACAAGATGAGAATAAGAATGAAAAGATATTAACAATAACATCAGCTAATGTTTACTGAGCAATAGGCCCACATGGTTTGTATGAAACATGTAATTTAATCATTGCAAAATCCCTATGATGTAGTTAGTATCAATAGGCCTACTACCATACAAGGAAATTGAAATATGAAGAAGTTAAATGGCTTGTGCAGGATCACCAGAGCGTAAATAGTGAAATAGGCAGAGACCTGTTCCTATCTAAGCAAAAAGCCAACACTTTAAGCATCTCTGTACTTACCCAGTTTCCCTGACACCACAACTACTCACAGAAATTACAAGTAATCTATATAAAGTAACGTAACAAAGCAAAAATATAGTACAGGAGTACAAGGGAAAGGAATTCACTTTGACAAGTTCTGAGATGTAACAAAGCTCCATGGGATAAGTTAGCACATAAATATTTAATATACCTTAGGTACTTGAATTCCCAGTTGTTAATTGTTTCATTTTCTTATTTGGATTTCAAATTACTTTTCTTTGATTTAAGAGGCAAATAAACTAAAATGTGGAGCTCAGTAGACATAATCTACATTTGTGTTTACTGAATGTCTGAATTTTGACAACTAAAAACCTAGTGAAACCAAGTGAGATTAAATAGACTTTCTTTCTCAGGGAATCTCTTCTTTCCTTGGGGCTATATTAATCTGCTCTTAATACACAGAAAAAATTAAGTTCTTAAAATTATTTAGAGTACCTCAAAAGTATAGCATAAAACCTTATAAAAGATGGACAGATATAAATAATATAGAACCTATTTCAGTCTCTGGTGGTTTATGTTCATCAGAGCTATTCCAAAAATTAACTGTCATAAAGTACATAGAATGCCTATTGCCTCTACTCAGGACAGCCTCTACTGTACATATTTAAATAAAAGGTAAGTAAACATAGAGACCAGGAGTTCAAAAATAAACATGAACTTGAGGAAAATGCAAGATGCATGTGAAATATTGAAGCACCATTCTACTAGAAAAAAAGAACCCCACTTTTCACCACACTATCAGAAATAAGGAAAGGAGAGTCAATAAAATAGAGTGTTTAGTAGCAAATGCTCTCGAAAAGATCATCTTGGAGTCAAATCCTGGTGCCGCCACTGATTGCATTACCTTGGACAAGTTACTTAACCTCCACAGTCTTCTCAGCTTCTTTTTCTACAAAATTAAGATAATAATACTTTCCTATGTTAAAAAGCTAAGCGCAGTATCTGGAACATGCTAAGCACTCAATAAATGTTAACTCTCATTTTACCTGGGAAACATGGAGTATAAAGGGATTGTGTGTATGCATGTACATAAATACATTTGTGTAGTAGTTATGCATTATATTAATATGATATATAAATATATTAACACTGTATACATTATCCATTGATAATCCATTGATAATACATCCAATGATAATGTATTATTGGTATAATACATTATCATTAAGTATCAAATTCTTACACAAATTGCAAGTTTGTTGATATTTCTCTAACTCAGGAAGGGAGCAACTGATACTCAGAATCCAGGAGAAACAGTCTGCTCCCCATTTTCACACTTCTGAAATGTGTAAGGCACAGGTGGAAGATGGTACTGCAGATAAAAGAATCCTTGAGTGGGAGCCAGGAGACTCCATGACTTCAAACAAATCCCTTTGACCTTTCTAAGTTGAAGTTTCTTCATTGGATAAATGGAGATATTCTCAACTTCCTTAGAGGAGTTTTGAGGGATTTAGTAAAATCACATAACTTTTGGCAATGTAAGTAAATGAACTTTGCAAAATACTCTGTAAGCTCCTTTCATAACTTCTGCTAATATTGTCTTCAGTGGGATCAGTTGGTCATGGATCCTGCCTCCTCAGAGAAGAACGATGAGACTAAGTCTTCTTTACTGGATATTATGTATGGAGAGCAAAGTACAAATTCTTTCCTGGATGGCTGAATTAATCCAAACATTGAAAACACATACTCCAGAGTGAGAGAAAGCTGATTAGCATCTCTCACAGGAAAAGGCATTCAGAATGGACATGTTTATTTTCTCTGCCTCCCCTTCAACATACACATATCAATTATGGAAACTCCCAGAACTACACAGGGGTACAACCAAGGCCATATTGGGTAAAAGCCTGGCTTTATATGGAAATTTGAAGAGGGAAATATGCATATCAATTTCAAATAGGTGATTTTCAAGCCCAAATCCCACTCTTGAATTCTGATATGCAACTTGCCATTCTCTCCTATGAAACTAAAATTTCAAAAAGAAGCTCGAAATGTAAGTCAACTATGAAATTTGGGTACAAATGCCATATTCTCTCTGCAATATACTCTCTAAGCCTATCCAGTGTAATGGAATGAAAAGAAAGTAGACTTTGACTCAGACCAAACTTAATTTCAATCCAGGTTCTGTTACTGTGAGGCCCTAAATAAGTCACGAAGTCATCCTTGCTGTAGCATTGTCTTCAGTAAAATAATGATCATATAATATCTACTTTCCAGAGCTATTCCAAG
>NW_012103987.1:1662382-1665987 GCF_000951045.1 Mandrillus leucophaeus
CTACATTTGTGTTTACTGAATGTCTGAATTTTGACAACTAAAAACCTAGTGAAACCAAGTGAGATTAAATAGACTTTCTTTCTCAGGGAATCTCTTCTTTCCTTGGGGCTATATTAATCTGCTCTTAATACACAGAAAAAATTAAGTTCTTAAAATTATTTAGAGTACCTCAAAAGTATAGCATAAAACCTTATAAAAGATGGACAGATATAAATAATATAGAACCTATTTCAGTCTCTGGTGGTTTATGTTCATCAGAGCTATTCCAAAAATTAACTGTCATAAAGTACATAGAATGCCTATTGCCTCTACTCAGGACAGCCTCTACTGTACATATTTAAATAAAAGGTAAGTAAACATAGAGACCAGGAGTTCAAAAATAAACATGAACTTGAGGAAAATGCAAGATGCATGTGAAATATTGAAGCACCATTCTACTAGAAAAAAAGAACCCCACTTTTCACCACACTATCAGAAATAAGGAAAGGAGAGTCAATAAAATAGAGTGTTTAGTAGCAAATGCTCTCGAAAAGATCATCTTGGAGTCAAATCCTGGTGCCGCCACTGATTGCATTACCTTGGACAAGTTACTTAACCTCCACAGTCTTCTCAGCTTCTTTTTCTACAAAATTAAGATAATAATACTTTCCTATGTTAAAAAGCTAAGCGCAGTATCTGGAACATGCTAAGCACTCAATAAATGTTAACTCTCATTTTACCTGGGAAACATGGAGTATAAAGGGATTGTGTGTATGCATGTACATAAATACATTTGTGTAGTAGTTATGCATTATATTAATATGATATATAAATATATTAACACTGTATACATTATCCATTGATAATCCATTGATAATACATCCAATGATAATGTATTATTGGTATAATACATTATCATTAAGTATCAAATTCTTACACAAATTGCAAGTTTGTTGATATTTCTCTAACTCAGGAAGGGAGCAACTGATACTCAGAATCCAGGAGAAACAGTCTGCTCCCCATTTTCACACTTCTGAAATGTGTAAGGCACAGGTGGAAGATGGTACTGCAGATAAAAGAATCCTTGAGTGGGAGCCAGGAGACTCCATGACTTCAAACAAATCCCTTTGACCTTTCTAAGTTGAAGTTTCTTCATTGGATAAATGGAGATATTCTCAACTTCCTTAGAGGAGTTTTGAGGGATTTAGTAAAATCACATAACTTTTGGCAATGTAAGTAAATGAACTTTGCAAAATACTCTGTAAGCTCCTTTCATAACTTCTGCTAATATTGTCTTCAGTGGGATCAGTTGGTCATGGATCCTGCCTCCTCAGAGAAGAACGATGAGACTAAGTCTTCTTTACTGGATATTATGTATGGAGAGCAAAGTACAAATTCTTTCCTGGATGGCTGAATTAATCCAAACATTGAAAACACATACTCCAGAGTGAGAGAAAGCTGATTAGCATCTCTCACAGGAAAAGGCATTCAGAATGGACATGTTTATTTTCTCTGCCTCCCCTTCAACATACACATATCAATTATGGAAACTCCCAGAACTACACAGGGGTACAACCAAGGCCATATTGGGTAAAAGCCTGGCTTTATATGGAAATTTGAAGAGGGAAATATGCATATCAATTTCAAATAGGTGATTTTCAAGCCCAAATCCCACTCTTGAATTCTGATATGCAACTCGCCATTCTCTCCTATGAAACTAAAATTTCAAAAAGAAGCTCGAAATGTAAGTCAACTATGAAATTTGGGTACAAATGCCATATTCTCTCTGCAATATACACTCTAAGCCTATCCAGTGTAATGGAATGAAAAGAAAGTAGACTTTGACTCAGACCAAACTTAATTTCAATCCAGGTTCTGTTACTGTGAGGCCCTAAATAAGTCACGAAGTCATCCTTGCTGTAGCATTGTCTTCAGTAAAATAATGATCATATAATATCTACTTTCCAGAGCTATTCCAAGAATTAACCATCATAAGGTACACATAATATTTGGTTTAGTGTCTATTGCATCTACTCAGGACTGCCTCCAAGAAGTGATGACCCGAGGCTTCCAATAGACAGAAATTGAACATATTCAACCTCTTATTCCTCTGTGATATGTGATAGTTATTCTGACTACAAAAGCCCTCTATATCAGGAATGTGATATTAATTCACAATATATGTGCTTAGCAAGTCAAATTCTCTAGGAAGAAAATGATATTTTTATCCAGAAAAACATAAAACAATGCAAAATGTTATACTTTCACACAGTCAAAACAATTGCTCCAGAAAGCTGGAGCAGAGAAAAAAGGAATGCTATTTTGGTGTTCACATGGTTATAAGGAAGATGCTGAAATCAGCACATTCTCCTGAGTGCATGGATCACTCAAGGTATAGAACATTCTGTTCATGCTGCCCTAAGGCTAATTGAAAGGCTTCTGCAAGGTAAACAGATCTTAGAAAGTTTTTTATTTGGGGGATTTTTCTGGAAAAAGTTATTTATTTACTTATTATTTGGAGAGAGGCACTCTTTCCAGTAAAGTAGTCTCTTGTAAATTAGCCCTTTAACAAATGCCTCTACCAGTCACCCCCAACAGCTTTTCTGTGCAGGAAGCCAACATAAAGGAAAGTTAGTAAGTCAAGCCACAAAAGTATACATATAATTCAAGGGCATTTCTGAAAATGTATAAAGCAGGATAGGAGGCCTATCCTTTAAGGTTACTGTTCTATTTCTAAAATGAAACTCTACTCTTGGAAGAACTAGGGTAGCAGTCTCATAGCTATTGCCCTAAAATTGAAGGGCTACCTTTCTAGAGGTGAGTGTTCCCATAAGATGCAAGCTCAGTCCTGTGATTCAATGCATCCCCAGACCTCCAGGGAGGCTCTGGAAAATAGGATCTGTCCAACTGACAAGTGACCAGTTGATCAAAGCTGCTGAATGCACCATGACAAAGTCTTCATTCTCTAGCAGCACATAGAAAGAATGGCCTTGCTGATTCTGGCCCTGGGTTGAAGCACTAGCTCTGATCTCTCTACCCCTTACAAGTAACGTGATGTAAGGAAGTGACAAACTTCTGGTCCCCCATTTCTTCATCTGTAAGATACTTAAAGTGTCTCTGGATCTTATCAGAAAGTCCAATCCCTCGTATATGATTAAAATAGATTTTACATCATCCTTTGATATTCAACCTAATTATTATATCAGTTGTTCACATGTTTTTTCCTTAGAGATATTTGATTCTACATAATGTTTTCAAATTAATTTTTTAATATTACATTACTATATGATATTTACTATATCAAGGTTTCCTTTTGCTCTATATGTATCTTTTCTAACTTATTTTTCAAGTGTTTCCACTGATTTATTTTTATTAGTACATTCCTCTTAAGGTTTTTCTTCCAAAGAAAATTCCAATTTGGACCACTGAAACCTAATGATCATTTACAATGTCTTCAAATATTTTGGCTGGGCACGGTGGCTCACGCCTGTAATCCTGGCACTTTGGGAGGCCGAGGTGGGCAGATCACCTGATATCAGGAGTTCAAGAACAGCCTGACCAACATGACGAAACCCCATCTCTACTAAAAATACCAAAATTAACTGGGCATGGTAGCAGGTGCCTGT
>NW_012103987.1:1671852-1672543 GCF_000951045.1 Mandrillus leucophaeus
TTTCTTTTAGGCATTTTTTTCCCCTCTCATTCCCCAAACATTTCATTACTATTTTATCCCTTCTGAGCCTAGCCAGAAACTTGGCCTCCTTTGACTCCCAAACATACTAAGTTATTAAAAATACCTTTCAGCCAATATTAAGGAAGGGTCAGTGAAATGAACTCAACATGGGGCTTAAGCAGAGCACAATGATTTCTTTGACTTAGTGTAGGAAATGAATGACGATGATTTTGGACGGCCAGTTTCTTTCACTAATCTGTTGCTGAATTCTATCAGACATGGATGTTTCTTCTTGTCAGATTTCCTAATATTTCTCCATTGTGCTGTCACCAAGACATGAGAGTTAGCTGGCATGACAAGAGCTTATCTCACTCAAAAAAAAGTCAACATTCCACAGAAAGTTATGGGACCTTTAGTTAGTATTAAGAGGAAAGTGAAGTTAGAAGCTTAACACTCACAAGGTTTATACAGGAAAAGAAAGGCATACACACTATTTTCAGGCTGCTGCTAATTGAGTCTTATTTGGATTGGAGCCTTCTGAAAGGAATCAACACATCAGGAATGGGTAAACTAACAGGGAGGAGACAGCTGCTGAATATAATTCTAGAGACAGCAGCCCTGCTGCTTAGATCTCGGATAACACAGAGGTTCAGTATGTAATTGACTATGGAACAAGAAGAACATTGTTTTG
>NW_012103987.1:1673978-1682682 GCF_000951045.1 Mandrillus leucophaeus
TAATGTTTTCAAATTAATTTTTTAATATTACATTACTATATGATATTTACTATATCAAGGTTTCCTTTTGCTCTATATGTATCTTTTCTAACTTATTTTTCAAGTGTTTCCACTGATTTATTTTTATTAGTACATTCCTCTTAAGGTTTTTCTTCCAAAGAAAATTCCAATTTGGACCACTGAAACCTAATGATCATTTACAATGTCTTCGAATATTTTGGCTGGGCACGGTGGCTCACGCCTGTAATCCTGGCACTTTGGGAGGCCGAGGTGGGCAGATCACCTGATATCAGGAGTTCAAGAACAGCCTGACCAACATGACGAAACCCCATCTCTACTAAAAATACCAAAATTAACTGGGCATGGTAGCAGGTGCCTGTAATCCCAGCTATTTGGGAGGCTGAGGAAGAATTGCTTGAACCTGAGGGGCAGAGGTTGCCGTGAGCTGAGATCACAGCACTGCACTCCAGCCTGGGCGACAGAGCAAGACTCTGTCTCAAATATGTATATATATAATATTTTGGATACAGTTTTATTTTAAAATTGAAAAATAGTTTGTGACATCTTAGAGAGAATTAAATACTAAAGATATGTTTTATTTACTTTTTCTGTTAGAAAAATGCAATAACACTGGAGACAAAAATCAAATTTAATATTATTATCTTCTCCAGAAAGTAAGAATGTATTTATACTTTCACTGTTTATATTAAAAAGCAAATAAGATCCGCCATGACCGGTAAGATGAGAATTTTTAAAGAAATTTACAGCAAAGTTTTCTAGGTTAGCAGTAATTGCTAATCATTGAGTTGAAAGAGTAAAAGAGACTGATCAGTTTTCCATCGAGCAGAGACCAGGGGCATTTCTCACAAATAAGGCATGGTTTTGGCAGACGTCACTGACCATTCACACAGGAGGAACATCTTAAACTAAATAGGCCTGTTTGATATTCTACTTGGTGACTCATCTCATAGCCATTGATTGCTGTGAAGACTAGCAGTAAACATTTAACTCTTAGAAAATCTTGAGTTAAATAAAGCGATAGTGCCATGTAAAAGATATTGTATTATTCATATTAAAAAAATTAAAGTGAACATTGCACGGAAACTTGGGAAGTCTTTGAGAGAAAAGAATAGAGGAAGATGTATCTTCCTAAAGTTTTAATGTTGGACAGAAAATGGCATTTTGTTAATATCTTACATTTATGTCCCTTGTGGAATAGCTTTCTCTGGGTATATTCTTGACTGCCCCACATTCTCAAACAAACCAATCTTAACCAGGTTTCAA
Organism: Mandrillus leucophaeus; assembly: GCF_000951045.1. Lineage (NCBI taxonomy): Eukaryota > Metazoa > Chordata > Mammalia > Primates > Cercopithecidae > Mandrillus > Mandrillus leucophaeus. The sequence continues at coordinate 1,675,263 of NW_012103987.1, forward strand.
ACCAATCTTAACCCGGTTGAAATAGCATCCATTCCCTGGGGCTTACTTTATTCCCTTCTTTCCCTGGGTGGAATTAATCTCTCTATCCTATAAAGGGCCAAAATACTTTTGCGAGAAGCTCCACCACACAGGCTGTGTGACCTTGGGTGAAATACTTAACTTCTCTGAACTTTAACTGTAAAATAGAGTTTCAAGTTTCCTACTTTTAAAAGGAGGGTAATAATAGTACCTTCTTTATAGACTTATTATAGTGATTAAATGAGGTCATATTTACAGCAGATGTTCCATATTTCCTGCTTGGAAGACAGCCTGTCCATTGTGAGTGCTGGATAAGTGTTTGTTAAGTAATGAAATAAAGTACATCTCAAATGTGACTCACTGTCTTTATCCTCTCTTGTAGCCTGGAAGCTTTTCCCAGTTAAAGACAATATCTTCAAACCCCCGTATTTGGTAAGCTTTTCCTGGTTTTGGGAGCAGTTATAAATATCTGCTCATTAAAAAAAAAAGTGAACTCCAGGTTTTGCTACCAATTAGTCCTTTTAAAAGATTGGCCTGAAAGAACCAACACTGAAGATATTCCTATTTTTTCATACTTTCTTAGGCTATCATTAGGTCTCAATTACATCATCAGTGCTTATGACACACCATAGGCACTTAATAAACAGGTGCCAAGTGAATAAGATCTAGTGAGCAAATAACTCTTCATCTCAAATTACTAAAATGACTAATATTTTACAGGGAATAATTCTGTTTCTACATTATCGCATTTACTAAAAATGTGTGTCAAGGAGATGTTATACACAATTTGAATAAAAGTTTTTAAATGTCTCTGGAAGGCATGTTTACCATAAGGCCCTACATTAATTAATGTACCAGTTAATCAACAAGTGTCAATTAAACCTCTAGTAGTGCTCCTCCCTGTGCTAATGGCAGAGTGTATTTCAAAAGAAGTATAAGATACATCCTCAGTGGATTTACAGACTAGATGAAACAGGATATAGCTAACACTGTGGTTCCAAACCATTTGATCAGCACTCTGAGTAAAGTAACTTGAGAGAGGTCAGAGCACCAGGAACTGGACTAGAGGCTGATGGATGGGAAGAATTCACATGGATGACACATGAGAAGAGAAGGCAGGGACACATTCATCCCGATACCTCACTGCTCATACTGCTTTGCTCACACTCATTACACTAAGCTGAACTGGACTCCTCTGACTGCAAAACCATAGCCAAGAAGCCAAACCTGCAATGTCCAGTGGCAGCGGGGGAGTCTCAGGAGACAGGATCAATTAGAACAGGGCTTCTTAAGGGAAAGTGGTCCCCACACTGGTAATTCAGCTCGCATGCCCACAGACTGACTGGGCCAGCTTGCCTTCCATTGTCTGCCAACCCTCGCCTGGCTCTCCTGACTGCACCCTGACCTATTCCCAATCCTTTGGTCTTTTTTTGGATAGATTACTATGGATTTCTGTTGCTCCATTTGACTTAAACATTAGTTTCCAAATAAAATATAAGCCAATTATCTGCACATTTTGAAGTGGCTCACTCAAGGCTGCAATGTTTAAAAATTGATATTTCTCAGAGGGTTTTGTGTATTTCCCCCCCGCTACTTCAGAAATAATTAGGTGAGTTTATTAAACAGGTCTAAAAGAAGGTACTTTTCTTTTAGGCATTTTTTTCCCCTCTCATTCCCCAAACATTTCATTACTATTTTATCCCTTCTGAGCCTAGCCAGAAACTTGGCCTCCTTTGACTCCCAAACATACTAAGTTATTAAAAATACCTTTCAGCCAATATTAAGGAAGGGTCAGTGAAATGAACTCAACATGGGGCTTAAGCAGAGCACAATGATTTCTTTGACTTAGTGTAGGAAATGAATGACGATGATTTTGGACGGCCAGTTTCTTTCACTAATCTGTTGCTGAATTCTATCAGACATGGATGTTTCTTCTTGTCAGATTTCCTAATATTTCTCCATTGTGCTGTCACCAAGACATGAGAGTTAGCTGGCATGACAAGAGCTTATCTCACTCAAAAAAAAGTCAACATTCCACAGAAAGTTATGGGACCTTTAGTTAGTGTTAAGAGGAAAGTGAAGTTAGAAGCTTAACACTCACAAGGTTTATACAGGAAAAGAAAGGCATACACACTATTTTCAGGCTGCTGCTAATTGAGTCTTATTTGGATTGGAGCCTTCTGAAAGGAATCAACACATCAGGAATGGGTAAACTAACAGGGAGGAGACAGCTGCTGAATATAATTCTAGAGACAGCAGCCCTGCTGCTTAGATCTCGGATAACACAGAGGTTCAGTATGTAATTGACTATGGAACAAGAAGAACATTGTTTTGTAAAAGAAGGTACCTTTGCTGGGGTCCACAGAAACAGTTATGGTTCTTATATCTAAGAGAGAACTGTGTTCAACTGTGGCTTTTAGATTTACCTTGCCAAATCTGTATTTGTCTCAAAAGTCACCCACACTCTAGAGTAAAGCAAAATTCATCAGTAAGGCTAAAATTTTGCAGAGAGAAATAAGAAGGGTGTATAATATTTAAATAAGAACTCAGCATCCCAACAAAGATCTTCTTAATCAGAACAAAAGAGAATAAATCATTAAATACAGTAATCCACTGAGATTCACCTGAAGGTATGTCACACAACTTTCATAAATCCCAAATTTATGATACCACTATAATATACTATTACTACACAAGAAGTAGATGTGAATAACTCACAAAGATTACTGTGTATGACACAGAAAACGAAAGAGAAGAAAAGCTGCATGGACAGCAGCTGCTCTGACTGCATGTGCAGTGGCTCATTCACCAACACACAATTCAAATTCAAGCCTCAGCAAAATAACTTGTCATAAGCCATGATCCCCTATAAGGTCATCTTCAAATAGACAAAATAGTGACATTTAATTCATAACGACAAGGTTCTACTCTCTTGCTGAGCAAGTAATCCAATCAACTGTGGTGTAGTTTCATCAACTTTGGAGAAAAGGCAATTTTCTTTCAAGATTTGACACCCTTCATACCCTCTGCCTATAATTCCAGATGGTAGGTGTAGGTGGTAGAAATGTTAGGTTGGGCAGAATGATAGTACCTAAAGAGGAATGAATAGTACCAGGAAATGCGTGACTCATGGCATTCTAATTTTCTTGAAGTTCTTTTGTACATTTGCATCAAGATTTTCCACAAAATTCAATCCTGACTTTAATTGTAACTTTAAGAGTCCTTTATTGAATTTCTATTATTGCACAGCACTTACACCACATGAGGTATAACAGCAGCACTTAATGTCATTGAGAGGCCAGAAAAAAAACAAATGTGCAGAGAACAATATACCTATGGCTGTCAGCCTGTAACATAGGTAATCTGAATCTTTAGTCTTAACTTGGTTCTAAATCCCACAGTGCCTTCTCTGTTTTTCCCAAGGAGAAGGCACCGTGGGATTTAGAACCAAGCTAGGGTTACAGACATATGTTATAGGCTGACTGTGAAAGTTCTACCAAAGTTTCTACTTTGAAGAATGAGCAAAAAGAGGCTGGGCACAGTGGCTCACACCTGTAATGCCAGCACTTTGGGAGGTCGAGGTGGGCAGATCACCTGAGATCAGGAGTTCAAGACCAGCCTGGCCAATATGGCAAAACCCCATCTCTACTAAAATTACAAAAATTAGCCAGGCATGGTGGGGAATGCCTGTAATCCCAGCTATTCGGGAGGCTGAGGAAAGAGAATCTCTTGAACCCAGGAGGCAGAGGTTGCAGTGAGTCGAGATCATACCACTGCACTCCAGCCTGGGTAATAGAGTGAGACTCCATCTCAAAAAATATACTTAAAAATAAATAAAATTAAAAAGAATGGGCAAAAAGAGATACTGGCTAAAGTCTTAAGCAATAAATTCAGCAAAGGCAAAGAGACAGGTAAGTGTGTGGGGCTTTAAGGAACCATTAACTGAACCATCTTATTGGAGCAAAGGGCTCATTTAAAGGCATGAGTGAAAGTGACAGATGGAGTAATGGTCATATTCCTTTCATTATCACACTTTACACAACAAACCTTTGTGCTCCATTGCACTTAAATGCCAAGAAAACACTCACCAGAGGACAATATTAACACATTTATGTCAACCATATGATCTCTGCATACAGATCATAGCAATCAAGCTTCCAACCTTTTGTTGCATGCCTACTATGTGCCAGGAATTGTCCTAGCACTTCCCTTCCAATTCCCCATCCTATTTAATCGCTTCACATTCTACCACTCACAAACTGTAGATTTATTTTACTCTCAGTCCCACATAAAATACTCCAACTTAACTATTTTTAATTCTATCTGCATGATATTCTTTCATCCATCTAATGTTTCCACCTTAGATCAGAACCATTTCACATTTCAATTCCTACATTACCCCCTAGACTCCAGGCTTATAGTTTTATAAAATAAGATTGTAAAATAGAAATCCATCTTCTCCCTCCCTCCAGTAAAGGAGAGAAGTAAGTGTGTAACAGCTAATACCTACAACGGTTTTACTATGCTGAGTGCTTTTTAGGTAAAGCTGTTTCATTTAATGGCCCAGCAACACTGTTGAAAAAGGAAGAACCTGGAGTATGGAGAGACTGAACAACTCCCACCAGGTTCATGTAATCAGTAACTGGTGGAGCTAGAATTTTTAATCAGGTCCAACTCAGAACCTAAATCTTTTAAGATCACAAGCTTAGTCATAATATTTAATTCAGTGCCTTTTCTTTACCTATAAAATAAACCATTTTTTGTAGTACTGGCAATGTAACTCTTGAATTAGATTGTGTGGGTTCAGATTTCAAATGTGTCATTTGCCAGCTGTGCAAACTTGGACATAATAATCAATATCCCTAATCATGAATTTATCATCTATAAAATGGATAATATCAGTTTCTTTATACACCATTGTTATAAGGTTAGGAGATAATGCATGTAAAACACATACAGGGCCTAACATAGTAAGTGCTTAATAAGAACTGATGAAGGAATAATGGTTAGGTACGTAAATGAATGAGTGAATGAATTTCCTTTACATACATCTCTTTATATAAACGTATCACTCATAGTAACAAGTGTAGGTAAGGACATCTACTCTATCCCTCATTGTTAGGGTTAAAAACTGTTTGCATTGTTTTTTAGGAGAAGCTTTTTAAGATATCAAGGTTAAAAAAGAAACATACGGCAAAGATGCCATCTTCAAACCTACATAGTAATGCAGTATGTGTATCTTGATCAGTGAATAATTAGATTGTACAACAAAAGTTCTACCATTCCTGTTGCTCATACATAGAAACGCACATGGGTCACCTACATGCTTCCTGACTTGCTTTTGCTTTCTCCCCAGATATTACCCAAACCTAAAAGTATGATTTTTTACAAGTTAATAATTTTCTTTTAAGAGTTGTTGTCAAAGTTTCCCCTCAATCCTAATTTAAGGTAAGTATAAAATTATAATACAAAAATCTAAGAATTCACATGTTTTAAAAGGAAAAAAGATAAATCAGTAGCAAAGAGCTAGTAACAGATGGCGACTTAGCAGTTAAAGCAGCATTTTTATTATATTTCAGATAGTAAAGTTTTTCTATGACTCTACTGTTTAAATGAACACCCACAGGTTCACCATCTAGAAGTGGCATGTCCCCTAACTTTGGAGAACAAGTTGATTCCCAGAGTTCAATACCCTCAAGGTCATTTACTTTCTCTAAATGTCTATCCTCCTCACAACATGCACTTGTTCCCCCTATTACAAATCAACCAATCTTACAGCTTGCAGAACAGAAGTCAAGAATTCACTGAATCTTAAAATAATACTATAATATCATTGCCAGGGAAGATGAACTGTTGCTTTTCTTTGCTTTCGGACTCAATGCTTTGTGTTTATTGTTTCCTTGTTTGACCAGTCCTAGAATCCAAGGTTAATACAGAGGAATATCCTCCTAAAAGGAATGAAATAACCCCTTCATTGCTCACTGTGTTATATTTATCCAAGTTAAGAGATCTTAAACAAGGAGGGAAAGAATAAAGGTAAAGCTAAAAAGCAGACTAAAGAAAACATGGAAAAGCAGAGGCGGCAATGTAACTAGGTTTATTTTCAGAGCAAATGAAAACAAAAATACAACATAAACACCTACACTAAAAAAGAACGTTCTCAAATAAGCAACATGACTTTACACCTCAAGGAACTAGAAAAAGAGGAAGAAGGAAGAAACTAAGCCTAAAATTATCAGAAGGAAGGAATTAATAAAGATTAGAGAAGTAAATCAAATAAGAAACAGACAACAATAAAAAATCCATAAACAAGAGTTGATTTTTTGAAAACATCATCAAAATCAACAAACTCAGCTAGGCTAGTAAGAAAAATTGGAGAAGACTCAAATAAATAAAATTAGAAATAAAAGAGAAGATATTACAATGGATGCCTCAGAAATGAAAAGTATCATTAGGGACTATTGTGAACAATTATATGCAAACAGACTGGATAATCTAAAGGAAATAGATAAATTTCTACAAATATGCAACTTATTGAAGCTGAATCAAGAAGAAATAGTCTAAGTAGACAAAGTGCACAAGGAAGACATTTCAGTCAGTAATCAAAAGGGTCTCAAAAAAGAAAAGCTCAGGATCAGATGACTTCACTGGTGAATTCTAGTAAACAACCAAAGAAGAACTGAGAATAATCCTTCCTTAACCCTTCCAAAATAAAAGTAAAATAGGAGGAATCACTTCCAGACTCATCTTATGAGGCGAGGACCATCCTGATCAAAACCACACAAAGATACAACAAGAAAGGGAAACTAAAAGCCAATATTCCTGATAAATGCAGATGCAAAAATCCTCAATAAAATACTAGCAAACAGCATTCAGCAGAACATTAAAAAGATCATATGCCATGACCAAGTGGGATTTATCCTTGGGATGCAAAGATGGCTCAACATAAGGAAATCAATCAATATGATGCATCACACTAACAGAATGAAGGCCAAAAACAATATGATCATCTCAATAAATTCAGGAAAAGCATTTGACAAAGTTCATCATTCTTTCATGATAAAAACTCTCAACAAAAGAGGTATAGAAGGAAATTGTTTCAACACAATACAGGCCATATATGAAAAGCCCACAGCTAACATAATAATCAATGGGCAAAAACTGAAAGTTTTTCTTTAAGTTCTTGTATAAGATATGGATGTCCATTCTCACTACATCCATTCAACACAGTACTGGAAGTCCTAGCCAGAACAATTAGACAATTAGACAATAATAAAAAAGAAAGAAAGAAAAGACCTCTTCAAGGAGAACTACAAACCACTGCTCAGTGAAATAAGAGAGGACACAAACAAATGGAAGAACATTCCATGCTCATGGATAGGAAGAATCAATATCGTGAAAA
>NW_012103987.1:1684274-1698673 GCF_000951045.1 Mandrillus leucophaeus
AAAATTAATATACAAAAATAAGTCATGTTCTATACACAAACAACAAACTATCTAAAAGGAAAATTAAGAAAACAATCCCACTCACAATAACAACGAAAAAATAAAATACTTAGGATTAACTTAACTAAAGAGGCAAAAGACTTACACACTGAAAATTATAAAATATTGATGAAGAAAAATTAAAAAGAGACAAATGGAAAGACATACATGGTTATGGATTGTAAGAATTAATATTATTAAAATGTTCATACTACCCACAATAATCTACAGATTTTATGTAATAGCTATTAAAATCCCAATGACATTCTCTGTAAAAGTAGAAAAAAATACTAAAATTCATATGGAACCATGAAAGACCTCCAATAGCCAAAGCAATCATTTTTTTTTTTTTTTCTCTCTTACAGACAGGGTCTTGCACTGCTGCCCAGGCTGGACTGCAGTGGCACAATCATAGCTCACTACAGCCTCAAACTCCCGGGCTCAAACAATCCACCCTCCTTAGCCTCCCAAATAGCTGGGACTACAGGAAAGTGCCACCATTCTCAGGAAATTTTTTTATGTTTCAAATTTCTTTGAAGAGACAGAGTTTTGTTTTGTTGCCCAAGCTGGTCTCAAACTCCTGACCTCAAGTGATCCTCTGGTCCCAACCTCCAAAGTGATGGGATTACTGGGGTAAGACACTGTGCCTGGCCTCTCAAAGCAATGTTGAACAAAAAGAACAAAGGGGAAGGTATTGTACTTTCTGATTTAAAAATATCTTACAAAGCTATAGTAATCAAAACAGCATGGTAGTGGCATAAACATAGTTATACTGACCAATGGAACAGAAAGAGCCCAGAGGTATCAGGTTAGTGCAAAGTAATTGTGGTTTTCCCATTACTTTTAATTACACGAATTAACATTAAAAGTAATGGCAAAACCACAATTACTATTGCACCAACATAATAAATCCACCCATTACCATCAACTGATCTTTGACAGTGGGGAAAGGATGGTCTCCTAAATAAATTATGTTGGGAAAACAATATGTCCACCCACAGAAGAATGAAATTGAACTCAACTTACAACACATACAAAAATCAACACAAAATGAACTAAAGACTTAAGCATAAGGCCTGAAACCATAAAACTAGTAGAAGAAAACATAAGAAAAAATCTTCTTGAAATTAGTTTGGATCATGATATTTTTGGACATGATACCAAAGCACAAGAACAAAAAGTAATAATATACAAGTGAGACTGCATCAAATTAAAAAGCTTATGAACAGCAACAAAAACAATCAACAGAATAAAAAGGCAACCTATAATGGGAGAAAATACTGGCAAACCATATACCTGATAAAGAATTAATATCCAAAATACATAAAAACTCATACAACTCAAGAAGTTAAAAAAAGACACTCTATTAAAACATAGCTAAAAGGTATGAATAGACAGTTGTCAACAGAAGACATACAAATGTCCAACAGCCATATGAAAAAATGCTCAACATCACTGACCATCAGGAAAATCCAAATCAAAACTACAATGAGATATGACCTCACACCTCTTGGAATAATTAGTATCAAAAAGACGAAATATTAGTGAGGATGTGAAGAAAACACAACTTTTATACAGAATGGAACTTATATTGGTGGGGATGTAATTTGGTATAACCACTGTGAAACACAGCATGGACGTTCCTCAGAAAGGTAAAAACAGAACTATCATTTAGAAATCCCACTTGTAGGTGTATATCCTGCCACCAAAAAAACAAGAAACAAAAAACAAAAAAAAACCAGAACAAACAAACAAACAAAAAAAAACAAAAAAAAAATCAGTATGTTGAAGAGATATCTGCACTCTCATGTCCATGGCATCATTATTTACATTAGCTAAGACATGGAAGTAATCTAAATGTCTGTCAATGGATGAATGGATAAAGAAAATGTGGTATAGGTACACAATAGAATACTATTCAGCCTTAAAAAAGAAAGAAATCCAGTCATTTGTGACAACAAAGATGAACCTGGAGGACCTTAAGTTAAGTGAAATAAGCCAAACATAGAAAGACAAATATCGCATGATCTCACCTTAAATAGAATGGAATCTTAAATAGTCAAACTCATAGAGACAAGAGTAGAATGGTGGTTGCCAGGAGTTGGTTAACAGGGGGAAATGAAGTGATATTGGACAGGGCATACAAAATTTTAGTTATGCAAGATGTGTATGATATGGATAGCTTATGTAATTATAGTTAGTTATAACGTGCTTTAATTAACAATAATGTATTGTGTACTTGATATATGATATATGTTAAGTGTTCTTGCAACAAAAAAAGAAAAAATGGTAACTGTCAGGTGATAGGGATATGTTAATTAGTTTGATTGTGGTGATTATTTCACAATGTATATGTATATCAAAACTTCAAGATGTATAATTTAAAGATATAATTTTTTCATTTTTAAATTATACTTCAATAAAGCTGGGGGGAAGAAAGAAGTAAGAGCAAATATGTAACCAACTAAGATACTGTGAGGGCAGAGATTGGGTTTGTCTTGAGCACAGTTGTACCCTAGAACTTAGCACATTGCAATCCTCCAAAGTTCATTAGAGAAACAAATAAGAATAAAAAGGTGGCTCCGATCATTAAGTAGATAAAATGGGGTTGAGTGTAAACCACAATAAGTCTCAGAAGAGTTTAGTACAAAATTTAAAACTATAGAATAGTATAGGTGCCAAAACATATATGTTTGTAGATATACAAGTTGGTATATACAAGGTGCATAAACACCCACAGGTAGACCTAGAAAAGGAAAATATTTTGCCATAGCCGAAAAACATAAAATGTCTATATGTGTTTGCAAATCTATAGACAAGGTCAGTTGAAAGGAACCAATATAATTTTAAAATAGCATTTTGAGCTATTGCCTAATGCAGAAAAACCAAATCCTATTCCACTTAGAGTAATGACTCTCACTTTAAAAATAAACATGACTTAATATTGAACAAGATTCAAAGGTATTTTGTACTCTTAATTCCCCAAAATAGCACTGAGGTGAATAGTTCTGTTAAACAAATTATCATGTAGAAAATATGTCCTTTCTTTGTTCATTTAAATAGCAGGCCTATGTCACTTGTCCTAAAAAAATCGGGCAAGTCTTACCCATTCTGTGAGCTGCAGTGAAGCAAGGAGAAAGAGGGGTGAGGTTTGAGAAAATGAAGGCTTGAGGTTATGCAGAGTGAGATTGTGAACAATGTTTTTCCTAATTTATGGAAGATGTTAAACCCAGAGTAATGCCAGCTAGAATTCAGAAGTGTTCCCTCAAGCTTGATAAATAAACAACTTTAGGGTCAGAGTAACTAAGAAGGTCTGGTAGGAATGCTAGCTGTGGTTTTAGATTGTGTTCATTTCCCACTGTTTCACAATATAGCAGATAATTCAAAACAGAATTTAGTAACTGCCATGTTGCAGCTCTGTCTTTTTAAGGCTCCTCCTAAAAAGAGATTGACTCCAACAACGTTAAACAAAAACTTTGCACAAAAAGAAGAGTTTCCACAAACTATCAAGGTGTTTTAGGTTTTAGACTCAGAAGTGCTCCAAGAATGTTAAAGGGTGATTTTAAAACATTTAAAGGCGATTCAATGTCTCAAGGACCTCAACTTTATAGTCGGGGGGAGTAAAGCAAAAATAAGAGTAAGAAAGATTAAGGTATAAATGAGATAATATACTAGAATCTAAACACATCTGAACATTTTTAAGGTACTTATGAGCTACTAAGAAGCCATATTTGCATAAACATTCTAATGACCATCTGTTTTAGCTAACATCCATTCACCTCTTTTTAAAGCACACTCTTTCTTTTCAGGGGGGAAACCATTCCTCTTAAGTTTTGTGGCTTAGGTGAGTCAGTTTTCAGGGGTTCAGCCTTGATTGATTGCAAGGTAGCCATTCTCATTGGTTACAGTGAATGATTCAGATACGGGCCCATGATCGAATTTGAGCAACGAGACTCAGACCAGAACTTCAGCTTGGTGCTGAAGAGAGAGACTCTCTTTTCTACTGGACCTAAGCAGCAGACTCTGGTTATGTCTACAGTTACCTTTATCTTGTTACCACGAGGAGATAAATGAGAAAAGGAGATCCGAGTGGGGCCCAGAGACAGAGAAACTACTTCCTCTTGATGACTGTCAAGCCTCTAGACTAAGTTATGTCTGAAACCAGCTTGTCTTCGTATTCTACAGGTGAGAAAGCCACTAAATTAACTTTTGGCTTCAGTCAATTCAGGCTGGGTTTTCTTTCATCTGTTTCCAATAGAATCCCAACTGACCAAGGAACCCTCTTGGAAAAAGGTCATGGGCATTAACTTTCAGTAACAATGCTTCAGTTTTTGGAAGAGAGGAGTCATTTTGATAACTATTACTCAGCTGTCTTCTGTGTTCTATGAAGAAATAAGTGTAAAAGAAAAAGCAGAAAAGGCTCACTTCACTGAAGACTGTGTTTTTATTATGTATACAAAGACTATTGACTGTTTAAAGCAAAAATATTAACCACATGTAGTATAACTTATAGTATATATTGAAGTAAAATATATAAAAACAAGAATGCAATAGGTAAATGGAAAAACATGGAATTTTACTCTTCACCTCTTCATCTGGCAGTGGCTAAGAGAACACAGGGACTTGTTCAGGAGCACACAGTGGAGACACACCCTATAACCTCCCAGAAATAAGTCAGAGAGACTCCAAAGGGATCAGAAAGTCCACAGGTGGTTGATAGGGATGCGGGCCAGGGAAATGTCTTTGGTAGACTGTCCATATAATCCCATGTTTACCGGGGTGGGGCAGCCTAAGGAGACAGATTATACAACCTTAATTTATTTTAACTGAAATGAATATTTTTCTTTCCTTTACTCAGGAAGAAGAGAAACTCCAATTCTGCTACATCCTGAAGCATACAATTCTTTAAAAGAATCACACTATCATAGATTTGAGAGCTAAATGGATCTCTACATATTGTGATGTAAGAAGTCAGACTATTACAAAAATAGTCTCTAAAAGTAAAATAAAATAAAAAATTGATATATCATAGTGATCCATATTTTTGGAAATCCTGGGCTCAAGTGATTCTCCTGCCTCTTAGGCTGATTAGCTTTTGCCATGTCCCTGGTAATCTGAGCACAAAATGCAGCATTTATGTAGGTGCGCCTGTAAATTTAATGGTATCAAATATTATAAATGAATTTTGTATAATTCTTTATTAGTCATCTTTTTTTGTTTTTGTTTTTGCTTTTTGAGACAGCATCTTGCTCTGCGTTCCAGGCTGCAGTGCAGTAGCACAATCACAGTTCACTTTAGCCTTGAACTTGTGGGTTCAAATGATCTTCTCATCTCAGCCTCCTGTGTCCAACATGAACACACAAGTGTCTACATTTCCTCAAAGTTGATAGTGATGTTCTGAATGTATATTTATCTCAATTCACTTGACAACAGCAAATTATCAGAGAATAATCCCCAATTCAAGTAATTTCAAAGGTATCTAAGTCAAAAACTGAACTTGAAAAAGAGAATACCATCCAAAAAGGAGGCATGAATATCACATAAATTCAAAGAGGAATGAGACCACCACAACTTCACTTTAAAGCTGCAGAGTGGCCAGGCGCGGTGGCTCACGCCTGTAATCCCAGCACTTTGGGAGGCCGAGGCGGGCGGATCACGAGGTCAGGAGATCGAGACCGTCCTGGCTAACACTGTGAAACCCCGTCTCTACTAAAAATACAAAAAAATTAGCCAGGCGTGGTGGCGGACGCCTGTAGTCCCAGCTACTCAAGAGGCTGAGGCAAGAGAATGGCATGAACCCGGGAGGTGGAGATTGCAGTGAGCCGAGATCACGCCATTGCACTCCAGCCTGGGCAACATAGCGAGACCCCGTCTCAAAAAAAAAAAAAAAAGCTGCAGAGTGAAATGCACGGTCTCAAAGTTGAAGCACCCTTAACACCATCTAGACTTGTGTTTCTCAAATTTGGTCTGAGAACAATGTTGGGTTGTCTATGTGAATGTTTCTTGGAGTACCTGGTTACAAATATTACACACACACAAACCCACCTAACCAACCACGCCCACCCATCCACCACCCAGACACACACCCCACAAATTCTCTCTCTCTCTCTCTCATGGAATTTACCACCAGAGATTAGTACTCAGAAAGTCTAGGTAGAGTCAAGAAACTGTGTTTCCCAAGTATCCTACATGACTCTGCTGCCTACAGGGTTAAAAATGATAGATCTAGTACAACCTCTTAATTTGGACAGAGATACTCCTTAAGGGTATTAAAGTGCATTCAGGGGAAGAGAAGTGGTAGCTTCTATTCAGCCACAGACCATTGGAAGTTATAGCACTTGGAGGCTCTAGTCCACTCTTCTCAAGCTTCACTGGGAAGCATCAGCAGTGATTGGATGATGTCACAGCAAATAAAAGTACTAGTAGCAACAGTAGCCTTAGGAGAAGCAATAGCAATGCTACCCAGAGGTGATGGCTACCAGTGTTCCTGGTAACAGACAGTGGAGCCCAGTAAGAGAGGCGGTCCTAAGCAGAAAACCAGTAATGCCCATTAGTGTTCATGAACAACCAGGAGCAAAATGGTGGCAAAGTTGGCTGCCTGGATTTGCTCATGGACTTGTTAGGAGACATTCATGGCTTGCTTTGGACTGTGCAAGTGTACTACATCTTTCTTTTTATTATTTTTTTAAAGTTAGTTATCCAGTGGAACTTTCTTGTTCACACTTATGATATCCCTGATTGTCATTTTCCTAGCCTTTCCAGTCTAGATAACAAAAGATTCTTATATTATTAAACATGTAAATCTATTTTATGTACTAAGCACTTTATTAATATATAATTTTACATATCATACGTAATCATGTATGCAACACATGAATACAGAAACAACCCAGAAATTAGTGCTGAAGTAAAGAAATCTACTTCTAAATAAAACTAAAGGCATTTAAACCACACAACCACATACAAGATACAGAATAACTACACATGCATTTTTGCTTCCCTCTTTCAGAAAGTAGTTACTAAGCAGTATTATTAATTTTTGTTAACTTTTCAGCTTATTAAATTCATTATTATGCTAGTCCATGGAGTATGTTGAGATGTATAAGCAGTTAAATATCTGTGGTTAAATATTTTCACAGTCAAAGATAAGATAATAACAGAATTTCATTTCTTATTCACTCAGAATCTCCTTGAACTATCATAATGATTAACAACCTCAAATGATGAGAAATTTGATGACTGTGGGTTCATAAAGCTACCAAAGACTCAGTCCCTTTAAAACTGCATTGATAACAAATTTGTTCTTCACACCCACTTTCAAGTAGCAGAATTAGGAGAAACATCAATAATTAATCTAAATGCATAAAATCAGGCCTTGAAAATTTCTTAGCATTTTACTGAAGCACCTAATATTTGCAAATACATTGTTCAGTATAACACATTTATACTCTCTTTCAATGTATAATAATAGAAGTTTAAAATTCCCACAAAAAAAGTAGCATTTTACCCTCTCCATATTACTCCTGAAAAGCACACTCATCTAATTAAATGCAGGTCTAAGAAAAAAAAAAAATCCTCTAGCTGTGTAACTGGAACTGTTAAATTATGATTGAAATAAAAAAGAACAGATGAAGAATAACAAATCAACACATGCTATTTTAATTATCTGTGGGTACAAAATACATGGGATCCAGAACTCTATCTTACGGCGTACTGCATTTCTTTTATAAAAGCTCGGTATTATAGACATCATCTGGCTCAATTCTCTTATGCTGTAGGAGTAAAGAACAAATCTTAAAAAGTAACAATATAATTTTGTAAAGCTCTTAACAATAATTGCAAAAATAAAAAGCAAATAAATGAGAAAATGGATAATAAATTCTCTTAGTCTAATAACTGTGGAGGATCACTGTTTAGATATATACGTATCTCAGCCTGGCCCAGACCTACAAAATCACCTCGTTCTCCCCATTTAAATCTTGTCTTAAATGTCTTCCCAGAAAACCTTTCCCTGACCACCTTTTCTAAGGCAGTCCTATCTAGGACATTCCCTTTATAGATTTATTAAAATCTGAACTTATCCTGTTTATTGTTGGTTTGTTTCTTTTTAACCTTAATAATCTCCTTTCCTCTCTTCACTCTACTGGAAGTTAAGCTCCATATGAACGGGACCCTCATCTGAACTGCCCATAGTTCTGTCCCCAGGACATGATCCTAATGTGAGTTCAAGCAGTGGACACTTAACCAACATGGTGGGAAGAAATTACTGAGAGCCAAAAATCCTACTACACACAGGTATCTTCTCAAATTATTTCAGGGAATTCCCATATTCTCTGAAGCCAAATCAAGTATCTCAGGCTGAGGGCCACGATACTGAGTATCTATACACCACCTGGCCCTTAGTAATACTTGACAAACCTCAGCAAATGAATGAACAAATGAATGAATGGTGGAATCCAGACCTTGTGAAGACTGTGTAAGGCTATGTAAATAGGGCCAGGCACAGTGGCTCCTGCCTGAAATACCAGCACTTTGGGAGTCCAAGGTGGGAAGACCACTTGAGACAAGGAGTTCAAAACCAGCCTGGGCAACATGGCAAAATCCCATCTTTACAAGAAATATTAAAGTTAGCAAAGCACACGCCTGTAGACCCAGCTACTTACTTGGGAGGCTGAGGTGGGAGGATAACTTTAAACCCGAAAAGTCAAGGCTCCAGTGAATCATGATTATGCCACTGAACTCCAGCCTGGGCGACAGAGTGAGACTCTGTCTCAACAAGACAAAACAATACAAACAAAAGAAAACACTATGACTTTGAACCTCTCTCTGTATCTTACTGAATTGAACCACATTCTTAGCTCTCAGCTAGATAAGAGGAATAAGTTCCAGTGTTCTATACCACTGCAGGATGACTAGAGTCAACAATAATATATTATGTAGTTTCAAACAGCTAAAGGTGGATATTGAATGTTCCCAGGACAAAGAAATGACAAATGTTTGAAATGATCACTATATTAACTACCCTTATCTGATCATTTACCTCATAAATAGATACAATTATAATAACTGTACATGTCAGTTAAAAATTTAAGTTAAATTAAACTTAAAAACAAGTCAAAGAGTGAACATACAGCTAAGAGAGGAAAAGCAATAAAGAGAGGAAATTCAAGTTAGAATATATAATATTTTCCAAAGGAACAAAAACAAAAAATGGAACGAGAAATAAATGTTATAAGTAGGGAAAAGGTAGGAAATGGAAAAGAAAAAGGGATGATTCATAGTCAGAGATGTTGTGATGGGAAGTCAATCATACATAATTGTCCATGCTGTGTTCACTTTCTTTGCCAAAACCACATTATTGTAAACTTGAAAGGATTCCTTTGAAAGATTCCTGCTGGGCCAGGTTCAGTGGCTTAGGTCCGTAATCCCAGCACTTTGGGAGGCCGAGGCAGACAGATTACCTGAGGCCAGGAGTTCAAGACCAGCTTGGCCAACATGACAAAACCCCATCACTACTAAAAATACAAAAATTAACCAGGTGTGGTGGCACAGGCCTGTAATCCCAGCTACTCAGGTGGCTAAGACCCAAGAATTGCTTGAACCCGGGAGGCAGAGGTTGCAGTGAGCTAAGATTACACCACTGCACTCCAGTCTGGATGACAGAGCAAGACTCCATCTCAAAATAAATAAATAAGTAATGAATAAATAAATAAAGGCACCTTCTGTCCCTACCTCACAAGCCCCTTTAACTCATTTCCAGTGGGTCTAGGTCCTTAGGTTCCTCCTAGAATTACGGCTACACCTGCTTCATCTGCTGTGTCTGTTCCATGAAAGGTTACCGTCAGCTTCATAAGCTGGGGAGGGCTTCAGAACTCTTCACATCTGTACATATCACTTTGCCTCAGCCCCTTCATCTCCGTCTATGTGCACTGCTAGTGGTAATTTTTCTACCATGTAAACCAAAACACTCCCCATCCTCTCATTTGTCCCCTTAGTCTCCTACAATTTTGTCCTAGTCTTCTCAGAACCTCAGTTCCTAGAGCTTATTGGTCTCACTCATTGCAGGACAGAATCAAGTCATCTCATACAACCTACACATTACCTTCTCTTGTCTAAAGGAAAACATACTGTTTTAACAGATCATGTTGCTTTTGCCTGTGAGTGTTATCTTCTTAGAGATAAAGCATCTGTGCAAAGGTCCTGAATGAAATATTGAAGCCAAAATCATAAAATTTGTATTAATGAGGGCTGAGCCAATTTTTGGCTTTATTTTTCACTAAAAAGAAGAGAAACAGAAAAAAGTTGTGATCCTATATAGACATACTACATGAATTCTACTGCTTCTTGTACTAAAAAACAATAATGTTTTATAGTATAGGGAAAGCATTTATTGAAAGAACACATCCTTCAACTAGAAATCCATTGTTCAGTCCAATGAAAACTTATGAAATGTCTAATAAAATAAGATTTTTAAAAAAATACCCACAACACTTAAGCCACACCTAGAACACAATAAAAGACATTATTTTATCTATCTCAGATATTCAACTGCATGGTTACAAAAAAATATATATATATATATATAAACATGGTCCTGCAGCATGAGCTCTGTGGACAGAAAACATAATAAGCCTGCAGTTTAGTAAGGAAATTGTTGGGATAGAAGTAAGATATTGATGTGTATTTTTGCTTCCAAGCTAACAGTAAGAACCTTTACAAAACACCTTTAAAAATGCGTAAGCACTATAGACTTTTTTATTTGCAGGAAGTGTCTTCAAACACATCTTTTAATAACAAAAAATACAAAGCATTGATAATACATGTATTAGAAAGAACTCTCTTGAAATACATTTGCAAAACAGAACAAACCTATTTTAATAATTTGCAAACCAGTGTAACGTAGAGGAAAATCGGGCCTGAGTTTTAGCTTGGGCCATGTCAGGTACTAGTTTTGTGTCCTTGGACTAGTTATGTAACCATTCTGAGCCTCAGCTTCCTAGTACGTAACGTGGGGCTAATAATAATGTCTTTACAATGTGGCTGTTGGAGGACTAACCCCTCTAGACATGCAGTAAATACTAGTTCCCTTTATGAGTCACAAATATATCTTTTTTCTTTTAAGGCTTTTCTTGCTTTACAAAAAATAATGTGATTTCATATACTTTTCACCAGATTTTATTTTGTAGCCCTTGATTTAATGTGAGCAATTTGAAAAATTCTCCTGGTTTCTTGCTACCTGGCATATTAACTTTATAAATATTTTATTTCCAAATTCTTCATATTATAGTCCAGCATGACAGTCAAATCTCTTTCTTCATGTCTCAGCATTTTTATATCTATATAGCAGGCAGTTCTGTTTACAAATAAACTACATTCTAAACTATATTTGCAAATTGGTTGATTAGATGCAAAAATTCACTTCTTTATTGACTACTTAAAATCAGTTAGATTCACATTTATAGCATAAATATTTACTGATAAAATTGGATTTTAGCCTGAAGTTGGGGTCTCGAGTGGATGCTGCAAGAGTGGTTCATAACAAAGTGTGGTAAATCAGTTTTATCAACTCTGATTTCACTTAGCTATAACACAATTTTAAAGTAGCTGGTTTATTCTTTGCATAATTTTATCTTTATTTGTGGACACCATCAAGATCTTTCAGGATTCACAAACAGTGTACTTCAGTGTAAGGTACTCTCAGTGACTTCCCCACTACCTCTTCAACTGAGGTACCCCCTCCAATCTTGTCCCACCACCCTAAAAGCTCAATAGTCTCAAGCTAGCAATCTTTAATTTACTCACACACATACTCACTGCCTCACTGCCATTGATCTCAGTGAAACTGATTAAAAACACACACAAAAATATAATGGCCCAATAGCTCTAGGACATAGGTTTTACTGCTTTCAAACAGTATGCCTGCTCAGCTCTAGTAATTATCTAGTTGGTAGAATAGCAGGCAATGTAACAAAAGAGAAGGGATTCTTTTCCTTATTGGGAAAAGTATTTCCAAGTAACTAGTAGGCTGTTTTTTATCTCACAGCAGGTAAGCCTTGCCTAGGAATCTATCTCCCTAAGGGTAGTTTTTTTTTTTTTTCTTATAGTTTCTATGCTTCTCCATGATTTTCCTTGTTTCTTAATAACATCTCCTAAAGTGGCAGTAGCAATGGTTCTGGCAATTGGAACTTCTTGTTTGCTTTTGGGGGACAGAGAGAGAGAAATGTTGAACAGGGCATGAGAAGCTGTTTATAATATGGGTCATTTGTAAGTAAAAAGACTTTGGTTTTTCTCTTTGCTAAGAGAGAAGGTGCATCTGTCCTTGTAATTCAGCCATAAAGAAAATAAAGGTAGAAATTCTTGGGTTTAAAAATTCAGTCAGCTCCAACCTCAACATCCATCACACAATATACCCATGTAACAAACCTGCACATGTACCCCCCAAATCTAAAATAAAAGTTGAAATTATAAAAATAAATAAATAAAAATTCAAAAAAGTTTAATCAGCAAGATGGGTACCTGGGGTATTTTTTTGTTTGTTTGTTTGTATTATTTGTAAAACTAATGCACTTGATACTCATACAAAATCTGAAAGTAATCAAGTGAAACTCGTGAAATGGTAATGCTGTTTCCATTGGGAAATGTTTAGTAAAAGGATATACACTAGTTTTTAACATTTGCAGTGTCAAGTAAATTTTGCTGTTTAAAACTTCTGTATTATTTAAAAGGTCTCCCATGGAACAAACTATAAATTCCCAGAATTTAAACGGACAGTGAATACCTTTTGTCTTCAGTTACTTGCTTTCCTTCATGAACTCCTCTCCTTGGTTCTTAAATGTTGATGGTTTTCAGGACTCAGTAATTATTCCAATTCTCACACCACAGATTCCCTAAGCATTGTTGCTTACTCCTGAGACTTCAGTTCCCATTATATGCTGGTGATTCCCCATCTCTCTATATACATATATAACCAAAATATTTCTTGCGTTTCAGACATGTATAGCTAATAACCTTCTAGATGTGTCTCACAGAATTTCAGGCCCAACCTGGACAAAATTCTGTCTTCCTCATTAAGCCATATGCCCATAATATTTTCTACTCTGTCGAATTTAACCAACATCTATTCCGAGCTCAAAAAACTAGAAATGTAAGGAATATCCTACCTGTTTTACTCTCTTTCTCCTCCAACATCAAAGCATGGCAGGTTGGCATCTTCATATTGCCTCAGTTTTTATGAGCTTCCAGTTCAAAGTGTTGGCGTTGTATCACTTTACACTCTGCTTACTAACATTTAGAAGAGTAGTTTGCAACTAGTCATACATTAGAGATTATCTGGGGAGATTGTTAAAAATATTAATGCCCCAGCACCACTCTGAAAAATGCTGATTTCATTAGTCTGAGATGGGCTCAGTGATAGAGACTGCTTATAAAGTTTCACAGGTGACTCTAATGAGCAGAGAATCCCTGCTTTAGAAGCTACTCACTTCCCTCAGGAGAAAGCCCAAGTTTAGTTTCCAAATTAAGAAACCCCCTCACGATCTGGTCCATAACATTTCTGCAGCATCCCTGCTTGTCACCGCCCCTACCTCTTGCCATGGAGGCCCTAAATGACAGGCCATAAGAAAATTTCATCTTCCCTGCTTTAGACTATTTTCTTCTTCCCTTAATACCTTTGTATATGCTGCTTACTATGATTAAAATATTCTTTCTTTCCTTCCTGGACCATTTTTATTTGCCTTTTCTTTAGCAACAAGAAGCCTTTCCTGATATATCCCAGTCAACCCAAGATAGAGTAACGTCTTGCCTACAGTGTCACAGGTCTCTTTTTTGGGGAGCATTTGTCACTCTGGTTGTTTTTGAAAGTTTACTTCTCTGAGATTGTATACACAGGGAATGTACCTTTTTCTTGTCTCATCAGCTCCTGCCACAGCAACTTGATATGTGCTTGTTAAATGAAATTCACAGGAACATATAAAATAAAATTATACTCTTAAACTGAATTTAATTTAGAAATAAAGGTATGTGTATCATGTCAATACATTTATAGCATTTTCAAACTTGACTCACTAGCCTTAAACTCACTCCATTTGCATTAAACTCACCATGCTACGAGGAAACACATTATGAAATGACGTGGAAAGACATTTTCCAAAGAAAAATTAGGATTTTCCCAATTTCACTGCTTTCAGTTGAAATCATTTTCTTTTTATTATTATTATTATTTATTTAGTTTTTATTATTATTATGCTTTAAGTTCTAGGGTACATGTGCATAATGTGCAGGTTTGTTACATATGTATACTTGTGCCATGTTGCTGTGCTGCACCCATCAACTCGTCAGCACCCATCAACTCGTCATTTACA
>NW_012103987.1:1699168-1700404 GCF_000951045.1 Mandrillus leucophaeus
ATCCCACCAACAGTGTAAAAGTGTTCCTATTTCTCCACATTCTCTCCAGCACCTGTTGTTTCCTGACTTTTTATGATTGCCATTCTAACTGGTGTGAGATGGTATCTCATTGTGGTTTTGATTTTCATGAAATCATTTTCAATAGAAAAAAGTTTTATGAACAAAAGAAGTGTGATTTATCAGTATATTAGGGACATAAAGTTCATTTTCACATTCTGGCATTTATCTTGAACTCTAAACTGCATATGAAATTAAAATTATAAAATATAAGAGCTGAGAAAGATGATGGAAGACAATAAAGACAATTTTATAATGTGGGAAAAAACATAGAAATTTATTTTGACAAGTGTGGCCCTCAGATAAACAGGGATGTCATGTCTAATACTTTACCACTTTCCACTCCCAGGGAACCTCAAATTCCACGCCACTGGCTATAGAATTTAATTTCAATTTTCCTGTTAGAAAGACTGAGTCATTCATGGCACTTTAAGGCCTAATAATGACAATAACACCATTGCAATAGCAGCAAAGCAAGAATAGCCACCACTTGCTGAAAGCCTCCAGGAAGCAGGTATGGTAGAGTTTCAACTCTCCCAGCATTGCTTGTTGTGGCAGAGACAACTATCCATCCTCCATGTGTTTGTACTCCCTGTCCATAGAGAGGGATTATACTTCCCACTATTTTGCAGTTAAGTATGAGTGAAATAAAGTGCAACTCTTCCAGACTTGAACCATAATAATTTCTCACATAATTTTTCTCCATTGTCTCTTTCCCTTTAGGTACTAGGAATAGATTTTTAACTTTTTAAGATGTATTTTAAGATGACATTAGCCACTGCATTTTAGTGTGCACTAATCAAACTTCAGTGGAAATCCAAATCACAGTCAAAAATGCATTTCAGTGGACATGAAAGTTATAAGGTGATATATAACAAGTTCTCAGAAGTCTACAGGATCTAGAAAAGGAAAGAGCAGCAATGGTTTCCAAGGATGACCATAGTGTTTTATCATTGAAAGTGGTGATTACTTTGAGGTAGTAGTTCCAAAGCACATTTTCTAAGTTACCAGTAGCAAATACTCTCACTTCAATATAAATAGCCAGGAAAAAAAAAATGACACCAGGAAGGTGGAAGGATAATAAATATTCACTAAGCATTTAATATGAGGAGGATATAAATTTGGGCTCTATATGAATGGTATTTTATTTAAAACACACAAAAACCTGGGAAGAAACCT
>NW_012103987.1:1700454-1703004 GCF_000951045.1 Mandrillus leucophaeus
AAGGTGATATATAACAAGTTCTCAGAAGTCTACAGGATCTAGAAAAGGAAAGAGCAGCAATGGTTTCCAAGGATGACCATAGTGTTTTATCATTGAAAGTGGTGATTACTTTGAGGTAGTAGTTCCAAAGCACATTTTCTAAGTTACCAGTAGCAAATACTCTCACTTCAATATAAATAGCCAGGAAAAAAAAAAATGACACCAGGAAGGTGGAAGGATAATAAATATTCACTAAGCATTTAATATGAGGAGGATATAAATTTGGGCTCTATATGAATGGTATTTTATTTAAAACACACAAAAACCTGGGAAGAAACCTGCCTTATTAATAGATGTGAATGCCAAAGCTCAGGGAGGCTTGGAGATTTGTACACATTCCATCTTTGGAAAAGAGAGGATCTGAGATTGAACGTAGATCTGACCTGCGCATGTGCCTCATGCCGTCTACTTAGGAAACTAATACTTATTTCCAGAGATCCAGTGCCGAAAGCATAAGGTGGGTGGTATAAACATCCAAGGCAGCCAGATGGGGAACTGTGGTATATGACAGTGCACAGGATTCATCTGATGAGGGAGTCCCAGTTTCTCTTCCCCAGCCAGATATTGTCATGTAGAAATGTGGGCCCAGGGTTGTCACACTCTCCAAATTTTGGAAGTTAGAAATTTGTCTTCTTATGTGAGATGTCCCAGTGCTTAAATATTGGCAACTAGTTACATTTGACTGAGCTGGCCACTGAGCCCATCTTTGAGCTGGACTAGGTTTAAACACTGCCAGATTACTGCTTCTGATTTTATTTTATTATTTATTTATTTAGAGACAGGGTATCTCTCTGTCACCCAAGTGGCAATGCAGTGGCACGATCATGGGTCACTGTAGTCTCGACCTCCTGGACTCCAGCAATCCCCCCACTTCTCAGCCTCCCAAGTAGCTGGGATTACAGGTGCGTGTCACCACACCAAGCTAATTTTTGTCTTTTTTTTTTTTTGGAAGAGATAGAGTTTTGCCATGTTGCCCAGGCTAGTCTCAAATTCCTGGGCTCAAGGAATCCTCCTTCCTCAGCCTTCCAAAGGGCTGGGTTTACAGACCTGAGCCACGATGCCTAGCCTTCTGATTTTAATGATCATTCATATCAAATTTGGCTGTTCTGCAGCAAGAAAGACAGCAGGGATTTCATGCACACTTCTACAAACACCAAATGTGAACTCTTAATGCTTAAGAAGACTCCATGCCCAGTGATGCAGAGGTAAGGGCACTTTTTTGACAGGTCAAAAATATATGTAAATTCAACTTTATGTCTGTCAATGAAAAAAGTGAATAGCAGTTGTGTACTTCCTGTCTGACTCTTCTAACACTACAGGCTAATTTTGACATGGCTATTTTCAGCTCAGAAGAGCGTGAACTTAGGATTCTAATACAAGCCACAACAGTATCATAATATTATTGCAGGGTTGGGCTCAGAGCAAAATCAAGACTTCTGGTTCATTCTCAGATGGATCCTATTTATGCTAAACTAGTCTTATCAAAAGGGAGGAGATTCCCCAGGGAGACACTGGGAACAATCCCAGCTAATTAAAATATGGATCACCCGCACAGAGGCTGGGCAGCATCCTTTGAGACTGCCAAGACCAAGGCAAATTTCCTGACCATGCTAATGCAGATGTTCACCCAGTTGGGAAAAGGCCAAGGAGCCCTAGAACATAAGGCATGCAACCATTTGTCCTGTTCACTTCTCATCCTCCCTTTCTACTAATTTTTGACCCTAACTACATTTCTTTATAACCTTAAAGTAGAGAAGAGCCTTTGGCTAAGTCAGACCACTTTTTTTTTTTTTTTTTTAATACTTTAAGTTCTGGGATACATGTGCAGAATGTGCAGGTTTGTTACATAGGTATACACATGCCATGGTGGTTTGCTGCACCTGTCAACCCATCATCTACATTAGGCATTTCTCCTAATGCTATCCCTCCCCTAGTCCCCCGACCCCCACCAACAGGCCCAGTGTGTGATGCTCCCCTCCCTGTGTCCATGTGTTCTCATTGTTCAACATGAGTGAGAACATGCAGTGTTTGGTTTTCAACAACCCCATCAAAAACTGGGTGAAGGAAATGAACAGACACTTTTCAAAAGAAGACATTTATGTGGCCAACAAACATATGAAAAAAAGCTAATCATCACTGGCCATCAGAGAAATGCGAATCAAAACCACAGTGAGATAGCATTTCACACCATTTAGAATGGAGATCATTAAAAAGTCAGGAAACAACACATACTGGAGAGGATGTGGAGAAAAAGGAACCCTTTTACACTATTGGTGAGAGTGTAAATTTGTTCAACCATTGTGGAGGAAAGTGTGGCAATTCTTCAAGGATTTAGAACCAGAAATACCATTTGATTCAGCAATCCCATTACTGAGTATATACCCGAAGGATTATAAATCATTCTACTATAAAGACACATGCACATGTATGTTTACTGTAGCACTATACACAATAGCAAAGACTTGTAACCAAACGAAATGCCCATCAATGATAGACTGGATAAAGAAAATG
>NW_012103987.1:1705219-1709727 GCF_000951045.1 Mandrillus leucophaeus
AAAAGAGCTGGGCGAGGTGGTGGGCGCCTGTAGTCCCAGCTACTCGGGAGGCTGAGGCAGGAGAATGGCGTGAACCCGGGAGGCGGAGCTTGCACTGAGCTGAGATCCGGCCACTGCACTCCAGCCTGGGCGGCAGAGCAAGACTCCGTCTCAAACAAACAAACAAAAAAAATCCAAAATGAATGATCAGAGCTTGTTGTCACAAAGATAATCTACATCTACCTTTTAAAAGTCAGGGCATTAATTTTACCATTAAATAGGTTAACAAATCAATATTTTAGCCACCCTAAATATTTCAAGTATAACCTATGTCCATTTGATACAAAGTAAGGCATGGATACATTTTACAAATCTAGATGTCACGATATGTTAATATTGTGAAATTAGTTTCCCCTTCTACAAACATAAGCTATCAACAAACATGAATAACAAGGAGAGAATAAAAAACCTTGATAACCTGGCCTCAGCCTGAATATGTAGTTATTGGTGGCAGACAGTCAAAATACTGACCTCCTTCACCTCAAGCTGTGAGCAGGCTCTATGGTTTTCTACGTGTACTGAAGTGAAACATGTTGGAAAGCCCTGATCCAAGCGTGCTAAAATGTTGTATCTAACAACAAATTATTTATTTATCTTTTTAAAGATAGCATTTGATTCCTTTTTTATTTCAATAGTTTTTGTGGAAGAGGTGGTTTTTGGTTACATGGATAAGTTCACGAGTGGTGATTTCTGAGATTTTGGTGGACTTGTCACCCTAGTAGTGTGTACTGTACCCAACATGCAGTGTTTTAGTCCTCATCCCCCTCCCACCCTTCTGCCCAAGTACCTAGAGTCCCTTATATCATTCTTATGCCTTTGTATACTCATAGTTTAGCTTCCACTTGTAAGTGAGAATATACGATACTTAGTTTTCCATCCCTGAGTTACTTCACTTAGAATAATGGTCTCCAACTCCATCCAAGTTGCTGCAAATGTCATTATTTCATTCCATTTTATGGCTGAGTAGTATTCCATAGGGTATATATAATATATTTCTTTACTCACTCGTTGGTTGATGGACATTTAGGTTGGTTCCATACTTCTGCAATTGCTAGTTGTGCTGTTATAAACATGTGCGTGTGGGTGACTTTTTTATACAATGACTTTTTTTCCTTTGGGTAGACACCCAGTAGTGGATTAAATGGTATTCTATTTTTAGTTATTTAAGGAATCTCCATACTGTTTTCCACAGTGATTATACTAGTTTACATTACAACTAGCAGTGTAAAAGTGTTCCCTTTTTACCATATCCATGCCAACTTTAATAATATTTTTAATTTTTTTAAATTGTTGACATTCTTACAGAAGTAAGGTGGTATCTCATTGTGGTTTCAATTTGCATTTCCCTGATAATTAGTGATGTTGAGGATTTTTTCATGTTTGTTGGCTATTTGTATATCTTCTTTTGAGGACTGTTTATTCATGTCCTTTGCCCACTTTTTGATAGGATTATTTGTTTTTTCCTCGCTGATTTGTTTGAGTTCCTTGCAGATTCTGGATGTCAGTCCTTTGTCAGATGCATAGTTTGCAAATATTTTCTTTTTTTATGGAAATATAAGTTATTTATTAATCAATCCACTTACAAAGCAGGTGGTTTAATGCAAGCTTATTGATATCTTCACATATGATCCATGGGAACATGTCCTCCACATACAGACAGTGATATTACTGACCGGATGCATTAGTTTGCAAATATTTTCTTCCACTCTGTGTGTTGTCTGATGATTATTTCTTTTGCTGAGCAGAAGCTTTTTAGTTTAATTACGTCCCATTCATTTACCTTTGCATTTGTTTTTGGGTTCTTGGTCATGAATTCTTTGACTAAACCAATTAGAAGAGTTTTCCCAATGTTATCTTCTAGAATTTTTATAGTTTGAGACATTAGATTTAAGTCTTTGATCCAACTTGAGTTGATTTTTGTATAAAATGAGAGATGAGGATCTAGTTTCATTCTTCCACATGTGGCTTGCCAGTTATCCCAGCACCATTTGTTGAATAAGGTGTCCTTTTTCCACTTTATGTTTCTGTAGTAAACCAGCTTAGTATATGAAATTACCTGATAGAAATAAACCATCAAGGAAGAGCAGAAAGATTCAGATATAAAGACATATTTTTTCAGAAATATTTAACATAGTAAAAACTGAAAGACACCTAATATTTTTACTTATGTAGTAACTTATTATATTGTATATGACAGCTATATAAACTGTGTTTTCAAAGAATAATAATTGGCATAAGAAAGTTTATATGTTGGCCGGGTGCGGTGGCTCTCAGCACTTTGGGAGGCCGAGGTGGGGGGATCACAAGGTCAGTAGATCAAGACCATCCTGGCTAACACGGTGAAACCTCATCTCTATTAAAAATACAAAAAATTAGTCGGGGGTGGTGGTGGGCACCTGTAGTCCCAGCTACTCAGGAGGCTGAGGCAGGAGAATGGCATGAACCCGGGAGGCAGAGCTTGCAGTGAGCCGAGATCGTGCCACTGCATTCCAGCCTGGGCAATAGGGCGAGACTCTGTCTCAAAAAAAAGAAAAGAAAGAAAGAAAGTTTATATGATGTTAACTAAAATCAGTTCACAAAATCATATATACTATAGAGAGGCATATATACCAAAGTGTTTAATGTTTACCTGATTGGTAAGATTATGTAATTACGTGTGATCATTATGTTATTCTTTAGATCTTTCCCATGTTGTTTCTAGAAATACACATACAATTTTCATAGAGAAAAAGTAATTAAAATTTACTAAGAAAGAGGGGTGAAAATTTGTAAGTTTCATGTCGGCAGCAACAGAGCTAATTTTCAGCAGTGCTAATCATGGTTAGTGGAGTTTGTGACAAGCATTGATTGTGATTCTTCAACGCCCCTTTCATATCAGTTTTTAGCTCATTTGAATGTCACTCCTAAGAAAGGACTCTTTTATTTTGTTTATACATCTAAATCAGATCCTCTGACAGGTTCTGGCAGAGATTGGCCTATAAGAAATGTTACATCTAAATAGGAGTTAAATCAATAATTGAGTATAGAAAATAGAGCTGCCCTCAGAAATACGTCTTAAAGACACAGGATGTATTCCTTGTGAATTGAAATAAGATGTCAATGACACAATCTGTGAAACTGCATTGCGTGTCTATCAATTTTTCTGTTCAGCTTTATGCACTGACCTTTGTGCTGCAAGTATTCCATTCTATTTTAATAAAAACTAGCCCGTACTTTAACTGATTACGGTTTAATGAGAAAGTTCTGTTGTAACCAAACAGGCAAAGGCTGCTTATTTAATTTGAAAACTTCAATAACTATTTTCTCAAAACTTCAAGCAATCTTGGAAAACCAAATTCTTATCAATTTTGAAACTGGCTTCTTGGGAAGAAAGAGTCCACTAAAGAAAATCTACTTCCTGATTCTCTTACACTTATACAGATAACAAGTAGTTCTTAGAAGCATCCGTCCTTTCTGATATTACCTCTCCAGTTTGAGCTTTTGACTTTCTGTTCTGTCTAATGTAATAGCTATTTAACTAGCCTTGCTTCTCTGGTCTGTTGGTACTCCCTTCAATCAATCCCATACACTACCACCAGATAAATCTTTCTAAAGTACAACTCTTTTATGTCACTTCGATCACCAGACTTTAATGGCTCCCCAATGCCTATTAAACAAAACTCAAGCTCCTGAGCAAGACAGACAAGGCCCTCAGGATCCCAACCAACTTCCCAACCTTATCTTCCACAAGTTTCCAGAGCTGCATTCTATTTCATGGTTCCCTAATTGTGGTCCACATACTGACAGCATCAGCATCACCTGAGAACCTGTTAAAAATGCAAATTATTTCCCCATAGGGAACTCCTGAGCCAGAAACTCTAGCTAGGGGTCCCAAACACCTATACTTTAACAAGCCTTCTAAATGACTCTGATGTGTGTTGAAGTTTGAGAACCACTGTTCTAAACAAACTGTAATTCCTTAAATACACCCAATCATTTTCCAAATGAATGCTTTTTCCAGTGCTGTTCTCTTGCCTGGATGTGCCCTTTTCTCTCTATCTCCAGGTGGGTAAAAACATGTTATACAAAAATTAATTCAAGATGGATTAAAGACTTAAATGTTAGACCTAAAACCATGAAAACCGTAGAAGAAAACCTAGGCAATACCATTCAGGACATAGGCATGGACAAGGACTTCATGTCTAAAACATCAAAAGCAATAGCAACAAAAGCCAAAATTGACAAATATGATCTAATTAAACTAAAGAGCTTCTGCACAGCAAAAGAAACTACCATCAGAGTGAATATGCGACCTATGGAATGGGAGAAAATTTTTGCAATCTACTCATCTGACAAAGGGCTAATATCCAGAATCTACAAAGAACTCAAACAAATTTACAAGAAAAAAAACAACCCCATCAAAAAGTGGGCAAAGAATATGAACAGACACTTCTCAAAAGAAGACATTTATGCAGCCAACACACACATGA
>NW_012103987.1:1709907-1767633 GCF_000951045.1 Mandrillus leucophaeus
CAAAGGATTATAAATCATGCTGCTATAAAGACACACACACACGTATGTTTACTATGGCACTCTTCACAATAGCAAAGACTTGGAATCAACCCAAATGTCCATCAATGACAGACTGGATTAAGAAAATGTTGTACATATACACCATGGAATACTATGCAGCCATAAAAAAGGATGAGTTTGTGTCCTTTGTAGGGACACGGATGAAGCTGAAAACCCTCATTCTCAGCAAACTATTGCAAGGACAAAAAAACAAACACTGCATGTTCTCACTCATAGGTGGGAATTGAACAATGAGAACACTTGGACACAGGAAGGGGAACATCACACACCGGGGCCTGTCATGGGGTTGGGGGAGGAGGAAGGGATAGCCTTAGGAGATATACCTAACGTAAATAACGAGTTAATGGGTGCAGCACACCAACATTGCACATGTATACATATGTAACAAACCTGCACTTTGTGCACATGTACCCTAGAACTTAAAGTATAAAAATAAAACAAAAAACAACTTGTTAATCTTTTCAGGCTAATGTTAATATCAACTCAATTGTCGCTTCCATGGTTTCCTCAACCAGAAGTAAACTCTTTAGTCTCTGAATGGTCAATATACTTCTTCTGGAGCACTTACTTCAGTTTCTCTCAAAATATGGTTAATCACACATTTCTTATTTTCTCTGCTAGAGTGTAGACTCTGAGGAAGGCAAGTACTCTGTAACTTCCACAAGAAATAGGGTCATATTGTTACACAGAAGAAATTCTACAGGTGTTTCTCCAAACATAAAATAAAATAATAAAATAAAATAAAATAAATGTAACTACTGATAAACATTAAGGGGGTTGCCAGATTTAGCAACTTAAAATAAGGGACTCCCCATTAAACTAGAATTTCAACAAATAAGTTTTTTAGCATAAGTATGTCCAAATATTGCATTGAACATATTTATAAAATTAGACTAAAAAGTATTTGTTGTCTCTCTGAAATTCTAATTCAACTGAACATCCAACCCTTTATTTGGCAACCCTAGTAGTATTGTTTGTATGTTACATTGTCATTATTCATATTTATCTCCTTACTACTACTACTGTCTCCAGGAAGTAGAACAAATAAAAATAAATTAACTTATATACCTAAATAAGTGCTTTCCCTTTAAAAAATCACTTTGGAAAAACATGTACCTATTTGGAAAAAAAAAAATGTACTTATTCATTGATACTGATGTTGCCCAGAACATGTTTGAATTTCTTTTTAAAAAAAAAAATTGCACGCACAACTCTCTTATTGGTTATATAAGAAAAGTAGACTCATTATCTGAAACCTGTGTGTTTAAAAAACTTCACAAGCCATATTATCTGTTTTTATACCTTATTTTTCAGCATTGACATCCAATACCATTTGACACTTTTTGAAGATCACATTTATCTTGAAAGGGTGAATAATTGCCACCATTGAAAATAATTTTAAGATATACTTACAACTTAAAAGGACAATTCCCAAATAAATGCAAAACTGTTAATGAAAGGCCTCTGGATTAAACACATAGCTTCCAAGGTATTGCTATGAAGACAATATTCAAAGACACGTCTCATGTCTGGTTCTCTTTGATTTTGTTTAAAGTCATATTTCCTTATAATCACTATTACTTGAAGATTCCAAACATACACCCATGCCATATCCCCATGTCACCAAACATTAAGTTCTTACAAAGCAAAGCCCAAGTTCTACGGGATCTTCCCAAAGATTTCCAGAGATAAGCAATAAAAAGAGGACGCACAGTCAAACCAACTAATGTGTAGCCCATTTACCACAGAATATCGTGATACATATGTGGATACCAGTACATCTCCACGTATATTTATCACATTGTATTTCCATACATAACACATATTATTATTATTTGTATGTTTATGTATGTCCCCTCTTTGAGATTTAAATACTTTGAAAAAGGAACTTCTCTATCTTCTGAACCAGGCTTTTACAGGACATGGTACACAATAAATGATGCCAGAGAAGGCTCAATTTACAATCAACAGTTCAAGCAGTTTGTTTGCTACATCATAGTAGTTAAAATTCCTGGAGCATACTCAATCAACATTTTGGATGCAACCTTCAAATATCTTTAATGGAGAATTTACTTATGCTCTTGACATACACCAGGTTCAAAGCTTTTTGGCAATTTACTGTTCACTCTTCTCAATCTCATACAGGCAAGCAAAGAAAAGACAAAAGAAGGATGAAATAATTCATTGATAATATTCATCTTTCCTCAAAAACAAAATGAATCAACATGACATGAGTGATGGAAGTTCCATGGAAATTAGTTTAAGCTTTCTGGAATTTGGAATTTAAAACCTGGTTTTCAAAGAAAATTTCCATATCAATGTTCAGTTCTTTGGGTCTGTTCTTCAAGTTCACTGACTCAAATAATATATTATGGATTACCATATTTGAGAATAATCCCAAAGTGATGTGACACTCTAAAAGGGAATCTTAACAGTTAATACCCTAATCATTCTAATAATCTCTAACTCTTCTCTTTCAACTCTACAAGAGCATTTTAATAGGTTGTTACCTTACTCATTCAAGTAGCACTAGCATTTGTTCTTCCATAAATCAGCAGGAAATTAAAAATATATCACTCCCTTTCTTGTATCAATGGACTGTACTAATGAAATAACCACCAATCTACTTTATCATATAAGTTACATGCACAGTAACTTTTGTATAAGAAAAATTAAGTTCATTTGAATTGCATGAGGACATACAGAGAGCAAGATTTTATTCCTCCTTGTTTTTGTTTTCAGTGTTTCCATAATAAAAGCAGTTCTATAAGTACTACCATCCCAAGGAGTTTTGCCTGATGCTACCACAGACATGAATGGGTTAATTAGAGCAATGTCTGGAAGCTGAGACAGCCAAGAAGCAGCTTTACCACTGAGGCAGAAAGAGCTGTAACTAAAAGTCCAACCAGGCATGTAGAACCCAGAATCCAGAGGAAAAAAAAAAAAAACAAAACTGGAAAGGCAAGTCACTGAGATATCAGTGATATCAACATGAAACAAAGAGCCTTGAAAATCAAGAAATTTTAGAAAGATTAAGGAAGTCAGGAAATTGGCATTAATGAGGTCTGTTAAATAACTGAAGGGCTCAAACTATAAGCTTGCAGAAAAAGGGTTGAACATTAAACCCTAACCACACCAAGTTTATCAATGGAAGCCCCAATCCTATAGAAGCTTGGGTTCTGGGTGTGATTTTTAGAAACAGTAAATAAGACAGAACAAATCTCTAAAAGTGGAATATAAGATAAAGACTTTTCTCAGGAAGAAGAAAGAATCCTTGATAATGGCACTAGATTAGTAATAAGATTGGGGACCCTTATGTGGGCTGATATAGTTTAGTTCTGTGTCCCCATCCAAACCTCCTGTCAAATTGTAATCCCCATGTGTCAGGGAGGGACTTGGTGTGAGGTGACGGGATCATAGGGCCAGATTTCCCCCTTGCTATTTTAGTGATTGTGAGTGAGTTTTCATGAGATCTAATGGCTTATAAAAGTGTGGGCACTTCCCCCTTCTTTGTCTCTCTTTTCTGTTGCCATGAGAAGACATGCTTTGCTTCCTCTTCCCCTTCTGCCATGATCTAAGTTTCCGGAGGCCTCCCAGCCATGCTTCCTGCTAAGCCTGTGGAACTGTGAGTCAATTAAACCTCTTTTCTTTATAAACGACCCAGCCTCAGGTAGTTTTTAATAGCAGTGAGAGAATGGACTAATACACGGGCTTTACACTATGCCAAACTATTTCTTTTTAGTTCAAGCATTTCATCCGCAGACAGGTGATAAAATGGAATTAATTAAGGGAAATGAAGATTCAGGAGCAAAGAACCAGGCAGAGCAAGCCACTACTAACAAACATCAGAAGACCCGCCAGAGAACACACTCAAGATCTCAATAAATATTTATTTGATAAAGATGTCATATGGTGTCATGCTTTAGTCAAGAATTTGATGATCGATGATCCTCAGGTCACATGTGGCTCACAGATATGTTTTATCAGTCAATGCATTATTTTTAAAAAATTAATTAGTCCATAGCATATAGAATTAGAGTATTTCACATTAATCATAATAATAAAGGAATTTATATTTCCTTTTACAAATTAGAAAGTCCTAACCACACTGGCTTTAAATTTCCATCTGCCAAGACTCCGCTGAAGCTGAGTAGCTGCTGTTCACTTCAAATAGGGGATCAGTTTGCAACGTCCCCACCTTCAGTCACATACTTCCCCTGCCAAGCCCTGGAGACATTTGTTTTAAACCTCTGCTTTAGAGAATGGTGAGAATAAAATAAAATATTGTGGCTAATATACAGTGTATAATAAGCTGCCAAATAATGTGTTCTTAAAATATTCTTTGCATTGGACCAAAAGCAACAAAAACAAAACTTGATCTTTACCTGGCACAAATGGGATGAACCTAGACAAGACTGACAATAGATATGTGCCTGGAAATTTTTCTTGGATATGTACATGCTAGCTTTGTTTCAACAGTTATATTGTTTATCACTAAAACGGTTCAAATTCTATTCACTGTCTTAGATTTCAACTATTTGGGTTCATTTTTGGAAAAGAAAATACAGTGAAAGGATGTGACGAGTACT
This sequence comes from Mandrillus leucophaeus, assembly GCF_000951045.1. Taxonomy (NCBI): domain Eukaryota; kingdom Metazoa; phylum Chordata; class Mammalia; order Primates; family Cercopithecidae; genus Mandrillus; species Mandrillus leucophaeus. Next base: position 1,714,557 of record NW_012103987.1, read on the forward strand.
TTTTTCCTTGCAACTATTTTGTAATACCCCAAACAAAATTAATCCAGAGAAATACAGATATTTGATTTTAGGCTCTAGGAATATCTCAGAATCTAGAATTGTTGCAATCCAAAATTTTCTAAATATAACAAAAGTTTTTAAAAAATATTAATCTTTCTCTGTAAAATCTGATGACCTATAGAAAACAATAATACTCAAACTTTGGATAGGGAAGAAATATATCAAAATAACAGCCTGTTCAACAATTTCAAAATTCTCTCCATTTGTATTTAATAATATCTTCCTTTGGGATACCAAAAGGAAATACTTCATATCTTTGCTTCAAAAAGGTTGGGAAATGTTTCAATCCCTTGAAAATTTGCTGAGGAATATTTGCCACATCACGTGTATATATGCCAATTTAAGTTAGGACATATTTTGTAAACTGCAGTTTTAAAGAAAGAACAGCACAGTTCTTATCAAATAAGAAACAGATACAAAGTGTTCTTGTCTTATATATTATGGTGCTTGCTAAACTCTACATTCTAAATATTCTCTCTTAGAAATCAGATTAGTTTCTGATGGCTAAGTCTCACCTACACCATTTTTTTAAATTCATATAATTTCTTGGTGACCAAAAATTGTCGGTACTTATACAGATAAGTATAATCACATCACACTGATTTTGGACTTGGTATTTGCTCTAAGTCTTTAATAATCTCCATGAGCAGAATTGATTTCTGATGGTATAACCCTGGAAAGTAGCACTCCCTGCAGAGATGGACATTTCAGCAGGAAATTGGAGCAATCTGCATTTCAGCATAAGCATTTTTGCAGGGCATACTCTCAAAGTCACTATATTTCCCAGTCATTAGTGCTAGTCTAGAAATATACCATTTATGCAATATACGCAGACTCTTTTCAAATTCCCTAGAGAGATCATTGGCATTACCCAAAGGAATAAGAAAATTTTTTTAAAAATTGTAGCACAACATGAAAAAATAATCATGCAAGAGAGTAAAACATACATGCTAAAAATCTTCAGAAAAAAATAAAAAATGTATTACAAACCCCTTTCATATAAATGGCTATTGATCTCATATCATATCTAAGCATCAGGAAACTAAATCAGAATAGCAATTTAATAAATGCTTTCTATTCCATGGAATGCTTTTTATTAAAAGTGGTTTTCTGGCCCATATCATGCTTTAACTGAAGTATGGAGCTGTTTCCAATGGAGCTGAAGAGCAATGGAATTGACAGGCAGCAGTTCACACAATGAGTAAGAGAACGATCACAATCTCACTCTCATTAAAATGTTAGGTAAGAACTGGTGGTTGCACACATGTCAGTGTATGTATATGTGTGTGTGTATATATGTATACATATATAGAAAAACACCAATGTACAGAAATGTACTATATTTTAGATTTCACAATTTGCATAAAGTAAATGGGTCATAATAAATAAGTCAAGCATATAAGCACTTAGGAGGGGTGACTACATAGCTCTAAAACCTATAAAATGTTTTTATAGTTTATACAGATACACCTCCATATGGGGCCTGGCTGTAATTCACATCTCAGCTTCTCAGCTCCCACACATATGAAAAAGCGATGAGGGCCAGATGTGGTGGCTCACGCCTGTAATCCCCGCACTTTGGGAGGCCACAGTGGGTGGATCATCTGAGGTCAGGAGTTTGAGACCAGTCTGGCCAACATGGTGAAACCCCGTTACTGCTAAAAAAAAAAATACAAAAATTAGATGGGCATGGTGACACATGCCTTTAATCCCAGATACTCAGGAGGCTGAGGCAGGAGAATTGCTTGAACCCGGGAGGCTGAGATTGCAGTGAGCCAAGATTGTGCCCATTGCACTCCAGTCTGGGCAACAAGAGTGAAATTCCATCTCAAAAAAACAAAAGCAAGAACAAAAAAACCAAAAGGGATGATACCACCCCATAGGGTTACTATAGAGGTGAAATGAAATAAGACAATGTAAGTAAATCACTTAGCACAGTTCTCAGCACACGATAAGGATAAACGAAGTAAACGGGAAAAATTACAGCTGTTGTTATGAGTATATTTTTCAAGAAAAATACATCCTTGAGATATCTGCTGAATGATTTTCTTGACAAGAAATGGCAAGCATAAAACCTCGTTCTCATGAAAGCTATAGGTAACAACTGATGGTTGTACATATGTGAGTATATGTATATATGTGTGTGTGTGTATATATAGGTACACACACATATAGAAATACACCCATGTACATAAATATGCTGTATTTTAAATTTTACAGCTTTCATATAGTAAATGTGTCTTAAGAAATAAGCCAAACATACAAGCACTTGGCAGGGGGGACTCTATAGCCCTAAAAACTATAAAATGTGGAACTAAACCAAAATGCATCGAAATGACTAAAAGCAGAAACAAGAAGGAATATTCAAAAAGTAAATTATTGAATGTGAGTTTCAGATCAAAGAACAGAGATCTGGCTAGCACTAAAGGGACTCACTCTTTCTTGCGATCCATGATGCATTTCCTGGAGGAAAATAAGATCACAAAGGAGTGGGTTTCTGCATGGAGTGATGCACTGACGGCTGGCATTTACAAAAGTGGGTCGATTTGTAATAAGAATCATGACAGTAATATTAATAATCACATATATTTGTCGAGCACTTACTATATGCCAGTAACGGTCCTGAGAGCTCTGATGAGCAAACAGAATATTTTCTAACTGTGGCCACACGAGTCACTGAAGCAGGAGTACTGGCCCATCTTCCACTGACTAAAATGTGGCAGTACTTATACCTCACAGAGGAGGAAGAAAAATGCACAATGGAAGCTGAAGGGCAGAGTGACAATAGAGCAAGGCCAGCTTCTGCTGGGCTGAAGCTAAGCAATGACTGGGTAGGCCTTAAAATATATAAAGAAAACAAAGAAACAGAAGCTTTGAATCGTTAAGTACTGACATGTGTCCACTTCCCTCTCCTTCTTTTGAAAACCCTGAGCTATAAAAGCCAGAAAGAAAATCATTTATTTAGGATGCTCTCTCTTCTTAAAATGTCTAAGTCATGTGCTTTGAATTTGGTAACCAAAGACAATAAGAATGGTAAAAGTAGCTATTATTTCACTACAATCTGGACTTTTGAATGTCTTGCTGTATTTCTAAATTACTGAAAAGAAACTACCCTGCAGGGATGGAGACATTGTTACATTTTATCCAAGGGAACATGCCATTTTGGGGTCCTGTCATGTCTGGAGAAGCCTTACACAGAAGTTACATATCAAGAAATGGACCCAAATAACCCCTGTCTGTGCTTCGTGATCATCAATCAGCCTTCCCTGTGGATTCATTTGTTTCCCCTTCACCGTCCCCACCTTCTTCCTGCCTTGGAAATATGAGTATACTCTAGGCCCAGGCTTTAGCTCGCTTTCTTTTCTTCTAATTCCAATAGAGGACATATATTAAATTTACCAGCCTAGCATCCCTACTCCTCTCTTTTGGCAAAAGAACACTGATTTTCTTTGAATCTAACCTCATCCTTATCCCCTTTTGGGTTTTGTTTGTAAGTGTATTTTGGTGAGCACTATGCGCACTGCCCCTGATTCTAGGGAAGAGCCTAGTTCATCAGAATCACAGTGAATGGTTCAGGAATGGTGGAATGTTTCAAGTTTTTCCTGGTAGACTGAATCCTGGTAGTTACTCAGAACTTGTTGGGAAAAAAATGAGCTTTCTTTCTGCAGAGTTGGCTAAGCTGGTAGAATGTGCCAGAAAAGCAGGGAGCTCACCAAGAACAAAAGCTAACACACAACAAAGCAGAGATGAGAATTAGAAATCCCTAACCCTGTGAATATATTGATCCAGTCATGCCTAAAGCCAGCCCTGTTCCTGAATTTCTCTGTTACATGACCCAATACATTCAAATTTTAAGTCAGTTTTTGATGCGTTTCTGTCACTTCCAACCCAAAGTATTCTGGTTAAAAAGTTTAGTTTTCATTCATTAAATATGTATTGAGATAAACATGTGCTAGGCATTTTGCTAAGAGCTGCAAATCTCTGACCCACACATGATTTTGCCTCTCACCCGCACATGCCATCCATCCTCTCTAATCTGTAACACTAGCTCTGCTAAACTTAAAATTCATTTGCATGTCTCCAGCTGTCTGATGGGCATCTCTAAGCATCCCACTGATGCTGCAAACCCAAACCATGAAACAGAAAACTAATCATCTTCTCTCAAAAAAACAAGACCCTTCCCTGAACTTTGCTATTTCAGTTAATGATGCCATCATTTTTTCAAAGCTTGACACCTAGGAATTTTGCTTTAATCTATCCAAGCCCCTGTGTCCAATGAGTTGTCTTGTCCTGTCAATTCTTCAAAATTTATCTCTTCCTTCCCTTCATGTGAATTTTTTTTTAATTTTAATTTTTGAATTTTCATTTATACTTAGGCTACTTTAGTGCTTGACTACTTTTTCTCTCTTACATCCCATTCTATACATGGTTTGAAAATTAATCTTTATAAATGTTGATTATTTTATGTCAAAATTCTGCCCAGAGAGTTTCAATAGCTTCCCCCATAGTTCAACATCTTATCCCAGATTGGAGAGTCTCTACCATCTCCCTTACTTTCCAGTTCCCCAATTTCATTTTTTCTACTCCCACTAACAGAAAGCCTCATCAAACTAATCTATCACTCCTTAAGTAAATCTAACTTTTCTTTCTTAGTTCATCTTCCTGGATTGGATCCTTGTCTTTCTATTGTCTATGTTCTACTCCCGTCAATTCCCAGTCCAAGTTCTCCTTTCTCTATGAAGTAGTCTCCAAACACCATGGCCCTCTTCACTGAACTTTGCTGAAGTCTGAGGGCATTTATTATTTGTAGTGTTCATCTGGCATCTTACACAGACTATCTCATATTCTTCTGTTTGCCTACCCTTTATGTAGCCTTTCTACCACACTATCTCAGTACACGGGACAAGACTATGTCTACATGTAACCTAGAAGTACATACATTATTAATCTTGGAACACACAACAATCCTTAAACGTGTTTTATAGCTATGCGACTGAAAAATCTTAGGATTTATGTGCTCATTCTTTTGTTGAGTACTAGACAAAAAGTGGGCTCTATCTCATAATGTTTACTAAAAGGAAAAACTTGTAATCAAGTAATCATAGTAATTTAAAACTCCTCTGTGAAAAGCTCTAAGAAGGAGAGGTCTGTGGGGGCTCTTGGGAAGACAGAGATCTCTTCCCTGAGAAAGGAGAAAATCAAAGTGGTTTGTTCCAGCTGTTTTTCAACTGAAGACACTCTATTGAGTAAAATTTATCTTCACTTGCAAGTACAAGTATGAGCAGAACAACACTTAAAAAAAAAGCACTGGGAACATTTTGTAAATAATGTGAAAAATAATACTGGACTAAATGGATCTATGTTTGTGATCTGGACCCGTTAGAAGTCTTCTCTGGGCCCTCATTTCCCTCATCTGCAAAAGGAGGTGGCTATGACTGATGATTATCTACACAACATCTATGTCTTCTTTTCTTCCTTTCAAATGAAAACCCAGCTTTAGTAAGTTGACCCTCCACCACCATGTGACTCAGGAAAGTAGACCCTTATTCCCAGTTCCAAAGATGGTCAGGATCTCTTTATATAAATCATGGTATTTGCTCATCTCTGGCATAAGGCCTAACCATTTAATAAGAGTGCCTCTCCTGGGAAGCACCTGAAAAGTTACTTCCTCTGGAAAAAGCAGTGCAGGAAAGAAAGACTCTCTCACAGCTTTCTCTGAACATCAAAGGTGTGGCTACCACATCCATCTTGTTGACAATCTCGGCAGAAAAAGCAATGCTTTGTACAGACCAAATCCAAATCCCAAGAACATCAGGGAAACTGTCATACCACACTCAGAGTCCAGCCTACCTCAGAAATCCTTATGTGAGATAATAAATAAATGTCCTTGTTTAAGCCAGTTTGAGATAGTTTGAGGCAGAATTTTCTGTTATGTGCTCCCAAAAGCATCCTGGATGATTCTTGAGAGAACCTGGGCTACACAAGCCCTTGCAGTTCTAAAGTTCTGTGTTTCTACATGTTTAAATGATTTCTTTTACTACAAAGATATGGGCCATGAAATCAATCGCTTAAACCTAGAAATTAAGACATCTGTTTGCCAAGTGAGGTGAATGAATTTGGTAATTCCCAGCTCTTCACAGTCAAAACATATGTAAAAATTGAATTTCACAGATTATTTATATTCTTAAAATTCTGTATGTTTACATAAATTATTATCACTGTTTATACTTGGCACTTAATATTGATTTAATTCGATGTAAAGCATTCATATATGCTGCAGGGCCACTACATTATTGAACAAATTATTTTATCATGTTCTTATTTTAAAATCATCACTTACATCCACAGTTGAGAAAACAGAAATTACTCTAATTCTGACTAACAAAATTGATGTTATTATTTGGGGCATTCTGTCCTGAATTACATTTCCTTCAGTTCATCAAAAGGAACAGAATTCCAATGTTTGTCATATCATTAATCTGGGCCAAAGAGCATACCATAGATCTATATTTGACTACTACTTATCCCTCAGGTAACATAAATTTGGTTTCAATGAAAATCTCAGTTTTTCTTCCCAAATTCCTTTATAAATTATAATTTCAGTCTAAAGAAATAAATAATGACTTGGTTGCTTTCCATCCTTATATAATATCTAAAATAATTATGAATACAAATGAACACATCCCAGGCTAGTCAGGTACTTAAGCTCAATTAAGTATAAATCCAAATTCTCTAAGGAAAAGCAAAGAATTAATTAATTTTGCATTCCATAGCTTTCTTTGTTGCTATGTGTTGTTATTGTTTTAGTAGTCTGTGATTACAAAATTCACTCCTTAGATTGACTTGTTTCCTCTTACTGAATTGCCTGGTGAAAAGGTTGAACAGAATGACTAATTTGGAGCCCTATAGAAAGGTTTGGATCAGACTGAGAGTACTTAGCCTAAGAAGAATATTTTCCCTTATGACTAATGCAAAAATCTAATATTTTCAAAATACCATGCAAAAATGTATACATTGGATAACATTATGAGTGATACATGAAAATTAGAGCACTTTATAGGTGTACAAAATACAAAAAGAGCTAAATTTTTCTAGGAAAATTATGTTAGAATAGTTATAAGCTTGTAAATCAAAAGAAACACTTGGAAAAGTTAATCAATGCTTCAACTATAAAATTTCTTTAAACAATCTATTCCAATCCAAATGGTAAAATCTTGAATATAGTGCGTGTGTGTGTGTGTGTGTGTGTGTGTGTCATACTAAACACTTTTGATCTTACATTGCTTTTATTTGCAACTGCCACTCAGTTGAAACATTAAAAGTTCATGAGGATGAATTATCAGATTTATCCATAATGATCATAGTTTGTGCTGCTCTTTCAAAAAACATGGCAAATTTTTTCTTCCAAGCTGTTTGATTTACAACACAAAAACAATATGCGACTGTTGATATCACAGATTCCTTTTGAGAAGAAAAATAACTTCAAATCTTTTGATGATAATAGTATAAGATCTTAACGTCTCTTTGACACAACACATTTTGCATTTACAAAGATTAAAGGGATGCAAAACTCTAAAGTCTTTCCATCCTGATGGGCACGTCTATGTTCTAGCCTCCTCTGCACCTGTCTAATAATAACGAGTCAAAGCAATGGTTCTGAAGGCTTCAAAGTGAACATGAAGTACAATACAGCAGAGGAAAGTAAAAATTCTTCCCCTTCTCTGGTCAACCCTGACTTCTCTGAGACTCACTGATTAGATTCAGAAAGTAGAATTGGAACATAATTGGCTTGGAGATGAATGAAATATGTAACATCCAACTCAGAGGTTAAATAAAACTCTTTAATCTCAAAATCAGACTGGATACTTTGTGGTAAAAGGAGAGGTCTATTGGGGGAAAAGATGAGTTTTTTTTCCCAAATTAAGCCAGGGAAGGGAAACTTGTAATCTTATAAAATCAACCTTATAAAACAGCTACATTTGAACTTCATCAGCACAGAAGGTTTACAAGGAATAACACTGATCTTGACTTGTAGTTTTCTACCTCTGGTAACATTTGGTGAAGTAGTTCTTCCTTTCCAAAAAATGGTGGACTGATTAGGTGAATTAATTTCTGAAATGACTGATTTGCCTTTTTATCTTCATGAGCAATACAGTGCTGTTTCCTGCACAAATCTAAATGAGAATACTTTCATGATTTCTATAGTTTCCCTGCTTTGCCATACTAATATTGACAACTGTAACTCTCTGATGAATTGAAAACTTAAAAAGGGCAATATTTTGCAAGTGAAATATACTCAACTGGTGTAGAGGGACTGTAAAAATCTCTGCCAATGATTTTAATTATGAATGGGTCTCACTGGTGGGTTGGTTTGATAATCACACATGGCTCATCTCCTGCCAGAATGCCTTTCATTTTATCAAAATCATTCCCCTCCTCTGTTTTTTCTTGCTTCCAATCCAAACAACAGTGATTGCCAGTTTCAAGCTTTTACTTTATTCCAGACCTTACGCCAGGAGCTTAATATGTTTTATTTTTAACCTTGAAGATAACATTACAGTACATTTCTATTTCCGTTTAAAGAATGAAGAACCTGTCATTCAGAACCATTCAATATAAAGCAGCTAAGAGGTTGGATTTAGATTTAAACTCTGGTCTGTCTGGTTCAAAATTTCATGTTTTTCCTAACACTACACTACTATAAGAAATGTTCAAGTCAATAAGGGCAATTGTTATGTAGAGAGTTGAGAGAATGCTAATCCAAACTGTCGTTACTTCATGCAAAAAAGAATAGAACTTACTAAGGATTATTTTTTTCTTTCACATTATCATCAGTGCAATAAACTAAGGAGTCTCTGCTCAAATGAAATAGAGTTTATCTGTTTTCTGAAGAATTTGATAAAGTTTATAAAATAATTTTCTAGTAACGTAACTTTGTGCTCTCTATTATAATAAACATGTATTTTATATTTGGGCTTAAAAATAAGCACCAAGTGTTTGATAAGTATTTATCTATGTGTTGGTATTAATTTATAGTAAAGACATTTAAAAAATCAATGACATTTATTCCAAATAACAAAAGTGTCATCACCTGAAGACTTGCAATTCCTACTTCATTAGATGATAAATACTATACAACAGAGCACTCAGATTCTAGACTTTGTTTTTTGCTTTTGTTTTTGTTTTGCTTCTGTCATCTGTGGGGCTCATTGTGCCAGTATATGGTCTGATCTGACATACCTGGAGTTTTCCTCAAAAGAGAAGATGCCCATGCATGTGCGCACACAGACACATGAATTACAGTAGACTAATAACATATATATGCAATAGTATGCAATATACTGCATATTATATGCAACATAAATATGCAAATAATATGCTACTTATTGCTTGAGTCTTCATTTATTAATAGCAGCAGTAAATTATGATTATATCTATGTCTCATGTTTATGGCCAATATCTAACAGGACTGGAAAGAACTTTCAGCATTCGGTAGCTGATAAACTCAAGATCTAGGAGAAGCTGTTGCATTTGTGAACCACAAAACTTCCACACATATTTTGAGTAGAGTTATGTCTTTTATTCTAAGTATTTAAGAGCCAGAGGTTGATTCTTATCAGAATTCTGTATCAGAAGTATACTAATTAGCTATTATGTTACCTCTTCCCAAAGAGTGAGTTCCTAAGAACTTTACGGGTAAAAACAAACAAACAAACAAACAAAAACCTTTTAGCTTATATGGTAGAAAATTGTAATTTTTTTTTCTGTGTTCCTGAAGATTTCTGCATATAAGTTGAACTTTATTCAATTACCATTTGATCACTTCTAATATGAAGGTCTTTAATGACTTTAATCATAATTTAATTTAAAATAAGCAGATATAAAGGAACACTGCACATTCAGCTGGGTGCCTGGCAGATACAATTAGCTGTTCCAAATGGAAATGAATTACACATATCCTTCCAAGTGGTATTTCCTCTTGTAGGTCAATCCATGCCTACAAAGAGTTAGTGGCTAAAAAATGCTTTTAAGAGGATTGACACCTTGTAGAGAAAGAGCAATTTACAACTTCCTGCCAAGGCTTTGATTCTGCCAGAGTAAAGACGCAACTTGCAGATGTCCTTGCCAATTTATGAAACAGGTGCCTGGTCTGGCTTAAAGGAAAATATAACACGACTCTATATTAAAATAGGAAAAGGAAGTAATGCAATTTGTCTACCATGTGTTACTATAGGAAATCTATTATAAAAGGTGGAACACATGGGTTCATGTGTATCACTGAAGTGGTCAGAAAAACTATCCCTTATTTAAGACATATTATCACAATAAACATTCAGGAAGTAAAATCTGTCCATAGAACTGGGCAGGAAGCAATACACAATAACATAAAAAGGAAGGGAAAACATTGCAGTTAAAACCTCTAGTTCTATATTCTCCCAGCACCTCAACTTTCTCATCTATAAAATAGGAATAACAGTAATACTACTAACAAAGGTGTAGGACTGGAAGGCATAGCGACGGCTTTACATACACTAGGAGCTCAATACCAGTTCTTCTACTTCCTCCTTCTCTTACAACTATCACTGTAATAATGTGAGTAAAGGGGCTTGCATGGCCTGTCAAAGGAGATGCATTTCCCATCCCTTCATTACTCTTGCACAATTCCATTTCGTCGTAGATGGAGTTTTGCATGGTCACTTGTCAGAAATAGAAAGGCAAGTGCTTTTCTAAGCTGAAAAAGGTACAAACTTCTAGAGATAAAGGATGGTGTGTCCCTGACCGCTTTTGGAAAAGTGAATTCCAGCGAATCTCCTTGCTTTGGTAGTAAGTTGGGAGACACAACACATTCAGAGAGAAAACAGCTGACAAAAATCATCCATCAAAGTCTGAGACTGCTTTAGGGAATTCACCAGTCTCCATGAAAGGTCTTCGCCTTTGCATGAAAGGTTATTCCATCACTCTGAAACATTCTTCCCACTTTCCCATGGGTTAAACTTGTTCTATGATCAGCAGTCCAATTTAGGTTTCAAGCAATCATTCACTCTTAGTTCTTTCAAATGTCATAAATTGATATGCTGCTAAACATTAGTTTCTCATAGAGGGTTTCCTAGTATTTCTCAAACTGTGATCATTTTTACGCCATCAAATATTCATTTTCTTGCCAAAAGCAAGATAAATTTAGATATCTGCCTTCTCCCAAGGTATATTGAATAAACTGATCTTTTGCCAAAAGGCTGTTTAGGGTAGGTTGGGGAGTTAAACCACAGCAGCCCTGGAATGAGAGGGACAAGCCTCGCTTTTCCATTCAGTACCTGTAGGCTCATGGATGTCAGGAAGCCTTCCAGGGTCTCAGTTTTCTCCTCTAATAAACAAAGTACTCTAGATAATAAGAATTACATAAATGCATGTGGATATGTTCTAAGCTAAGAAGCACCATCTAAAATAAGATATTACTTATGCTTTTAAATGCACTTAAGCACAATGTGACATTTTAGAGTTCAGAATTACAAATGTGTCACCTGAAATACAAAGATGACAAATATGCCTGGCTATTAGAATGTACACTTCACAATGATAGCAGTGTTTGTCATGTTCACTGGTCTGCAAAAACACTGGAACAGTGCCTCACACATACTAGATGCTCAATCACTACTGTTGAAAGAAAAAAATGTATAGAGCCCTTTGTTAAAGATAACAATTCATAATATCCTGCTACTTGCGATTGTATTAATAAATGGTCATATTTTTTCATTTATGTTCTGTCTCCTTTCTAGAGAAAGTTGAATTGTTTCACAAATAAAATTACAAAACCTGAGTCTAACACTATTAGAATTCAAAATATCACCTAAAATATATCTGATTAAAAGATATCAATTAAATTTCATTTATTTAAATAGTCAAGAGCGTAGGAACAACATATATAGCCATTTATAAACAGCATATAAGAAATAACAGTTTCCAGATTTATATTTTCTACATATTTTAAAAATTCCTATGACATTTACATGTTCTCACATGTTCTGTATGTCAAAAACTTTTCAAGTTAATATTCAGCGCATTTTCTAATGTTGATAATTCTACAATATATGCACTGCTTAATGTCCACTGATTTGGGTCCATGGGGATGAGCCCAATACTAACATTTTCTTATAAGCTATTCTTCCAAAGCATATATTACAACTCTTTAAACTAAAATTTGTTTGCCCCTAGTTTTTTGTGGAGAATGATTTTAAAACGTAAGTTAACCATGGCTGCTATTTAAAATACAGCATTAACTGTCTTCCTCACCTCTTAAAAAATTTATCATGTTTTAAACAATTTTATAAATAATAAATTTGCATTAAATCTTATATTGCTTTTAATCTCCATGAGCCAGATAAAATTTCACCTTTGGTTGTATTTAATTTTGTCTGTAATCTGACCAGGGTCTTGGCTACTCAATTACCAACTTCTCAGGCCAATTAACATTTACAACATCTTTAGAATATGGGGGATGCTGTTTATAAGAAGAATACATTTCATTTGATATAATGTAATTAAAGCATTTTACCTTAGTTGTAATGATCATTAGTTGTGTGGTTTTTCTTTTTTTGTCATTTCTATGTAGCCATCTACATGACATAGAATTTGTTATATTGTAGTTGCAATAGAGAATAAACTTTAAAATTTTACCTGCACTTTTATATGAAACTTTAAATTGCACTATTTCAGTTAGCACTTCTCTAAATACATAAATGCAGTTCAATAAAGTTTGCCATAGAGACCATTTCTGTTATCAGAGTTTTCTCATCGTAAAAATTAAGAGAACGAACTAAATGGATTCTATCTGTTAATTTTAACCCGTTGTACAAACCTGATTTTACTGCTGACCACTTTTGACAATTGCAAATGTACTTAGATGAGAAAATGTGAAGTTGAATATAATATCATGGTTACAAATGCACAGACCATTTTGAATTGCAGGTCTAAAAGCGATTTTTAAATAAAACATTAATAATAATATGCAAATTATTCTCTTTCAGCCCAAATATTACCAATGTTTTGATATGTACTTGAAACAAGACCTAGAAGAAACATAGATATTACAATCCATCTTATCTCCGAAGATCTGGATGTATGGATATTTGATCCTGACTTTCTCATACCACATTGAGCAGATAATTAATATTTATTGAGTGTGCCCTATAGGTCAATAACTGTCCTGGGCAGCCTGAGAACATTTTCAGGAGCAACCCTTAAAGCTTAACCATGTAAGTAGTTTAGTTTTTCAACAGCCATAGATAAATTCATTCCTTCTAACTTTCTACCTAAGGGTTCATTTACTCCCTTTTATGATTGTTGTTTAACATTTCCCCTACCACTTTGCCGTTACCTTTATTGTTGTTGTTAACAGACATGGTAATTCAAGTTATGGGAATGTAAGCAGGCAGACACAAACTGAAGATTACATGAGAAAGTTGAGAAAATGTCCAAACCGAAGTGAAGTTCATGCACAGGTAGAAAATGGAAATCAGTAAATGACTTGGCCAAAAGTAGGAAAAGATCAATTTAGTTTTTAAAAGAATGGAAGAGGAAGACAAGAGAAATAGAAGGGAGAGAAAAGAATGCCATCAGAGCAAATTTTAGAGGCCAGAAATGAAAGATAAGATGCAGCAATGTGGGATATAGGTGGAGCTCTATTTGCTCATTCATTCATGTATCATTCATTCTACAAATTTAGCAGGTGCCTTCTATGGGGATGCACTATACTGGCCCCTGAGGATTTGGGAATAAACAAGTTCAACAAGGTCCTGTCCTCAGGGTAATTAGCTGAAAAGGCAAACAATTTTTGTTGTATATATTCAATTGTTAAGGGTGTAAATTTTGCTGGATATTTATTTAAACTTAATATCTCATGGAAAGTAATGCTTACTCTGAATTTTTTCCTTGAATATTTCCTTCTCCTCAAATGCATATGAAAAGGACCAAGAAATGTGGTTTGCTCGTGTAATTCTTTAATTTCCTTTATTTTCTTATTTAAATAGATATCTAAGTTTCAGATGCACAATTAATTCCTTTCTTCTCTTGCATTTTCGAGTAACGATGAGTATGGAGGGAAAATTGGTTCAGTAAACATAATAATAAAAATTGTCAGTATGCTTGAATCATTTTCCCAGTGCACCAAAAACTAATTGAGCTCTAACACACAAAGTTGACCTATAGGAAGAAGCAGGATTTTTTTCATCTTTTTGACTACTGTTCTTATCTCTTTCACAATATTATCAGCCACGTGAGAACCATATATTTAATACTCCATTCATCTTCTTGTACAATTTACCTTCCCACATCTTTTCCCTTCTCTTTTCAAATTATGTCTTGGTCCCAAATCCAGAATCCACAAATGCATGGTCATGAAACAAATCCAGAGCATAGAAATGTTGCTTTTGGGTCCCCAAGGTTTAAAAATGTTTCATTTTGTTAGCTGCCAGTGTTTACAGACTGGAAGATGTAACATACCTTTCCGAAGGTACATGTTCTTCTGAAAACTGGGAAGATTTGGCTACAGGGCATCAATAAGGGGCTGAATAGCAGTGAACAAGAACTCTCCAATTCGCCACAATCCCCAATTCTCCTATTCATGCCTGAGTCTGAGGCCAAGGGTTTGCTAGTTGACATTTATCATCATGTTTCTTTCTACTACTGTTTCATTGTTGGAAATATTTTCCTGTATCAACATCTGTCAGAAAAGTTGAAAAATGATAGATAAATCACCCCATTTTTTTTTTCTGCTGCTGTTTAATGCCAGGGGTTAGAAATATTCTGCAAAGGGCTGGAAAGTAAACACTTTGGGCTTACCTGGCCATACTGTCAGTGTCTATACTACTCAACTTTGCTATTGCAGTGCAGCATGGAAGCAGTCACAGACAACATGCGAAAAAAATAGGCCTGTGTTCCAATAAAACTTCATTTACAAAAACAGGAGGTGGGCTGGATTTGGGCCAGAGTTTGCAGAGCACTATCTGTCTACCTATGCTACGTGTCTGGATCCTGCAGGCATGTGGGTTTATAACCTCTGCTCCCATTTCTTTTCAGTTTCATTTTCTATCAAAACAACTTTCTATCAGTTCCTTTTCCACCTCACTTTGGACCCCTTTATAAATGTTGATATTTGTTTCAAAATGGCAGTTATAAGATAATGTCAAATTTGTCTATTAACTTTCTGGGTCAGAGAAAGTCATCCCATCTTGGAGAGCAGCAAGTGCAAATCTCAAGGACAGTGGAATGGTAGGTGCATAGCTGCGAATTTGCTGCTCCTTTCCTCAAAACCTTTGAGGCTTCTCTATAGCCTAATAATTCAGTGCAGTCTGATACCTATGTACTGTCTCAGTCATATTTGTCCTCCCTTGCCCCACCCATGAATTATTTACTCAAGCCATTATGGATTATTTGCTATTATCTAAGTATAACTCCTAGATTTTGCTCTTCATTTCTTTGATCAAGCTTCCTACTGTCTAGTACAGAAGGAGATTGGTTTAAGGGGAATCCAGTTCCACCCATATTATGAAGCCTTACTAAAATGATATGCTTCCCACGAAGTCTTCTCGAATTCCAACAGTTACAGTTAAGGTCCTCAGTCTCAGTGTTCTCTTAACACAATGAGAGCACTTTTGGCTAGGTTGTATCATATGAAGTTGTTACACTTTCAGGTCAAATATTGGCAAACATATATATACATATACACATATGTGTGTGTATACATATATATATAATATTCTGCTTAAGATTACATCAATAAATTATATACATGTCTGTTCCACTCCTCAAAGGTAGGGACTGCATCTCATTCATTTTGCTACATGCCTAGTGTCTAACACAACACCTTGCTCAAATAAGAGAATTACTGAATTGACACACTGAATTTACAAAATCTTCAGTATTAACATAGTAAGGAAGATAGTGTGCACATCTCTAAATTCCTTTTAACTACTGCAAGGAGGGCCTTAATTCCTGATCTAGATTACTTAAATTTGTAAAAATAGTACCAGGATTTGGGGGAAAGGGGACAGAGTTGTAGTTGAAAGATGCATTGGCACTTCGCTGGCTGCTGACATTCTGCTACATTCACTAGATAACAGGGACCCAGATGTTGTTATATGATTAAGTCTGTTTCAACCAGAAATATTGTGAAAATCTTGTGGCCAGAGGAAGCCTCTCATATTCAGAGTAAAAAAATTCCAATTTAGTAAAATGTGTGATGTCTTAAGGGCTGTTTTATATCCTTAAGTTCTTTCCAATAGGAGAGCAAAAGAGAAATCTGTTGGCAATACAGTGCTTGCCACATTCCTGTTGCTAAGCAAAGGAAAGCTAGGGAGAAGACGAAAAGTGAAGGCCTGTGAATCAGGGGCAGTAAAATTCTAATCACCTCTTGGTGTTATGCTTGGCTGACTTTCTAGAGGAGGAAAGGCAGCAGCAGTCTGAATTGGTATGTCCAAAGGCTCAGGAATGTAGTCCCAGTATTCACAAAGGAAAACGTTTCCACTGTGAAGTTTGCAGTTAAAAGATACAATCTCAGTTGTAGAAAAAAAAAAATGATAAGGTAACCTCAAGCAGCTGATGAGCTCGCAGACATTTTTTCCAATAAGTGACTATAAAACAGCTACAAAATGGAAAAATTATGACAAGGTATCAATCTCTTTTAAAAGGATAGTAGGATAATATTTTATGTTAAGAAGGTTTTCATTACAAACATGCTAAAATGTAGTCTTTTTTTTCAGTAATTTGAAAATATATAAGTTTAAAAGTTAGCAAAGAAAACAAAAACCTTACCGTGTTTCATCTCTCTAAGGATCCCTTAAGGCATTTTGAGGTAAAGAGCAATTAAAATGGGGACTTTGGATTCTTTGAAATAGAGACCCCACAGCAGTGGGAATTGGGAGAAGGAGGGAGAGTGTGTGTGTGTGTGTGCGAGAAAGAACTACTGAATGTTCTATAAATAAATGTGATCTATTCTGCATATCCCCCTAGACATGAGGGTGAACTCAGAAATGATATTGAAATTTCAGGCTACCTGCAACAAACCGTTATCATGGATTCACCTTGACAATATAAATGGTAAAAAAAAGAAGAAAGGGAATATTCCTACATTCAGTTCAAATGCTTGGTTTTCTTAATTTCAGTTTGCCACATAAATAAATGAAAATCTAATCAAATAACTAATAAGTCTTAAATTACATTTTCTGTAAAGTATCTATGATATATTTTTAAAATATTTGTGTTGTTTCTTCTTGGGAAATTTTATTGATTGTGTGTTTATACGTCCTCAAATAAGAAAAAGGTGATTTGAACATTGGGCCAAGAAAGATGCTATTGCTTGCAAAAGAAACAAAACATGACAACATCAACAAAATAGAACAAAATTCAAAACTCATTTGTTACATTTGTTAGGTCTAAGAATAATTTATTTACCAAAGCAGTAAGAAGAGTTTTTAAAAATTAACCAGGAAAATGGTAGAAGGCAATATAAGAAGTCAAATAATATCTTCCTGCAAATGCAACTGCTCTGTTTCCAGTCCTACTTCTCTAGGAGTATATATATTGATATCTACCAATTAATTAGCATTTCCAGGTCCATTTAAGTCTTGGCATCCGGCCCATACTCCTTGTTCACAGGTATATGAAAAGAGACCTTGCCAAATGCTCACCAGCACTACGGGGAATAAAACTGCCCATGCCATGATGGATTACATCAGGAAAGATCTATCTAATGAAGGTCTTCAGAAGCAACAAAGCAACACAGTAAAATGACTGCTGTCCACAGAAGAGAAAACAATTTCTTTAGGTCTCTGTACAGATGATGAGTCCAGGGAGGAGGAAGGACATGGAGAAGTAGGTAGGCACCTGCACATACACCATAGTAGGGAAAATCATGAGGTCCACAAGAGCAATGCCAGGAAATGGTGATCCTACACCCTGGCCAGGGCAAGAGTCTGCTGCTGACTGCTCTGGCTTCATAGCTGTTTCAGGGACGGATCTTTTTTCAATAGGCCAGTGGTGGCAAAGAGACCTGAGACTCTGCATTATTCCTTATCAGTTCCTTTAAAACATGCCCACATGTAAAGAGTTCTTTTAATAAACTCTCCTCAAATTTCCCTGCTTAAGTCAGCTGTCTATGTCCTGTGGGGTCTCTCACTGATACATCATCCAAGTCAGGAAAGAAAGGGTGAACACATTTACACTAAGGCTAAGAGGCCTACAATCCCCCACCAAGAAGCCGTCCTTCTAACTGGTATCTACCAATTAAGGGGCATTTCCAAGTCCATCTCAATGTATTAGCACCATATCAATTCTTATTATTCACAAGCATGCCATTGAAGACCTAGTGAAACAGTCACAGAAATCCAGTATGTCTATTCTGGGTCTCCAGCCTCCCTCTAAATCTAATTTACTTTTTCCAAGAGGGAAATTAAATCACTTTGGTACAATCTGTCTTAGTAAACTCAGGATGATTCTTAGTGATCACCTGCAACCTGTCTTAGTGTTCACTATATTTTCACTAATTGATTCTAGATTTTTCCTCATGATTGGCATCATCCCACCAATCTAATTAATCTAAAAATTGGGGGATTGAGCTTCTTTTCAAAAATTATATCGACCTTTGGTCAATTAAAATCTTCCTGCTCCTCTCCCATTCTTCATAGCTCTATAAAGTAACAAAGATCAACATAGCATTGCATTTATCTCAGTGTTACATAATTAACTTGTCTAATGTTTGTTTTACCCCTAGACTTGGAGCCTTGAGGGCAGGGATTGTATCTTACTCATCTCGAAATGGACATAATTGCTGGTACCTAGGAAAATGTCAGGGTACTACAGTAACTGTTTGCTGAATTGAATTTACTGCACCAATGTAGTGGTTTAAAATTTCCTCATATCTTTGGGCTTCAGCTTCTTCTCACTAGTATTATACCCTATCCAATCTAATATTTATTTCCATTGATAGAGAAACTGTTATGTGTTGGTGGAAGACAAAGTATGACTTTTTATCCCAGAGGGACTTTTGGTTGACTCATCCAATCACCTTCTATCTTCTTGTTCTGAACATACTTATAAACTTTTCTCATCTTTGGCATTTTCAGTCTTTGACATATTCTACAGGATTCTGACACTTGTGCTTGGTTATTGGGCTCTTCTCCCAGCCTCCTGTCTTTTTTCCTGTATGTGCTCATTAGAGAATTTCCAACCCAGTCATTTATATACAGGACAACTTCCCTTGCCTTCCTCATCACAATCCATGCTATTATTCTATTTGAATTTCAGTTCTGGGGGCCTCCCACCTTATTCAGCAGTCTTTTTGTTTCAAGTCAGACTGCTGTATTATCCATCTTTTTTTTTTTTTTAAATTGTTCCAGCATAGAGGGCAAAAAAGCCATTCTCCACTGGCAATGAAGTGGATCTTTGGGATCCAGGGTTCTGAATATTGCTTATGCAAATAAAGCAGTTTTGAAATTGGCTTTGGACTACTGGATGGTTGATTTTTTTAAGGGTGTTTTCACTAGGTCAGGCATGACCTTCTCAGGTTTAAGGACAGCACAGGACAGGGAAAAATAATTCTTTTCTCTGCCTCTGAAGTTCTACAGGTTGTCAGATGGGCTCTGATGATCTAAAAAAAAAAAAAAGAAGAGAGAGAGAGAATCTGGCAGAAAGGGTAGTTGACAACAATTGCAATCTAAAACAACATCTGTTATGTGAATTGTGACATGTGCTGTCACTTTATAGTTTTGGGTTTGCAAGACTAATCTGTAAAGCTGTTTATTCCTGCCTTAGGAGGAATTAGCACTAGGGTAATATAAGGAGACCAGAGTTCGGATTCCAATTCTGCTACTAATTCACTGACTTAAAGCAGGGTATTACTTTACCTCCCTTGGCTTAAATTAAGATGAGCTTCCTCATCTTAAATCGTGTGATTATCTTTCCTTTTCAAATTACGTGAATGAATGTTTGCTAACTCTCTCCCAACTCTGATATTCAATGATTCTCTGAAAGAAGCAAGGAGGTGGTTTGGCTTTTTTTTTTTTTTTTTTTTTTTTTCCTGATTGGAGCAAATGAGCTAGCTCCACAGGCTGCCTGTGCCATGACACCATGACTATTGTCTTGGGGTAGAGTCTTAAAAATATCAGCCTATGAATGAACAACATGGTTCTGACATCAGGCAGATTTCATTTCAGATTCTAACTTTGCCAATGACTAGCTCAGTGAACTTGGGCTAAACATGAGACTCAGTTTCTTTGTCCTCAAAACAGGGATCATAATAGGACCTACTTCATGAGGTTGTTATGAGGGTTAAAAGAATAAATACATAGTAAGCACCCAGCTCAAAGAGTGGCATATGGTAAATTCTCAAAAGATGTCACAAAATTAATGAAACTTACAAGAACTACTACAAATGGAAGAATTCCATTCAACCCATCTTTTAGAAAAGATAAAAACTCTTCATTTATTATTCTTTTAGAAGAGATCCACTTCAAGCCTAGGTCCATTCTGGTCCAGAATCTTCTCCTTAGATACCTAAAAGGTCAATACTTTTATTGTCCAAGCCTTTTACTCCTTTAAGTAGGGAGTTTTCTTCCTTTGTAGCCTCGTAGCATTATGTATTTTAAATATGTCTTCTCTTACTGTCCAAGGATGTTTAGGCATTTTCCATCCAGGCTACACAGAGGAGGCCCCTCTTGGTGTTCAAGGTGACAGTCCTTTTGATATCTTACAGGTCCCTGCAGGATTTTGTCTGATCTGGAGGTATTTCTTCAATTAGATACATAAATACAAAACACTTATCATGTGAAAACATTTCTAGACATTAAAGAGGCATAATTTGAAAGAGAGAGTTCCTGACCTTCAGAACTACTGATGAGACAAAAATATATAAAATAACTGACTTTGTACAAGGACAGTAAGAGAAGACATATTTAAAATACATAATGCTATGAGGCTACCAAGGCTACCGGGTAGGAAGGGGCATCTGAAATTAATTTTGAAGAATTAGTAATATTTTCTCAGGCAGAATTGAAAAGAAAGAGCTAGTTGAGAAGACTGGATCTCACAAACAAAGGTATGTCTATAAAAAACATAGAAATGCTGAGAGGAAAGTAGTAATTCAATTTGGATATGTTGGGTCTATCAGAGTAGGCAACTGAGAGCCAATGAATGTTCTTGAGCACTGGAGGATACTATCTGAGATGGGCAAAGGTAATATCTATTTTTTCTTTTAACAGTTAAACCACAGTCCACTCATTCTGCAGAATATATTGGGTACCTATGATGCGCCTAGCAAGGGAGAGTCTTTAATATATAACTAGAAATGCTTGTGATCGCATCTAAATTAATACCTGCTCAGATGTGAAAGGCCAGGAGCCATGTGGGCCGTGTGCCTTAGAAACACATTCTGTACCTTCCTTGGGTCTTCAGTTACTGATAGCCAATATTTATTGGAAGTTGCCATATGCCGGAAGTTCTGTTACATGTTTTGCAAGAATAATTGGATTTACTCCCATATTGGCCCTATAAAGGTGGGCACTATTACCCCACTTTACAACTGGACAGCTGAGTCTCCCACATGTAAAACAACCTGCCTGAGGTTACACCACCAGAAAATCTTGGAGCTGGAATGCCAACTCAGGTCGATCTGGTTCAAGCTTTCAACCACTATGTTACATGCTTTCTTGTAACCTCTTCCTCAGCCCACGCACTCAAACCACTTCATTACAGAGAAATAGAAATGACGCAAGGATTTCACCCTTAGCTCCTTGTTTCTCCACTGCAGATCTGTCCAGCGTTGAGGGGGGTGCACCGAGACCTCATCCTCACTCTCAGCACAAGGAAAGTGTAAAGACATTTTTAAAATTGGAAATAATTTCACACATTATTTAAATGTGCAAAAAACCCTAAATGCCTAATGCCTCTATTTAGCCGTTTGGCTAACTGTGTTTTTCATAACCTCCTTACGCAGGCTCCATTATAAAAGAAATACCTGGGAAGCCCCAATTTGAACTTTTGTATACACTTGTTAGTGTGCTACTTAGGGTCAGAAGGTGTTAAAATTGTTCTTCTGCTAGTTATTTTTTACTTTTTTAGAAAATAAAATCATGAAATCTGGCTTGGTCCTGCATTGTTTTCATATGTTCCAATCCTTCTATTATTTACTTCTGGTTTCTGGGTTACAGATGCTATTTAAGAACGAGTTTCTTTTTGCAAGGTTAGAGAAGGGTGTGAACTGATATTTAGCTAAGAACAGAACTTCTATTTTAATTGACTTCTACAGAGCAGCTGGCCAAACTCCAATGTTCTAATATTGTTTATCATGTTTTCAAAATCATAGTTATTTTCCAAAAAGATTTTTTAGTTGTTATAACCTCAAATTCTTTAATTAGATTTTTATCCATTGGTTATCTTAAGCTTACTATATTCCTGTTGACTTTACCATTTAACTTTAGGTCTAAACATAGCAAAATAAAAAAATTCAAAAATTATTGTATAATAAAAACCAATTTGTCTAATTACAAATGTAAATATTTAAACTTTAGGACTACATTCTAGAATTTTCACAGCAGCTCTTTATACTGTAAATGTGAAGGACCTATGTTAAAACTGTATGAAAAATACTTTTTTTTTTTTTTTCTGGAGATAGTCTCCCTTTGTCTCCCAGGCTGGAGTGCAGTGGCATGATCTTGACTCACTGCAGCCTCCTCCTCCCAGGTTTAAGAGATCCTCCTGCCTCAGTCTCCTGAGTAGCTGAGATTACAGGTGTGCCACCAACCTTGGCTAATTTTGACTTATCATTTTTATTTTTTTAAGGCAGAGTCTACCTTACAGATTAACAATGAACAGTTTCAGTGAGAATACTACCATTTCCACATAGAAAATACTTAACAATATCTAAACATAATACTATAGATATCATTAAGTGAAATAAATTCACCCAGGCTGGAGTACAGTAGCACGATCTTGGTTCACTGAAACCTCCTTCTCCCAGGTTAAAGAGATTCTCCTTGTTCAATTCCCACCTATGACTGAGAACATGCAGTGTCTGGTTTTTTGTCCTTGCGATAGTTTGCTGAGAATGATGGTTTCCAGCTTCATCCATGTCCCTACAAAGGACATGAACTCATCATTTTTTATGGTTGCATAGTATACATATGCAACAAACCTGCACATTGTGCACATGTACCCTAGAAGTTAAAGTATAATAATAAAAAAAGATTCTCCTGCCTCAGCCTCCTGAGTAGCTGGGATTACAGAGGCCTGCCACCATGCCCAGCTAATATTTTTTTGTATTTTTAGTAGAGCCGGGGTTTCACCATGTTGACCAGGCTGGTCTCAAACTCCTGACCTCAGATGATCTGCCTGCCTCAGCCTCTCAATGTACTGGGATTACAAGCGTGAGCCACCTCACCAGGCCAATACTTTTAAATAGGAACAAAATTATCTATAGCAACTCAATAAAGTACAACAATAAAAGTTTGATGCTCTCCAACATTTTATGATTCTGTTTATTCTACTACTACTTATAAGTGAAATAGTGCTTTCCTGGCTACAGTGAAAAAGAATCATGCTCCTAACTTAAGAAGCATGATTTGGAAAATTATTTTATAACAACTCTTATTTTCCAGTATTAATAGTAGATTCAATTTTTTTAATAGAAGAATATGTAATTGTCTACCTTACAGATTAACAATGACCAGTTTCAGTGAGAATACTACCATTTCCACATAGAAAATACTTGACAATATCTAAACGTAATACTATAGATATCATTAAGTGAAATAAATCTAGAATTCATTTGTAGCAACAATACTGTCTAAGGCTACATCTAACCATCTACTTGGAAGTCCCAGGGACTTAAACTAGTCAGGGTTGATCAAGGGGCCTGAAACACTGAAGTCAACAGAAGGATCTCAGTGCTTTCTTTTTTTTTCAGAAATATATGAGAATATTTACTATCGCTTTGTCCAAAGTGTTTTATAATCAGAACCTTCTCTCTTTATAGATATTTAGGGAGGTACTGTGGCAAGCATTTTATCAAAACATTTTCTTTAGTTAGTTATTTAATTATTCTCAAAGATCAAAGGACTTCAATTTGGACGTGTCCTTTATCTTAGGAGAAGCCTGCTCTGAGCATGGGTGCCAGTCAATGCTGTGTATCTCATCTGGAACACATAGTAAGGAGTGAGCTCCATACTCTCTCAGACCACCGAAGTTGGTCTATCTGTTCCAACATTAAGAGATAACTAAATTCTTTAATCTTTCCTAAATGACAGATCCCACTGGATATGCAAATGTGCCCTGGGGCCCATGGAAATATACTGCTATGATATTCCCAGCAAATCTCTGTGTGTTCCCCGAGCGTGTGTCCCTGGAGCCTTGTGCTTTCATTCTACACATATTTTTGAGCAACTCTTTGGCACCAGTAGCTACCATTGCCCTGAGAATACCAAAGTATAAATGTGGGGATCAGAAGATCATTTGGTAAAAATGAAATCAGAACAAGAGACTTTAGTAAGGTAAAACATTATTTAGTGTCATCAGGCAAAGAAAGTTGAATTATAAGGATGACTTGCTCATGAGAATGGAAATATTCAATGTCCACTGCCTAGAGTTAGAAAGTATATAAAATTTATTATCTGAGCAGGTGCAGCCCTGAAAATAAGAAGGGCACTGTTGATAGTTCTGCCCCAACAGGCATGAACCAGAACAGTCCTGAGCAAAACAGGAAGTATGATTACCTTAGCCAAAATGTTCCACATCTGTCTTCACATCGGAAAGAGCCTTGTGACCAGAACTCTACTGGGATGAAGACTGTCTAACTACCCTTTATGACTGACTATGTTGCTTCTTTATGTAGGTTAATTCAACTGGGTTATACTGGCATCTCACAGAACTGGAAAGAACCTGGTTCATGGCTGAGCGTGGTGGCTCATGCCTGTAATCTCAGCACTTTGGGAGGCTGAGGTGGGTGGATCATGAGGTCAGGAGTTCGAGACCAGCTTGGCCAATATGGTGACACCCCGTTGTCTCTACCAAAAATACAAAAATTAGCTGGGCATGGTGGTGCATGCCTGTAGTCCCAGCTGCTCAGGAGGCTGAGGCAGGAAAATCGCTTGAACCTGGGAGGTGGAGGTTGCAATGAGCCAAGATCATGCCATTGCACTCCAGCCTGGGCAATAGAGCAAGACTCAAAAAAAAAAAAAAAAAAAAGGAAAACCTGGTTTATTGGATAGATGAACATCTGTACTATCGCCCAAATGCATATTCAGAGAGCAAATTACTTTCCTCATTTCTGAGTTCAGAGGGAGTTGGGAAAAATACCACATGAAAGCTGACAAACACTGACAAC
Source organism: Mandrillus leucophaeus (assembly GCF_000951045.1). Taxonomy (NCBI): domain Eukaryota; kingdom Metazoa; phylum Chordata; class Mammalia; order Primates; family Cercopithecidae; genus Mandrillus; species Mandrillus leucophaeus. Next base: position 1,739,983 of record NW_012103987.1, read on the forward strand.
AAACACGCATGATACCACAGGAAATAACAAACATTTCTACACTGTGTATAAAAATAACATAAAATGGCATTTGAATTATCAGTATAACAGGTTATCACTGCAGAGTTAAGGGCAGCAGTTAAGGGTTATCAAATTTATTGATTAATTGGCCCTCCCCTGTCAATGAGGTAGCCATCTAGGTATTATTCCTATGGTACAGATAAAGAAAGTGAGGCTAAGAGGTCAAATGACTTGTGAAAAGTCACACTCTGGAACTAAAATTAACTGTTCTTATTCTTAGAACAGTGGTTCTCAAAGAGCATCAGTACCATCTGGGATCTTGTTAGACTGCAAATTCTCGGTTCCACCCCAAAGCCGCTACACCAGAAACTCTAGGGACAGGACCAGCAAATCTGTTTTAACAAGCCCTCCAGGTGATTCTGATACATTCAAAATTTGAGAACCATTGACCTCGAGAAGAAAGAAATCTTGCAAATTTCCCTCCCTTACAAATATTAATTGGTTCTCTTTTTTTAAAAATATTTTCATTTTTAACCATTTCTGATGGAGTTTTTTCTAAATTGTTTTACATACTTTCCTGGTTTCTTAGGGGTAAGCTAGTGTATGTGTATATAATTTAACCTATTTTCATCATTTTGATGGCTTAGTTTTTAATTTTTAAACGGTTTTATCCTTTTCATTTTCATCTCTCCCTGTCACTTGTTCTATCAGAAAATATCTGTTTTTCTAGCATTTTGTAACAAAAACAGAAAAGTACGCATCTAGAATTGTATTTTAAAATTCATCATAAATTAAAAAGTCATAAGAGTTCAGAAGAGGCCTTGTGGAGGAATGGCTTCAGCAGTAGGGCTTTACAAAATCCATCTCCCGGGCATTAAGTGATAAAAACCAAAAGAACTTTCAGCAAAGGCAGACGGTAATATACAAGATGATATGCAGAATGGCAATTATTAGTATTTTCAAAGAAAAGAAGTAATTTTTTTTTCCTGCAAGATGCAACGTGATTTAGAACAAATTGCCTGACAGTGACTTAAACATAACGGGGCTCTATAAATATTTGGTGAAAGAAAATCTGCCATTGTGTCCAAAGAGGAACAAAATAGTAATACTTAATCTTAAAATTGAGAAACAAGTAAGCAAATATCTGCCTTTCCCAGATACCACAATAAGTAACAGAAAATCAGAATCATTTCAAAGAAGGCTTGGCCAGGGAGTTGAAAACTTTTCTTCTTTGAGCAACTGTGTTTCTATGGAAGGTAACTGGCTTCCTGCATGGAATAATGTTCTTACGAAGAATATGTTGCTCTCTAACACTCTTGCCATAGTTAGGTATTACGGAAAGCACTGGCTTGAATGTCCATGACAGGGTCATATTTTGGTTCTTTGGAAAAAGAACATCAAAAACATTAATGATTTTATTTCAAGCTACTTACAGATAGTATATACTTTTAGGTAAAATGTGTCTATTCACAGCCTATAAATTATGAGAAAAAATAGTGTGTCCAATATATTTGATAATCAATTTGGCAAAAATCATAAGTTATTATACTGTGTTGTTTTGTTTTGGTGAAATATTTTTATTTTTTTATTTTCCATTCAGAAATAATACTTTTGGTTGACTTGAATGTTTATTGGTTAGGACTCTAATTGAGGAAAAACATTACCAAAAAGGATGAAAAAGATTAATTCCTGTTTAGAAGGAATTTTTTTTCTAGATTTCCTGCTACTGTTTTACTTTCTTGTTGCTGAAACAAAATTATTTTGTCTTCCTGTGTTCTATTTAATGTGGAGAATAAAAATGCCAAATTAATGCTATGTATTAATGAAGCAGAGATAAATCCTGTTTGGTAAGAAAACCTAAAGGTTCAATCTCAACCTGGCTATCAAAACTAAGACTGATTTTTATTGTTTTATTTTTGTCCCAAATGTATTCAAGCAATATTTGTTCTAAAAAAATTTTATAGGGAAGTAGATATCTTTATGAACAGGTTGAACTCTCCTTACAAAGAAGCAGCAGCTTCTGTCTTTCAGTGCAATTTTGGCAGAAAAGACCAGCTCATCACAAAGTGGAAAGGGGATTTGTTAGTTAAAGCTGAGGAGTGGCCCCAACCATAAGCAGAAGAAAATTGTCTGACACAGAAACCCTGGTGGGTTCCATAGTGAGGAAGTGGGTTTTACTACCATGCAGAATCTCAAAAGGCGAGAGGATCTTCGGAAACCTTTGATGAATTCAGAAAGACTGACCTTAGCACCATGGCCCTGAGAAGTTAAAAAGTTTATTTAAAGTCACACAGTGGGGCAGTGTTCCAAGGTCAGATTGGACACTAAACAGGCCCCCAACTTGAAATGGTCCATATGAATTTGGAAAATATGCATCTCAATTCTAACTCTGATAAACTAAAGAGACCCTTCCCTAAATTTTCAGGAAGACGTAAGATTTCCAGACTCTTGAGAAAATAATCTGATTCATAAGAAGAATGTAACAAGACATCTGAGAGTCATAGGGCAAATTCATACCTACTACCCATAGATAACACTAGAATAAATGGTACTGCTTATTGTGGAATTGAATACTAACATCAAGAAAATGTTTTGTTAGATGGCAAAATCTTTCTCGCTAGTCTCCCTTAAAGGTATAAGAAGATTTCTCAAATTTCCCTAATTTATCTCAATCACCTATTAAGGATCTCTCTCACATGCATTTATCTGAATCTTAAGCCATACATTGAGGTAATGAGTTTCATTTATCCCCTTTCTAGTTGGTAAAGTGGCGTTGCTTATTTGAATGAAATTAATCCTTTTTGAGTGCCATCTGGTTCTGATATTGAAGAATTTGGTGAACATATTCATGTTTACTCTGGACTGATAAGCCTTAATAACATTCCATCTGGAATACATTTCCCATATCAGAATGCTAACTATTTTTATTAAGCCCTAATACTGAAGGTTGTTCAGTCTTTTTGGTTGTTTAGAAGCTTTCCTTAGAACAATCTCATATGGCAGATTTCAGTGTAGAAATAGATCCCAAGTTGTAGTTGTGCACACAGGATTATATTGTAAAATGGGGTGTTCTCATGAAGACTTTTTTGGTTACAGGAAATAGAGTTCACTCAAAGTAGCTTAGGTAAACAGATGGTTATTATGTGAATACAACAACATCAAGCTTGGTCTCAGAGAAACTGGAATGACAATGTCAATCCTGACGTTGCTCCTTCTAGCCCTCTCTCAATTCTGCTTCTACACTATCCACCAGGTTCTTATCTTTGCCTGCTCCTTCCATCTCTACCTTTCACATTCTTGTGCATATGTATCTTGCATATCATCAGCATGGTCACCTACACAGCCCATTTTGTATGCTGCACTGCAGTTTTGGTGCTCATCACTGAATATCTTGAGTCTTTGAGCCACTTTGTTCAAATTCTTGAGAGAAATACTCTGCTTTACCTCTGTCCAATGAATGAGCTAGCTCCCTTTTGATTAGGCTCCATCCCTAACTAACTAATCATTGCTAGAAATGGAAATGGGTCACCTGATAAGTGGAGCTGCCAGTTCTAGGAGCCAACGTAGGGGCAGGTTGATTCTGTTGAAGGAGCTGTGGATTCAAGCAGGCAAAAAAACGTGTCTAGTACAGGGGAGGACAAGAATTTGCACTCGATTTTAATCATAATGTCATATATTCCAGAAAGTGTGCCACTTCTTCTATTTGATCTTTTTGTCAAGAATTTTTTTTCTCATTGCACTGAGCCACCATCATAGGTCTTTTCTCTCAAAGGACAACAAGACAGAAAACATTGTCACTTGCGTCTTTTGTAGGTTTTTGAATGACAATTGGTATAGAATAATAATCATTGTGGTGTAAAATGTTTACTGTTATAGGGCTTGAAAAATTTAAACACACACCACATATTCATTTTTTCAAGTCCATATACCATCAAGCATCCCGTTTTGCATCAAAGTGTCTATTTCAAATAGTAGTATACCATACCTGGTAAACAGCTGCTCCTTCAGTAACTAAGTCTAATTCCTTATTAGAGTAAAAGATGGCACAGCCAATCCTTCTGCTTTATTACTCATATCTGCAATTATTAATCTGTCTCTCATTAAAAGGCCGTATGTTAGGTTTTGCCAACAAACTAGCACAGAGGTTCAGCTGAAGTACATTGTCACAAATAAATCAGTCTGTTCTACTTTTAGAGTCCTGGATACTGTCTCTACTGGAATTCACAGATTTAGTTTGTACATACACATGCCCACAGAAATTGCTCCCCTACATGCATAAGTCTCTACTGTGAACCTCTTTTTAGTACATTTAGTTTGCCAAGTGAAAAGCATTCAATCGGAACCACTTGGCAATGTGTCAGTTTGTGCAACCACGTAGGACAATAAAAGTATGACTGTTTACTGTTTTCAAAAATAGAAGCAGTAAAAATGAGACTGGTACTCAATGACCTCACCAAAAAGACATAAAAGCTCAGATTGTTAAACAATGTAAAAAGCTATATTTTTATTTGAGCTTTTGCTACATTCTCTAATAAGTGTCATTACACAACAAAGAACAATATATTTAGATTGCAATGTAGAACTTGGCTTGGTAGCCACTAACAGCTACTAGATCAGTTCTCAATTCTCCAGAAAACATCAAATCTAGAAGGGTTGTAGGGAAAAAAAATATTTCAGATGTTGCCAAATAATTCCAGAATGGTCTGAGCTCAACGGAGGGTCTAGTTTGAAATGGAAATTCCCAGTGTGCATATGTGTAGCCAGGTCATGTTCAGCTGCAGCACTCCATAAAAAAGGATGATTCCAAAGAAAGGTAAATTCCGTACACCCTGAGTACAAGAAAAAGAATCCCAGATTCAAGCAGCAAAGGAATGACCATTTACTTTGTAGTGGAGAGGGTCTGTGCTTTGAAGAGACTAAAAGTTAGGCCTCCTCCTCAGGGGACAGCCATGAAAGTGAAACACACAATTTGGCTGCTCACTCTGACATGGCAATATAGACCCTGAATATTGTATGAATACTGAAGCCGTATGCAGCTTTGACTTGGTCTGTTTCAATGTGCTCAATACCTGCTTTGAAAACTCACATTACCTTCCCTTACTGCCAGCAAGGGAAGTCATGTTTCCAAGTTTTAATTTTAAGTAGGAAATTATACAACTTTAGTAAGAAAGTAACCAGGGATTCCCCCCTAAAATATAACTTCCCTAATTTTTAACGTAAAACGTGTTTGCTTTAATCTAGGCTTTAGAGACTCAGCCTAGAGTCTTTTTACCTCCTGGAGTAAATGAGGGACTCTCTCTCCCTTTTCACTCCCAGCAAGAAGGGCTGAAGCCAACCCAGCTGACTAGGACATGCAGAGGTAAATTCTAGACTTAACAGCTAACAGTAACCAGAACACTGGGGGCAGCTGAAACTCCTGAGGCTTCCAAACTGGAAGCTCTCTGCAAGTGCAATTCAAAATGGCCACATTTTTCTTTTAAAGTGCCTACAACCGGCCCTCCATATTCATGGGTTCTGCATCCATGAATTTAACCAACCACGGATCACATATATTTGAAAAAAAATTGCATCTTTACTGAACATGTGCAATGCAGGCTTTTTTTTTTTTCTAGTCACTATTTCCTAAACAATACAGTACAACAACTATTTACATAGCATTTACTTGTATTTGTTATTATTAAAGTATATGGTAGGATGTACATAAGCTATATGCAAATACTATTTTATGCCATTTTATGTCGGAGACTTGAGCATCCTTGGATTTTGGTACCCGTCAGAAGTCCTGGAACCTATCTCCCATGGATACTAAGGGACAACTGAATTTAACTCCTTAGTATGGACCAGACATTTTTCGCACATGAGTGTATCTAATTCTCACAACCACATAAGAGGGTAATATTATATTTTATGAGGTTTTTAAAAAATTATATTAGTGCTACATATTTTTGGTAAAAATACAAACAATAAATAAAAATATAATGTGAAAAGTAAATACTTCTATCCCTATGCACACATATATGAACCACTCATCAAAATTACCAGAGGTACCCATTAGTGCCAATGCTTTGAGTATCTCCCAGAAAGCTTCTATGCATGTCTCTTTGTGCATATACCCTTCTGAAACTATTTTATTTCACACTATATCTTGAACATTTACCTATATCTAATTCATGTTCCCATATCTAATTTCCCACAACTAATTCATTTTTATTCTCTTTAGTGGCCACTGAATAAATGTTCTTTCATTTACTTAGCTAGTTTTTTGAATATTTAGTTTCTAGTATTTATTATTACTAATAATGTTGTAAAGAATATCCTTGTACATATTGAAAAATAGCACCTACAAGTAATATTGCTTAGTTAAAATTAGGAATATTTTAAATTTTGATAAACATTACTAAATTTCTTTTCTTTTTCTATTTTTTTTTTTTTTTTTTTGAGACCACCTCACTCTGTCACCCAGGCTGACAGAAGCAGTGGCGCAAACACAGCTCACTGCAGCCTCAACTTCCTGGGCTCAAGCAATCCTCCCACCTTAGCTTCCCAAGCAGCTGGGACTACAGAAGCATGCCACGATGCTAGGCTAATTTTTACTTTTTGTAGAGACAGAGTTTTGCCATGTCTCCCAGGTTGGACTTGAACTCCTGGGCTCAAACCATCCGCCTGCCTCAGCCTCCTAAAGTGCTGGGATTGTAGGCATGAGCCACCACACCTGGCCCATTACTAAATTTCTGAACTGAAGCTTTTTGCCCCATTTTTATGTGTTAGGGAAACTGAGTCTTGGAGAGACTAAGATACATTTCAGTAGTCACAAAATCTCTTAAGCAAAGTTGTAGAGCGAGGATTTGAAATTAAGGTTATCTGGCTCTGAGCTTCACCACTTCCACCCTTATCACTTGACTTCTTAAACCTTAAAGTGACTCTCAGCCTAATAGTAGTCCTTAAATTTCTGGAAGAAGTACAGTCAGTTTGGTACTGGCATGGACAACGTAATATTTATTCACTGTGAGACAAACCATTGACCTATACCTTCTTAGCTGGGAAATGAGTTTCCAAAAGGGTTTAAATATAATATATCACTTATTCACTCATTTATAAAATAATATTTGAGCACCTCCTCTCTGCCAAGTATAGTGCTATACCATGGAGACCCTTGCTGAACAAAATTGACAGGTTTCTACATTTTAGTGGAGGAGAGATGTATTAACAAAATCATCATAAAAATTAATGTAAAATTATAGCCAACCAGTACAAATATGTCACTGATATCTGAGCTTATAAGAGGATTTGACACAGACAAGGTTAGGATTCCTGGAGGTAATGCTAATTGAATTGAAATCCGTAGGAAAGGTGGGAGTGAGTAATGGGAAAAGGTAGAAAAACGCATTTCACACCAGATAAAGGAATAGTATGCATAAAGGTCATGATGGAAAGGAACAGTACAAGTTCCAGAGACTGGACAGTGCAAAGTGTGGTTATAAAACAGGGATACAGAAAATGTATGCCGGATCCAGGCCTTGTAGGGCTCTACTAGTCTTGGGAAGGAGTATTATCTTCAGCAAAGTGGGAGACATTGAAAGGTTAACAGGAAGGTATAAATCACTGTGGCAGCAGAGAGGAAAATGATTGCTTAACTCCTAAAACAAAGCTCTTCAGTATATTAAATGTACATTGTACACGCAATTGAAAGCGGCAACTTTTCTAAGAAGAAACTCCACATGCCTAAAAACCATACCTGATGCTCACTAGTGCTCTCTCGATCTCCCCTCTCTCTCTCTCTCTTTCTTCCATAAGTAGAAAGACAACAAAAAGCAATTTACTTAAATGACATTAAATCTAAAGATGCAGTGAAAATTATCACCGTCATGATCAGGGGACAGGATTACATATGAAGAGTTAAATTAGAGGGCTTTCCAAATGAACTTTGCTGCAAATGCTGGCATCAATTTAAAATTAACCCACTGCATAACCAGTAAAAGTAGCCACTTGGGGAAGGAAATTTCAGGAAGAATCCACTTAGACTAAGAGAGTATGGCAGCTGCCTCAGAAAAGAGACCTGTCACTTGCCCTATAAACTCAGATTCTCTGAACATTCTAAGCAGTAAGGCTTCCCTGCAAAGTAAAGTTTCCAAAGGACAGACACAATAACAGAACTCCTTGGCCAAATGCATCTATCCCAGACCTTTAAACATCTGAAAGAATAATTGAGACATAAACTGTATGCACAAATAACAATAATGCTAGCTTCTGTGCCAAAGAATGTGTGATTTCAACACCTGGTACTGTGAAACCTCCAATGTCAATTCCAAGTCTAGGTCACTTCGCTTGACATATGAATGCTCCCCTGAGATTCTCCCCACCACCTCCCGCAATCCCTAAAGAAAATGATCCAGCGACTGGAAGATGTTCATACAGGTTAGAGTTGCTCTAAAGCAGAATAGTCTAGAGATGTCCATGAGATTAAATTCAACTTCCACAGTCGTTTGGCACAACACTCAAGGCCCTTACTTGATAGTCCCTGCTGTGATTACAAGCAATTTTGTGCCACTCTTTCTTGCCCCCTCGTCCCTGCCATGCCTTATGCCCCAGTCACAGAGATGCTTTACCTGATCTCAGCAAGACTAAGTTGTGTCCCTTGGTTCATGTTGCTTTCTCCACATTAAATTCCCTTCCCCATCGCTGAACTCTGGCTCATCTTTTAAAACCAAACTCTAAGGTCTGGTCCAGGAGCAATTCAACATTTTATGAGAACCAGCTGTACACCAGGCATTTGGGATACAAAGATAAATAGGCCTCAATTTTTGTCACTCAGAAGGTCATATTATGACGTGTCTTTACATTCCTAGTGGCTAACAGATTGCTGCTAGTAAATAATGTTCAACAAGGTAAACTGGATATATCCAAACAAGAATAATAAATCGAGGGTACTAGCACTCAAAAAGAGAACAAGAACACCTGAAGGGCTAGTGTGGTGGGCACCATACTGTTATAACACAGGGTATACACAGTATCCTCAAGAACTTAGGATGTCCTGCACCTAGGGAAGAAAATATATTGTTACAGAAATCATTCATTCATTCATTCACTATTTCTCTTTTGATGTACAAGATATTATGCTAGGCACTATAAGCCTAGGATGACTGACAAGTCTCTATTAAAATAACTTAAAGTAAAGGGATAGGATATATATATACACATATATGTATATATGTATAAAGTAAAGGGATAGGATATCCATATATGTGTGTATATATAACATATATAATATACAATAATTATTCCTGTATAATGTATAGGAATAATTATAATAATTATTTCTGTGTAATATACAGGAATAATTATTAAATGACTTAAAGTTCCATAAGAGTTCAAAGGTGAGAGATTTCCTTTAAATAATGGAGATATATTATCTACTCATCCTCCACCTCAAGAGCACTGTGGAATCTGATGCTGAATGCCTAGTGGAAAATGTTATCAAGTGGTCCCTGGGCTTGTCCAATTGTTGCTGGGACACCTATCTATGTCAACAGTTGAGTATCTCCTGAAGTACTCAATTTCAGTTTCAGACTACTATAAATCTTAGTAACGTACTTCTTTTACTAAGCCAAAATATATTTTCCTGGAACTTCCATCTGTTAGTCCTATGTCTTCCTCTCATGCCTTTCAGAGTTAATTCATTTCTTCTTCTACATCCATAATTTGAAAAAATTAAATAAGTGTTATTCTCCATAGTTGATTTCTGTGGATTTCTTGGGTCTGCCTCCTTATTCAAGATATGAACTAACCCTCCTAGCTTCTAATAACCTCAAATTGTATTACTATGCTATTAAGCTTCTCTGTGAATTTACTAATAAATATATTGAACCAGACCAAAGTTTCCATCAAATTGGCATTAATGAATAACATTGCTACAGTTGATTATACAAACAGCCAAAGATCTGCCTAACAAAATTACCACTCAGCTCACAGCCCTCATACTCATTGATAAAGATATTATAGGGAACTCTGATGCACATCTTGCTAAAAACCAGATACACAACATCCATGACTTTCCAGTAATCTATCAGCCAATTAACTCATTCAAACAACAATGTGAAGTTTGACTGCATGACTTGATCATGGTGAATCTAGCTGAATCTTGGTAATCAACTTTTTCTTTCCTAAAAAATAATTTTGTAAATAAATAATCTCCCCCACATTATGCCAGAATCATTTTTTGCTTGTTTGTTTGTTTTTGGAGACAGAGTCTCACTCTGTTCCCCAGGGTGGAGTGTTGTGGAGTGATCTTGGCTCACTGCAACCTCCGCATCCCAGGTTCAAGCAATTCTCGTGCCTCAGTCTCCTGAGTAGCTGTGACTACAGGTGCCTGCCACCACACCTGGCTAACTTTTTGTATTTTAGTAGAGATGGGGTTTCTCCATGTTGCCCAGGCTGATCTCGAACTCCTGAGCTCAGAAAATTCATCCACCTCGGCCTCCCAAAGTGCTGGGATTACAAACACGAGCCACTGCGCCCAGCACAGAGTCAATTTTGATTACTTAAATAAAGATTAAGGGATCTACATTCTTCCCAGACTTTTTCTTAGAAGTTGAAAGAGGACTAGTTTCTCTGCTCTAGCAATTATTGTGTATTCTGTGAGTTCTATACAGTGAATCTAGAACTTTCCTAAATCAGTATTTTTTATTGACAATGAGATGTTTTTAAAGTCTCAGTTTATAGCCACATTCACTTAAAAAGCAACCCCTTCACTATAGAGAAATACATACACATTGAATTTATATTATTATTAATAATAATGTGTTTATGTATAATAAATGAACAAAAAGTTAAGAAAACATAATTTTCTACTTTAGCAATGGCAGGGGTTCTCAAAACAAAAGATTAAAAAGGAAAATAAGCTAAAATATGCTTCCCTTTGTTTTGAGGAAATGAAGCATATTAAACAAGCAAATCAGCAAACAAATATGGGTTCCTGATAGAGCTTTCTTTGGATACAATTATATATTAATAAATTAATTCATAATTTGGTGTGCGCAATGGACTGAATACCTATGTCCTCTCAAAATGCAAATGCTGGAATCCTAACCCTTAAGGGGATAGGATTAGGAGGTAGAGTCTTCGGGAGGTAATTAGTTCATGAGTAAGGGTAGAACCCTCATGGATGAGATGGCGGCCCTTATAAAAGAGAACTCAGAGAGCTAGGTAGCTTATTCCACCACATGAGGACACAGAGAGGAGGCAACATGTATGTTAAAGGTGGCCTTCACCAGACACTAAAGACACTGGCACCTCCACATACAGAATCTTCCAAACTCCAGAACTGTGAAAAATAAATTTCTGTTTATAAGCTACATAGTTTGTAGTATTTTCTTATAACAGCCCAGATGGACTAAAACATTGTATATTTCCTTTCATGTGAACTGCAAATCAAAGTTCTCTCTTCCTGTTTTCATCACCAACACTAAATTTTTAGGCAATTTGGAAGGGGGGCAGGGAGTAGGCAATGGGAAGCAGGGGCATGGCAAAAACTGCCAAACAGTTTTCATGGATTATTTCCAAATTGGATGATTCCACTGGGCCAGATTCTGCCCACCTCAACCCTCCCTATAATTTCAACCATATGTGGTCCTCTTCAGTTCTATTCTCAGAATAAACATGATGATGAAATAGGGCTTGGATTTTACTTAAGAGGCTGCATACTTCAGTGACAAGCAAGCTCATTCTTCTAAGTACCCTGTAATATCGTTTACAGAAATATAGGACGCTCTGTAGGAGAAAAATAAAATGAAAGTAAATGTGTTCTTATGTATGTAATAATTTTCTCAGTTACAACAGGATATACTGTAGGAGAAAAATAAAATGAAAGTAAATGTGTTCTTATGTATGTGATAACTTTCTCAGTTACAACAGGATATAAAATATTGTACCACCTGGGAAAAATTTCTCAAGCACAAATGCAAATTAGTTTGATGTCTGAAAATATTCACTATCTGCTAAATCTCTGAGCAATAAATAGTCATTGCTAGACAATGACAACTTCTTATTAAAGAGAAGAGGATGGGAACGAGGCTGAAGAGATCGTTGGGATGGAACACGCTGCCATGGAAGAATCTGCCTGGCACTCAGGCCCTTGAATTAGGTGGACACACCTTTCTCTGACTCCTTTAGTGATTCTAATGATGATGCTGATGATACCTGAACTAAGAGACAGAAGGAACTGAAACCCAGAACTTCCCACTGAAAACGTTAACTTTTCCAATGTGTCCAAATCTGTCACACTTGGCAGGTCTAGATGAAGGCAATGGCAGGCTTACACAAAACCACAAAATACAGTTTATCTTCTGTCTTCCAGCAGTGCCTCTTTTGCTATTTTCCCACTCCATGGTCCCTCTCTATTCTGGTCTATGTGTCCTTATGCTTGCTTCTTTTTTATACAAAGATACCATTTGCAGGATGGGCATGTGGAAGAGAATTATAAAACCCTGCGCTTAATCAAAACACACTTTCCCTTAGAGTCAGTCATTTCAGCAATGCATTCAAAGTAAAACAATGAAATGAACTATATTTAATCCAGAGCTAAGAATGAGTGACTGCTTCAATTTATTCTTCAGTAGAGTATTTGCATTATATTTGTGAACCAATATACTTTTATCTGTCAAGACTACTTTTAAGGCTTTATCATTAGAAAATAATTATATGTGCAGAATGAAATGGTGATGTCTTTCTCGAAGAACTGTTTTTATAATAACAAATTTAAAAATGGAAATAGGGCAAAAGAATAAAAAGAAGAAATTAGTAAATTATGTTATATCTTATACAGCCATTAAATTTATGTCTGTAGAAATACACATCTTATGTGGTAAGATATTTATGATATACTAAGTAAAAGGACAAATTTTTTATGGATTGTAGAATCCTATGGTGAACACATTTATATAGATATTCACTGGTGTATGTGTGTATATATGCACCAGGCATAGTACAAAGCACTCTGTAAACAAGAACACATATGGCCTCTACTTATATGAAGTATACATGTGGGGTCAAATACAGACATTAACTAAAGTCAGCAGACAAAAATTTCTGTCTTCATGGGGCTTATATCTTATTCTTGGTTCTTTTTGCCTGGCACATATTACTTGTGACATTAAAATAATAATTTTGAACTTTTTTATAACTATAAAAATATTCTCTGTTTTCCCAGATTGCTTGAAACACAATCAATAATCAGAATTTAGGTGGTTTCCAGGAGCTAGAGAGAGTGGGGGAAATTAGGATATGTAGATCAATGGGTATAAACTTCCAGGTATAAAATGAGTAAGTTCTGGGGCTATAATACACAGCGTGGTGATTACAGTTAATATTACTCTATTGTTTACTTGTAATTTGTGAAGTGAGCAGATTTTAAGTGCCCTCACCCTGCCACCCACCACACACGCACACACACGCAAACACACAGAGTAACAAATTACAGTGATGGATATGTTATTTAGTTTGATTATGGTAATCATTTCACAATGTATACATATGTACTTTTACAACATATACAAATACAATGTATACATATGTATACCTTACATATATACATTTTTTGTTTATCAATTATATTTCCATACAGCTGGAAAAAACTGCAGAATTCAGAAAACTTAGAGGGGGTGTTGTGGGCAGGAATACCATAATTCCTACCGTCAGAGCCTCTTCTCATCAAGTACTCATACTTATGGTGGCCACCGTAATATAAAGAAATATAAACTACCCCTGTGCTATAATTCTTATATCTAGAAGCATAAAGCCATGAGATCGCCTTCTGTGAATTTCTCAGTGTTACCTCTAAATCCATTACTTAAACTTTGGGCAAGAGTTATTTATGAAACAAATAGACTAAGCAAATTTCTCAACCTTATTAAAGAAATAAAGTAAGGCGGTTTTGCTAAAGAGAGGGTCGAAACTTCTATGAAAAGATCAGAACAGAAATGAATTAAGCATTTCTGACCATAGGCAAATTAGAAAATCCCTAGAGAGTTAGTGCCAGAGTGTTTGAACCAATTAAACCACCAAGACGAGCAGAGACAACATTAACGTTCTACTTGAAAATCAAGTTTTATATTTAGGTCTGTGGAAAAAGAAAATGAGGCAGATTGCTTTCCTCAACAAAACCCTTATTTTGAAGTAACTTTGGTCTTAGAGTAGACAAGTGAAGGTGGGAGGAACAGTTCCTCTATTTCCCCACCACAATCCAATTTTTCCATAGAAAAATACGAAACAGGCTAGGCGTGGTGGTTCATGCCTGTAATCCCAACACTCTGGGAGGCCGAGCAGGGGAGGAGCACCTGAGGTCAGGAGTTCAAGACCAGCCTGGCCAAAGTGGTGAAACGCCGTCTCTACCAAAAATTTAAAAAAACAAAAAAAAATTAGCCGGGTGTGGTGGTAGGCACCTGTAATCGCAGCTACTCAGGAGGCTGAGGCAAGAGAATAGACTGAACCCAGGAGACGGAGGTTACAGTGAGCCAAGATAGTGCCATTGCACTCCAGCCTGGGCAACAAGAGTGAAACTCCCTCCAAAAAAAAAAATAAAGAAAAGAAAAAAGAAAAAAGAAAAAAAAAGGAAAGAAAGAAATGAAAAGAAAAATATGAAACAAAAATGTAAAGGGGAAGAAAAATGCTCCTCTTTTATTATTTTCTGTCTCTGATGCATTGCTGGTTGGACTAGATAACTACCTTTCATTGTTATCTTATCAAAAGAGATTTATTTACTGCTCACTATTTTCCTCTTTGGAAAGATGAGCTCTACTTTAAAGTTAAAGAATACAGGACATGGTTAGAAAAAAAGGGTTCACTTTCGCCAATCTTTTTTTTTTTTTTCTTTTTAGAACATATTGTATTGAGTTACTGAAATTATCATGGTGGCTGCTGTTGTAAATCAAGAAACCATGTGACTGGTCTCTAAGCCACGTTTACAAACATTGTAAAATTTACTGTAAACTGGTTGATCAGAAAATGGTGCTAGTTTTATAAATCTTGGAACTTATACAAAGAGAGATTTAGAAACTTATCATTTTAATTAATTTGTGAACATCTTAAATATATATATTTTGATATCATAGATCTAGATGGTTGACATAATAATACAAAAATAATTTAAACTCCCTTTAGTCACTTGAGAATTTCAAAGCATTCACTAGAGATGTGATGTGAGAGACCATTTTATTAAAAATACATCAGATAAAAAAAGTCATTGTCTTTTCAAAGCATCAATTAGTAGAGGACTAACTAGTAAGTTACTCTGAATATGTCTTACATTTTTACAAAATTTTAAAAAATTAAAAGCAAATTATATTTGGTAGAAATACCTTAACTTTAGTTTACTTTGGTAAAGCAAGTGTATTTTCCAACTCAGAAAATCTACTTTAAATAAAATTATTTTATCTAATTATTGGACAAATGTACTAAATAATAACCCAGTACTGAATGAAACATATTGGAACTAAGCATCTTATTTATAAATATTATACTATAAAATTAGATTTCAACATACTACAATCCCAACACACAAAAAAAATGTTTCTTATTCCTTTTCCATTTCCAATTCGTCTTTATACCCTTTATTTAATTCATTGTAAATTTTAGTACACCTCATTCCCTCTTCTCCAAGTTGAAATTACTCATATATTTTAATTTACACCTACTTTTAATAATCTTTTATTCAATGTGTATTATTCCCACATCTCCAAAAATAAACTTCCCTATACAAGCACAAGATCCTTAGATAGACATAACTGAATAAGAATTTTTACCTTTTAATGTTAGCTACTTTATCACTCAACCAACCATGCCAAACAATGAATAAAATGCTGTTGATCCAGATACTAGATGTTTATTTATAGTTCCATACTCTTGGTAGAGTGGTAATTGCTGTCACTAATACCGGTGTCCTATACTATGGTTTTCTGCATTTTTTAAGCCCTCATGACTGTGACTTCTCTGTTAGATTTTTCCATCCGCTTGTTTTTTTTTTTTTTTTTTTTTTTTTTTTTTTTTTTTTTTTTTTCTGGTTAACGTACTACTTTTTTTTTTCTTTTTTTTTTCTTTTTATTATTATTATACTTTAAGTTCTAGGGTACATGTGCATAACGTGCAGGTTTGTTACATATGTATACTTGTGCCATGTTGCTGTGCTGCACCCATCAACTCGTCAGCACCCATCAACTCGTCATTTACATCAGGTATAACTCCCAATGCAATCCCTCCCCCCTCCCCCCCCCCATGATAGGCCCCGGTGTGTGATGTTCCCCTTCCAGAGTCCAAGTGATCTCATTGTTCAGTTCCCACCTATGAGTGAGATCATGCGGTGTTTGGTTTTCTCTTCTTGTGATAGTTTGCTGAGAATGATGGTTTCCAGCTGCATCCATGTCCCTACAAAGGACACAAACTCATCCTTTTTTATTGTTGCATAGTATTCCATGGTGTATATGTGCCACATTTTCTTTATCCAGTCTGTCACTGATGGACATTTGGGTTGATTCCAAGTCTTTGCTATTGTGAATAGTGCCGCAATAAACATACGTGTGCATGTGTCTTTGGAGCAGCATGATTTATAATCCTTTGGGTATATACCCAGTAATGGGATGGCTGGGTCATATGGTACATCTAGTTCTAGATCCTTGAGGAATCGCCATACTGTTTTCCATAATGGTTGAACTAGTTTACAATCCCACCAACAGTGTAAAAGTGTTCCTATTTCTCCACATCCTCTCCAGCACCTGTTGTTTCCTGACTTTTTAATGATCGCCATTCTAACTGGTGTGAGATGGTAGCTCATTGTGGTTTTGATTTGCATTTCTCTGATGGCCAGTGATGATGAGCATAGGCATGGGCAAAGACTTCATGTCTAAAACACCAAAAGCAACGGCAGCAAAAGCCAAAATTGACAAATGGGATCTCATTAAACTAAAGAGCTTCTGCACAGCAAAAGAAACTACCATCAGAGTGAACAGGCAACCTACAGAATGGGAGAAAATTTTTGCAATCTACTCATCTGACAAAGGGCTAATATCCAGAACCTACAAAGAACTCAAACAAATTTACAAGAAAAAAACAAACAACCCCATCAAAAAGTGGGCAAAGGATATGAACAGACATTTCTCAAAAGAAGACATTCATACATCCATCCACCTTTTAAGTAGAATTTTGGTCTTTGTTTCTTTTCCTAGCTGTTTAAAACATACCCTTCAAAATTATATTATCTTTTTATTCCTTTGTAACAAATTCATGTAAACCTAGTGACTTAAAACAACACTCATTTATAATCTCCTAGTTTCTGTAAGTCAGAAATCAGGTGGATTTGGCTAGGTTCTTATCTGAAGGCTCTCTGATGAATAATCCACTTCTAAGTTCTTTTAGGCTGTTGGCAGAATTCATTTCCCTGTGGCTGTAGGACTGTGGTCCCTGTGTCCTCGATGATTGTCAGCCAGTGGCCTCTCCAAACTCTGAAAGGCTGTTTATATTTCTTCTTGTGCTGCCCCCTGCATCTTCAAACAAGCAACAGCACATCAAATCCTTCTTGTACTACAGATCTCTCTGACTTTCTCTTCTGCCCTTCTCTTCTGCCTTCCTTTACTGCCAGGAGCTGGTAAAGTTCTCTGCTTATAAAAGCTTATGTGATTAAACCAGGTCCAACCAGATAATCTTCCTATTTTAAGGTCAGCTGGTCCATATAAGAATACAATCAGGGCAGTGAGATCACATCACATTCATAGGATCAGGACATGTGGAATCTTGAGGGTCATTCCTAGAAATTCTGCCTGTCACAGAAATCTAACTCAAATTTCACCACTGACAGAAAACCTTAGGTATCCACTCATTCACTTCTCCTGCCAATCTTTCACTACCTCTCTATTTGAAATTTAAATAGATGCTCCTTCTTACTTTTCTTTTTTTAATTTTTTTTTTTTTTTTTTTTTGAGATGGAGTCTCACACTGTTGCCCAGGCTTTAGTGCAGTGGTGTGATCTCGGCTCACTGCGACCTCTGCCTCCTGGGTTCAAGTGATTCTCATGCCTCAGCCTCCTGAGTAGCTGGGATGACAGGCACCCACCACCATACTCGGCTAAATTTTTTTTGGATTTTTAGTAGAGACAGGGTTTCACTATGTTGGCCAGGCTGGTCTCAAACTCCTGACCTTGTGATCCACCCGTCACAGCCTCCCAAAGTGCTGGGATTACAGGTGTAAGCCACTGTACCCGGCTGCTCCTCCTTTACTTCTACAGCATCCTACTGTGTACCTAGATTAAAGCATTCATCACACTACAGTACATTGTTTGCTTGTCTACTACTCTGACAAGACTTAACTATGTAAGAGTTTAGGCCAATGCCAATCTACATAATAGATGCTCATCTGATAAACATATGTTTAACAATTTATATGTATGTACCTTTAGGATCAATGAAAAAAATAAGTTATGTTCAGTGTAAACTATAGTATTGAAGTGTGTTCACCACAATTTTTGAAAATGAGTAATCTGTATTCATAGGTAAAATTCTCAGCTGATACTTCTTGTTTAATTAAAATATCATATTCATTAAAAATAATTTGAAAATATTTCTAAAATGTATTAAGAATAATTGCTACTGCACTACCTGCTTCATCTCATTTAATCAAAACAATTCCATTTTAGAGATGAGGAAATGGAGGCTTTGAGAGGTTAAATAACTTGCCCAAGGTAAAGTGACTACAAAGTTAGTGAAGCCACCATAGTATCTGAACAATCTGAACATTCTGGCTGCTATGCTATCTTCTTCCTTCCTTCCTCCCTTTCTTCTCTCCTTCTTCCACTCCCTCCCTCTCTCATTCCTTTCTTTGATATTTATTGATATTGATTATGTGTAGGCAATGGGCTAACCATTATCAGTAAAATAAACTTGGGTCCCAATCTTTGTTTGTTTCTAGAAATAATATCTTTATCATATGTATTCACAGCACTTAATACAAACAAAATATCAAGACATTACCTCACAAAATAGTATTATTATGCATTGGTGTTTATATTTAATATGCATTTAAAATTATCCATCATCTTGTTTTTATGTAAATGCCATACATATATGTGTGTGTGTGTGTATATGAAGATAGATGAACTATAATGTAGACTTCAAAATATGCTAGTCATTAGTTACTTTCTGTGGGAAAAACTGATGAGAAAATTTAAACAAGGAAATTCCATCTTGCCCAACTGTGATCTCATCATAGTTGAGGATAGCGTATGAACCACAGATGGTGGGAATGAGGAAGCCACACATGTTTATAGTGACTTCAACTTCACCAAAACAAAGATCTGTGCCTTAGAGCAACTTTTTTGTTACAAAACAAAGTCATACTCAAATACATTACATCTTTCTGCTAAGGGCCTCCAACGCAATGTTTAAAAACATTTAGACCTAGTCATTGGTATAACAGATACTATATTTACCTGGTTAGAAAATACATGCCTTTCAAAATTTTACAAAATTATATTGTTAAATAATAGTTAACAACATAAGTATCACAGTTCATTTATAGTACAAAGTATGTAAACATGAATTATTGCTATTCCTAAAGTGCCCTTGAAATGTACAAGTGCTGAAACCATAGTAATTATGTGATGTTAATCACTTGTAAGACCTGAGATTCAGTTGAAGGAGGGACTTGCAAGAAAGGAGGAATTTGTTACCTTTGCAGAGAAACTCTAAAGAAATCCTTGGAAATTATTTTACAAAAAGAAATCCAAATGGTAAAAGAATTAGCTTTTCCATTTTTCCTGCTATACATTTGCCATCCATAATCAGATCTGAATTCAAATAACTGCACAGGAGTGTTTATGAGGGCTAAAGAGAGAACTGATTTATGTAAATAATAGATCATGTTTATAAAGGCCATCTGTGTGAGCCCAGAACTAAGGCCAGAAACAGAAGTACCAATTTATACCACAGGAAAATTATTCCTAACTCATAGAAAGAATGTTTGTGGGCAGAGGCATTTTATTTGTGTAAATATAAATAGAAAAAAATGTGTTTCATTCTCAAAATAAACACTGAATTCTAATGTATAAAAATTTCGATAATCCAACACCCTCACAATGTTCCTTTTCAGTCATCTCCAGATCTCCTCTTTTATAGTCATCCACTTGCAAATTTATTATTAAAAGAGAGAAGGTGATAGATTTCCATTACTCCTTTCTAAGGCATTTTTCCCCACACCAAACTTATTAGGTAATGAGTTCTTAAACTATTTAGATACTGCTAAAGAACAAATGGATTAAGATGCTGTGAAGATAAGTATAATTTTGCATGTGTAAAACAAGCCATTCCCTTCTCTCATGTATACTCAGAGAATATTTCCAGGTGTAACTTTTATATCTATAAAAGAAGGTCACATATCTCTGATTCAGTAACAGCTTGTGTTGTAGAAGTGCATATAAAGGTACACATACATAAACACACAATTATACACAGTCAAATTATTGCTATTCCTAAAATGGCCTCAGTGGGTATTAAACTTTAACTATCACCCATGAGCTTTTCAATTTGACTATCTGCACAGGACATCATTTTCTTATTTTTTATTTAATGACAATGAAGGCTAAACCAGCCTAGATTTACGTTTTGTCTTACAGGATGGAAAATGACAATTTTATTCCCATGTATACAAGTTGTAACTCTAGAAGCATTTGGGGGAACAAGGTGGAATTTATATTATAGTAGCCTGATATTCAGCAAAAAGACAATTTACTACCAAATATACTTTTTAAATCCCCCTGAAAAAATCAATGCTGAATTAGCTGAAATATTTATAAACACCCATACCACGTGAATACATTTTTTAACCCTTTTAGAATTCCTACCTTTCCATTCAAATCTTCGTTCAAACATCGTATTTATGAAGACCTCTGTGGAATTCTCAAGCAGTTAGCGTCCCTATTTTCCTGCATAATCTTGAAAATGATGATGACAACATTTATTATAAGAAAAGTTACATAGTGCCGGTTACGGTCTTAAGTATTTTGCATACATTAATTGACACAATCCTCACACCAATGTCCTGAAATGGTTATATTCGGGTTTTTTTAAACCAGTGAGGAAAACCAGGCACAGAGAAGTTAAGTAACTTGTTTAAGGTCATAGAGCTGGCAAGTGGAAGTACTGTTACTCAACTCAAGGCTGTCTGGCTCCAGAGTCCAAACACTGAAACATTGTAACACAGATTCTCTGTTGGTTTTCTGTTTACAAAATGGGAGCAATAACATGTGTTCACAGTATCGCTTTTTAAATTATGTAAGATAATTTATGTAAAGATCTTAGTGCCCTACCCAATGAAGAGCAATACTGAATGTTGTTATTGCTACCAAGTAGTTATCTTTAGTCAGACCTCCATCCTCTGCAACAGTGGGAATTCCTTGGGGATGGGGTCTACATTCATTCATCTGCTCATTCATTCATCCCACAAATATTCAATGAGCAACTCCTGTGGGCCAGGTCCTATACCAAGTCCTGCAAGCACTCATCTCTGAATACCCAGCACTAACAGCAGACAAACACAGTTCTACCTTAGGGCCTTGGCACTTACTATTTGTTCCATCTGGAAAGCCCTTTTCTATAGTCATTTCAAGGCTTGTTTCCTCACTTTATTCTCTCTCCTCTAATATTATGTCTTCAAAGACACCTTCCATGAACACTTCTGAAAAGCAGTGCTTTTCAGAGCTCTATATTTCTTACTCTGCTTAGGTTTTCTACATACACCTATCACTGTCACAACTACTAGAACGTAAGCTCCGTATATAGAGGAAATTCCAGTTCTATAGACAGAATCCAGAATGGTAGGCCACCAAGTTTTCGTCATACTGGTGAAAAAAGAAGTGGAAGGCAGAAGGGAAGAACGGAGGGATGGAGAGGGAGAGACAAAGAATGTTGATCAATGACTGTTTTATAAACATGAAAACATTTTCATCCCTTCTTGACCCAAGTTTATTCTTACCATGAATAAACAAAAACCAGCATTCTTCTACTCCCTTCCCCCTGCAAAAATTCCACAGGGCTCCCCAAGCTTGCCCCTCAGCTTCTATTCAGTCGTCTTCCCTATGAACTTAAGGTTCTTACCATTTAAATTTCAACACCTGTTCTCACTTCCCCTAAGAAAAAATGTATATGACCTCCATGGAGACCAGCTTTCCTTTTTGTTCCTAACAATGCCAAAGAGCTATAATTTAGTAGCATAAGTGGTAGTTGTAATCACTTGTAATTTATCATCCAACTGCACAGACTAATTCATGATTTAAAAAAAGCTCTCCTTATTTTTCAATGATTAAAAATACGCATTTGTGGATTCTTTCTTCAAACATGACACCATTAATTAGCAGGAAATGTGCTGTTGAGCATCTTTTAAATAACAGTAATGAATTTACACTAACCCTTTCCCTCCTGGGATCAGGATAATCATTTACGTTAGTTCTGATTGGCATTAAATGATTCACATTTTTTTTTCTTTGGAAACATGACAGGATTGCTGTCCCTGCCCTTTTGACGTTAGACGCCCACACTGTAACTTGCTTTAGCCAATGAGTTGAGGGTAGAAGTGAAAATGTCACTTAAAAGAACACTTCAAACAGCAAGTGGCAATCTTTCATTTTCCCTTCAGTGGTGATTTGCAAACATGTGTCAAGAGTGAGTCTTCTGTGGGTTTCTGTGTAAAGATATTGGGCCGAGGTCCCCTGCCAATCCACGCACTCATGTAAAGTGACTGTAAAAACAAAGCTTTGCTCTGTTAGTTCATTGATATTTGACAGTTGTTCTCTGGGCTCGATTGTGGTGGTTCAAACCTGTAATCCCAGCACTTTGGGAGGCCAAGGGGGAGGATTGCTTGAGCCCAGAGGTGGGAAAATCATTTGAGCCCAGGCGGGAGAGGCCTCAATGAACTGTGATCATGCCACAGCACTCCAGCCTGGGCGAGAGAGCAATACCCTGTCAAAAAAAGAAAAAAAAAAAAAAGAGTTTTTCTTTTTCTGTGGCAATACTTGGTCCATCTTGACTTATTAAGTAGCAAGATAAGATCTGTATCCATACAAAGTAGAAGTAATTCATACTGCTGGCCCTATTTCCTGGTAACCTAACATAGATATTTCAATCATGCTACAGAAATGTCAGGGGACAAATATCATTGAAGGAACAAACTTCACATGGATAAAGAAACCACAGTGTAACACCTTTTCATGTGCTCCTTTGACAATCTGAGACTTTTTAAAGAGGCTATTAAGGAATCATACATATGTATGTACATATGTGTACACAGGTGACATATACACAATATCACATATTGTATATATTTAAAAGGGATTTTAGGGAAATCATAAAACTAACATTCCATTCTTCTAATACTAGAAATAACTCTAGGTGCTTTAGGTTCTCTAATAAAGTTTTTGAACTCAGTTGTGAAATTTTTCACTACAATATTACACTTTGGAAAATGTCTAAATACGTTTTTTCTTTTTGTTTAAGTAAGAATGATGAATCTGATTCCAAATGAGAACTATAAACAAAAGGCCATTCTTTTGCCTCTAAATCTTATGGATAAATCTTCAAGATGCTAGAAATATCTCATCAAATAACACATGAATAAAACAACTTCCCATTCTGTAACATATTCTTTCAGTTTCTTAAAAAATTGCCTCTCTCTTTCTCTCTCACCCCTGCACACACACACACATACACACACACTTTACAAAACACAATATTCAGAAGAACCAAAGATTCTGTTTAAGTCTTTTATAAAATAAGTTATGTTATCTTTATGAAAATAATATTTTAAACTAATATTGCATTAGTTTCAGCCTAATTACAACAATGACTTCAACAGGCATGGTTATTGAATATATTGCAAATTCTTCTAACATCTTCCCAGGCAATGAGCAATTCCAAATGAGTGGTCACTCCATGTGAGATACTTCAGTTATCTTTTGCAAAATCTCACTACTAGAAAGACATGGGTCACTACTAGAAAGACATGTATAACTACACATTTTTTATTGAGAGAAAATTATTGCATGATACATTAAAAAGGGTTGGGAAGAGGTTTTCAAACACTATACCACAAAAAAAGTATGATTTAAAAACATCAGAGCACACTTCCACTGCTCTCAAGCAATTAAGTACAGGAAAAGTAATAGGTATGAAAAACCACTTCGATTGCCTTCAAGTTTAATGAAAACTGTGCCTGAATATGTCCAGAGAGAATATTAGCACAATGGGAATTGGTCTCAGGAAACACTTCAGTTCCTTTTGAAAATTCAGAGAAAGAACAAAATAGCACTAGCCCCAAATTTTGTCCACTAATTTGTGTTTTGCTTTCATGCCTTATTAATGTCAACCATCTCTTTGTGATAATTAACTCTTCCTAGTAAAATGGCAAAATGTAGCAAGAATAATATTCCAAAAACAAGATACAAATAAAAAAAATTAAACCCATGCTACTTTTTCAAGTACTAAAAATAGTTTTAATTTGTTGTCAATCATGTTAGTAAGAATTAAAACAAGAAAGAAAATAGGACAATGAACACTGTCTTTGTGTATACAATGTGAAACTACCTTAATGGGTGAACAGTTCTTGCACGTTATATTATTTTACTTTTAGCAGGTGGAAACGATAATGCTTCAGTTTAAGTCATGATGTTTTATTCCAAATACTTATCTGTTCACTGGATTCAAGCCTGGGCAGTCCCATAAATGCCTGGAGACAGGAATTACAATGTGGACTGGATGAGGTTGGCAGTTAAGCGATTGGCATGAGGTCAATGAATATCTGTACACCCTTACACCAATAAAGGAATACATTTCTGCACCCTTTACAGGAGAAAAGAAAAACATTTCAGACAAAAAACCCAGCTTTTGTCCATTTGCCAACACTAGTCAAAACAACATCTTTCTGCTCCTCTCTTCCACAGAAACACAGAAATCTGAAAGTGAATATATCATGGGTGGCTTAAGGAAACCAAATGTTTCCATTGTTGGAGGGGCTTCTAGTTAGTTGATTTTTAAGACCATTTTATAAATCTTCCTGCATCATTTCAACCATATCTAGTAAACTCTACAGTGTTTATAAGTCACAAAATGCTTTCCGGAGAAAAATAAATTGATGGGAACACAAAAGGGAAAATCCGTCATTTAACATCAAAATGAAGATACAATCCCTTCCCAATTTTCTACATGATAGTCCTATTACATGCAAGGCAGGTAGTGAGAAGATAAAATCCTAGGAGTATTTCCCAGCATGTCAAAATACTAACACATGTCAAAGACATCACCAGCAGAACATGTCCAGAATTGTGATGGCAAAAATCCCACTGGCCCAGCTCCAGGACCTTCCCTTATTTTCTTTCCCTTCCTCCTCTGTACTCTGAACCTGATCAATTTCTTTTTGATACCTTCTCAAATTAAACTCCACTAAGCCTTTTGCAGTCTGAAGTCCCCTTCCCATTATTCAAGGAAATAGGTGGCTTCTCTCTCATTTCTGAACTCCCCTAACCCTTTTCATCCTTAATATTACAGAAAGGAGTCTTCATATCTTGCTAAGAACATGCATTCCTACATACCAACTGGTAACAATGGGGCTGTGCTTACCTAATCCTCAATCCAGGTCTACTTGGGAAAAATTAGAATATTATGCAGTATGAATCCCCAGAAACTGAACTTCCTTAGTAGTATCCTGGTTCCTTCCTCAACTTTCCTAAACCATAACAATTTTACCATATTGGAATTACCAAATATTCTATAACTGGTATCACATTTTGTGCTAACATTTTGTTCTTTATATTCTTTCAGCATCTACACATACAAAAACTCCATATAAACACACTTCACAGTTAGTTTATTTTTCTACCAGTGGAGTTTTAATGGACAAAAACTGTACCTTCTACTTCTTTAGTGGAAGAAACAATACAATACAATTAAATTATTTTTTACCTACATAATTGACACTTTGGGCAGAGAGAAAGAAAAGGAAGACCATGTTTTGTTTTAATGGAAGTTAAAATGTATTCAACAAGGATAGAGTCCCTACTGCATCAAAGACATTCAGTTAATAATAACAGCATGAATAAGAAATAATCCCTTTAAAAACTTACCTTTGAAGAGAGGGCTCAGATACGATGTCTACACTGTTACTATCATGCAAGGAAGAAATGGTAAATTTATTAGAAGAGAGAAATTACTTCTGACTGAGGTTTACGGAGGTAGGAATATAAGACAGCACTGAAAATAAACAAGTAGTAGAATTAGAGAGAACCCTACACATTTTCTTTAAGAGTTCCAGAAAGTAGAAAAATGTTATAAAGTTGCCATTGGCTTCTACTTACTTGTAATCTGCCAGGAAAGTAAATCTAAAGCAACGTTTGGATCGTCACACGTAGAGGAAATGGGGGCAGTATATTGTGAAAATGGGAAGCTGAACACTTTTTGGAGCTGAATCCTGGTGCCTGAGTGGAGTTGAGTGCATTCCAGTAGATCTCTGGAATGGCTATATGAAAACCAACTCCACAAGCCCGAGAGGATTAAAAGAAATAATAGTAAGGCAGACACCAGCGAGGTAACCACAAATGTTATTTGCTGAAGCATGTCTTGAGAGACACTCAGAGCCAGTGCAGGATGGGATGCTGGGGAAGGACTTAGATACTCTCTTCTTTTCATTCTATTCACCCAGGTACAAAATAACAGATTTAGTGGATAAGAGCGGTTCTTTGCAATCTTCTTCCCAGGGAAACCAAAATCTTCAACGTAAGGAAGGGTGAAACAGCTGAAAGTTAATCAAGATAATTTCTTTTCCTCTTAAGAAAACTGGCAGCCTAGATATTATAAAGCCTGGAAGCAGATGTTAATGATGTGGAACATAATCCCTTCTTCCAGTTATCATGCCCTGGCCAATTCCCAGCCAGATTTGTCAACTTCAGGCTCTCTAGCAATTGAAATCAGAAATTATTTCACTTTCCAAAAAGAGAATATATAATAGTAACTTCTTCATAAAATATACTAAGAAATAGCCAGTCAAAAATACTACTCAAAAATTGCAAACTACAATTTTAAAAAAACTAACAAATATGATTCATTTCCCAATAAGAAAATTGAAATTTCACACGTTCCTGACATGTACATATATATATATGTGTGTGTGTGTATATATGTGTGTGTGTACATATATGTGTGTGTGTATATATATAGGCTGAATCTATCATAAAATGATATACTATCACAACTATCACTTGATTTCTGATTCTATTTACGTTGTGACAAGTGATCGCCTCCCTGTCCCAATTAGTGAAGTTTAACCCAAAAGCTACAACGCAGTTGAGTTTCGGTTTCTGAAAAAGCTGCTCTCAATTTAAGCAACAATGATCTGAGTTGAAAAAGTGACACAAGAGTGATCAAGGCAAAGATCAATCAATATCTCTATTTCCCAATAAAAAGTGGGCACAGATGCTAGCTCTATGCTGGCCTCTAGTTTTCACAGTCTTGTACAGCTCAATATGTTTGGCATAAAACTGGTTTTAAGTTCTCATTCTGGCTTAAGAAAACTGAAAAAACTGTTTTTGGCTCCATCTTTGGTAACGGCTCCATTTTTTTTTTTTTTTTTTTTTTT
>NW_012103987.1:1767838-1776928 GCF_000951045.1 Mandrillus leucophaeus
ATCTTGGCCAGGCTGATCTCGAACTCCTGACCTCGTGATCCACCCACCTTGGCCTCTCAAAGTGCTGGGATTACAGGCGTGAATCACCGCACCCGGCCGGTAATGGCTCCATTTTTGACAGGCAAGTAGCCCACAGTTTATGATGTGTTTAAAAATAGAATTACAAAGTATGCGTGTAAGCTACCTTCACCAGAACAAATACAATAAAAGTCAGAAAACAGAATTTTGAGAAACTAAAATTGACTGTTAACCCTGCTGCTTATGTTTAAAACACTTTAAATGTAAATTATGAATGTAATTTCATTACAGGCAGAAAATTTAACCACCCATCAATACATGTTTACCAGTCTCCTACTTGGTGTTGATCCGTCTCACTTAGTATATCCTTACAAGTATACTACAAAATTCTCACTTAGGTGAGAAGGATACAGAAAAATCTAGATTTATAATCTAACAGGTTTTTAAAATGCAAAAATAAAACCCTATAATTCCCTGTAATACCAGCACTTTGGGAGGCAGAGGCAGGTGGATCACCTGAGGCCAGGAGTTTGAGACCAGCCTGGCCAGCATGTTGAAATCCCCTCTCTATTAAAAATACAAAAATTAGCCAGTGTGGTGGCAGCACTTCTAGTACCAGCTACTCAGGAGGCTAAGGCAGGAGAATCACTTGAATCCTGGAGGCCAAGGTGGCAGTGAGCCGAGATCACGTCACTGCACTCCAGCTAGGGCAACAAGCAAAACTCCATCTCAAGAAATAAACATTTTTTAAAAAGTCCTATTACCTATTACAAAATGTGAAAAGTCATATAAAATGGCAGGGGGCAGGCTGGAAATTGCTATGAAGCCCAGATGAAAATGAAAATTCCCGGGGTGGGCGCAGTGGTTCATGTCTGTAATCCCAGCACTGTGGGAGGCCGAGGCCGACAGATCACCATAGGTCAGGAGTTCAAGACCAGCCTGGACAAGATGGTGAAACCCCATCTCACAAAAACACAAAAATTAGCCGGGTGTGGTGGCACTGCCTGTGGTCCCAGCTACTCTGGAGGCTGAGGCAGGAGAATCGCTTGAACCTGGGAGGCAGAGGTTGTAGTGAGCCAAGACTGCGCCACTGTACTCCAGCCTGGGCAACAGAGCAAGACTCTGTCTCAAAAAAAGAAAGAAAATAAAATAAAATGAAAATTCTTCCCTCCAAAACAAAGAAAGGTTTAATAGAGGGGATAACACCTTAGCTATACTTTGAGGATTGTTAGGATTTCAGGTTAAATATGAGAATGTGTAATGTAAGAAAGGTAACAATATAAGCAAATCCAACAGCATGGGGAAGTACACACCATGCTCAGAAATGGCAATAGCCTCTTTTGGTTAGAACATTACGTCATACGGTGCATTTGCTAATATTCTTAGCTACAAGTGACAGAAACTCAGCTCCAATCCCTCTAGGCCCCAAAATGATCCATTCAATGCTTGCATGAACTGATAAAATCAAACTGAAAGACAAGCACATTCACATCTCACTATGCCTCAAGGACAATGGATACTCTATTAGGAGTTTTGCCACATAATAAAGTTCCCTGGGGTCTGGTGAAAAGCCCCCAAATGAAGCTAGAGAGGCAATTTCTAATCTGGACTCACCTGGCAATTTTTTCAATCTGTAATATCCACAGGTTTTGACCTGTGGGAATAATTATAATACTTGTCTAGTCTACTGGCAGCAGAGTACCTATGAGGCTAGAGAGATTCTCTAATTACAAAAAGATCCTGTTGAAAATGACCTGACAAAAAAAGCATAGAACAAGTATACTAGAGAATTCAGAAAACATAATCAAGCATCAAAATCCTTTCCTGAAGGATAGGAAAAAAAATGGGAGCACAAGAATGGGTACACACACACACACACACACAGAGAGAGAGAGAGAGAGAGCTACTCAAATAATCTAAATAAGCTGTTCCAATGGAAAAAAAAATACCAAAGAGAAGGTCACTTTTCATCTTCCTATCATTTTCAGGAAATACCGAAGAGTAAAAATAAAAGATGCAACAACAGTTTTTCCATGTGCTAAGCCAGCTGCAACTACCTCAGCAGGATACTGTTGTTTAAATAACAATAATAGAATCCAGAAGCCTATCAGAAATAATACAATGCTTTATAAAGAGGGGGAAATGAATTTCATTCCTCCTAAATGAAATACACAAGCTTTTAGGTACTAAAGTCAAAACAGATGGAGAAGAAGAAAATATTTTTTCATATCAAAAAACTTTCCAATAAATCTTTTCTTTCCTGTTTCTTATTTCAGAAAGGCCAAAGGAGAATGAACTATACAGACTGTCACTTATATCACCCTAGGCAAAAATTCACTTGTCCATCCATATGAGAGACTTTAATGAAGAGTTACTATGTACCAGGAAAGATGCTGAAGAAAAGAAATAAAAGAAAAAAGAAGTTTTTGTCCCTAAGGGGAAATAGCAGCAGGAGTAAAGTCTACTAACATTCATTTTGTAAGTTTAAAGAAAATTGCTCACATTATTTCAATTGTCCCTCAGAACAACTCTTTGAAGAAAGTATTGACTTACAAATTTGAAAACTGAGGCCTAGAGAGATAAGAGATTTGTCCAAATGTGTGCAAATCTCTGTTGGTGGAGCCAGGATTCAAGCCCGGGTCTTTTCACCCAAAGCCTTTCCACAGTGCTGTTTGAGGGTATTGCCGGGGAGGTTTTTCTTGGGCATTGCAGCACATCCAGCTGTGCCCTCAGTTGCCTAGAAAATTCCATTTGGGCATTCCATTTCCTCTTGATTTTTAGTCAGAAAATAGTCTGAATGGGTCTCAAATTGTCATAAGTCATCATGGTCCTCATAACACAGCATCGAACTATGTAGAGCAAGAATTTACTCAAGGAGAGATGAAAATATAACAGAAGGAATGCCATGATGGGTATAGTCAACAAAACCCATTAATATGTTTACCTTTATTCATAATTTTCAGAATGAATGAAAATAACAATATCATTCCTGCCATTAAATTGTCACCAGTGTTTGAAAGGGGACAAAACTCAGTGTGTGCATTTTATAACAGAATGTTTAATATGCATATCCTTCAGTGCAACAATTCCACTTTGGGGAAGGCATTAAGAAGTGATCATTTAAGTAGGCTCAAGATCCTTGAGACACTGTTCTCTCTCTCGCTCTCACTCTCGCTCCCACTCTCACTCTTGCTCTCGCTTCTCGCTCTCTGTATCCAATTACTTGCCAAGTCTCATGAATTCTACTTCTAAAATGCCCCTCACATTTATGTGTCATCCCACTGTCACTAAGGAACATCACTGTTTCTCATTTGTCTATTAGCTTTCTTACTGGTCTCTCCAATTCTCATTTTCTGCCATTAATATTTACTCTATATAGTCAGCCGAATGTATCTTTAGAAGCCCAGTTCCAACAGAATCAATGTGGTGCTCAAAAAATACTCAATGGCTTTCCATTGCTTTCAAATTAAAAACAAACACCTTATCCTAGCTTTCAAGGCATGACACAATATGGCTCCATCATAACCTTCCACTTCTTCCCCAGACAAAATGGCCTACTGGCAATTCTCAAATGAACCTCAAGTCATGTTGCTTCAAGGATTTCTCATCTTACCCATAATCTATGTGAAGAATGTCTTCTTTTAACCCCCGTACACCACCCTTGTATTTCTTTTAACTCACTCTATATTCTAGTTGAAATTATTTCAAACATATTCCACTGTTAGACTATGCATTCATTTAAAACAGTCTATGTCTTTTTGTGTGTGTGTATCCGTCTAAAGTGGGGTTTCCTTGAGGCAAAGCCTGAGATAGGAATTATTGCAGGAGATTTACTGAAGCAGTGTTCTAAGGAGAAATCTTCAGGGGAGTGAGAAAAGCAGGATAGAATGGTGGAGGATGGCAGGCAAAGATAGAGGTCCAAGAGGAGTCTATATTCAGCCTGATCTCATTAGAGCTCTACAGCATAGACTGCACCTACACATTTCCTCCCAAGGGTGAGAAAGCCGGGCTGTTATACATTATATCAGTCTGTCATTGACCACGGGCCATCTGTGTAGAGGAGTATAACTTCCAATGCATCTCTAGGCTGGGCACCTCCCATCAGCCACAGATAATGCTTTGAGGAAGAGTGTAGGTGTGAACCTTTAACAATCAACACCCACAACAGCTGGGAGGTGGGTGTACCCACCTAGTAGAGAAGGTCCAGGGAGGGCACCAATAGCATCTGCTACAGAATCCCACATAACACCTCTAATAGCTCACAGACAACCATAGATGTTCAAATCAGTAGCTGTTAAAAAGACCTGCCTACATAAGGAAATAACTTTGAAGTATATTAGCATATTCTTACAAATAGAAACTTATTGACTTGCTGTCTGTCAGTTTGGGGTATTATAACAAAGTACTGTAGACTGGGTAGCTTATATACAACAGAAATTTATTTCTCACAGTTGTGGAGGCTGGAAGTCTGAGATCAGGGTGCCAGCAAGGTTGAGGACTCTTCCAGGTTGCAGACCCACAACTTCTGTTGTATCCTCACATGGCAGAAACAGAGCAAGCTGGCTCCCCTACCTCTTCTTATAAGGTCACTAAATCCATTCACAAGGACTCCACTCCTAGAAAACAATTAGCTTTCAAAGACCCCACCTCTATGCACTATCACATTGGAGATTAGATTTCAGCACGTGAATTTTGGAGAGATACAGGCATTTATTCCATAGCATTTACTAATGACAGGCTAATAAATGAATAAACACAAATAAAAATACATAGCTTTGATACATTACATTTTCCTGCTTTAATTTTTTTTTTTTTTTTTTTTTTGAGTCAAAGTCTCGCTCTTGTCCCCTAGGCTGTAGTGAAACCACACAATCTCGGCTCACTGCAACCTCCGACTCCCAGTTTCAAGCGATTCTCCTGCCTCGGCCCCCTGAGTAGCTGGGATTACAGGCACCTGCCACCATGCCCGGCTAATTTTTGTATTTTTAGTTGAGATGGAGTTTCACCATGTTGGCCAGACTGGTCTGGAACTCCTGACCTCAGGTGATCCACCCACCTTCGCCTCCCAAAGTGCTGGGATTACAGGAATGAGGTACTGCGCCTGGTCTAAAATATTTTTTATATTCATTAACAAGTCTGAGCCAATATATTTAGTTTTAAATTAATTCATACCAATGGAAAAATTGAACAATTTGTAACTCTTCGAGATTTAAGATAAAGATTAGTGAAAATAGTGAGGGAAATTTCTGATGAAAAGTGATCCTTTTCATTCTTAAGGACAGAATGTTCATTAGTGGCCCCATCAAACCACTGATTATGGCAGTAAATATTTACAGAAAGAGCCAAATCTTTCACTAAAACCCTCAAGAGAATCTCTGAGCTGTAGTCAATCATCTTCCAAGTTGAGGCCTTCTGTGGATCAATGATTAATAAAAGAACAAATGATATTTCAGTAGGCAGCATATTAAACCCATCAGTGGCATTGTGTTTCTGCTTTCAGTTGCATCATGTTTAAATCAATGTTTGAGATAAAATCAGTATGGTTTCATTTTAAAAGCTCTAATAAAAATGGTTAAAATAAAATGCACATGCTATTAAAAGTCCAAGCATGTAATTTATACTTGCAATAATTCAGCAAGCAGATTTTGGGTGTCAATAACGTATGAATCCTTTCATTCAGAGATAATGGGGGTATATAGATAAATAAGACTTGTTTCCTGCCTTCAACACGGTTACAATCCAGTAAGGGGGACAATAAATGTACTGATAACTGAAAGGAAGAATATTACAATGCATCAAGCCCCTGCTCAAAACCATTTTCTATGTCTCTATCATTTTAGTTGTGAAGTACAAATTCCTTAGCATTCAAAACCCTTCACAATCTGCCTCCTGCCTACTTTTGTATTTATTGATTTACCTATTTTCTCAGCAAACTATTATTGAACATCATGTTTGTGCTAGGCACAGAGATCTTGGTAGACAAGATACACACTAGTTTTGCTGCTGTCATCTTTATGTCTCCCACCTTTTCCTTTCACACATATTAGGCTTCAACCACACATCTCTAACTATTCTCAGAACTAGCTATTGAATTTACAACCTCTGTGATTCTGACAAGTGTGTTTCCTCCCACTCAGTATGCTTTTTCCCATATTTTTCATCTCATAAATTTTCTGATCCTTCAAGTGTTAGCCCACATGCCACCACTTTGAGCTGTGTGTCCTAATACTTACTCTTCAGAGGAGGCGATCCTTCTTTCCTTTGTATGTCCCTAGTGTTTTGTAGGCTTTTTTTAACCCAACTTATATTGTTAAATAACATGTAGAGAATCCAAGAGGAAACAACTTTCTTACATTAGGATCACTTGAGAAGTGTTCATTTAGAAAAGGATTATCATCCAAATTTGGGGTAGAATACAAGGGAGACACAGGATTTAGCACTGTAACCCATGATGTGTAACAGCAGAGCTGTCACCAATCCTAACCCAAAGAGTCAAAGGGAGGGAATGATTAACAATACCTGAAAGAAGAGAGTTGGCAAAAGAGGCTGCCTTGAGAGGAGCAGTGAAATTCAGTGAAGAAACACAGCCAGGCCCTGAATAGTCACAGGGAGATGAAACACCCCGACCTCACTTTCAACTTCCTCTTATCTGCTGCTGGTTTGGCCCTGTAGTAGCCTGAATCCCACTTTCTAAAGCCAGGAAGCCCTTTGGTAGTCCATACAGGCCATTGTGCTGGGCCAGGTAACACAGCTGATAATGGTAGAAAATAGATCTGCAGAGACAGAGGGAAGAAATCTGCCACGCTCATACATGTCTCCTTTTCCGGACTCTGAAATTTTTAGAGTCTGGATCTGAATTCATACATAAACCTGATATCTAAGACAATATCTAGAACACAGCACATGTTTAGTAAGTGTATTCTTAATGGATGTTGTATCGTAAGAGCAATTAAAGGGATACTAGCATTCAGAAGAACACATGGTTATATTTGACTGAGAGCCATGCATACAGATGCACAGGTACCACTACTTGCTAAGTTAATACAGATTGAATATTCTAATTGTTGAATTTATTAATTCAACAAAACTAGACTGATACCTCAACTCCCAGCTTTTTCAGACTGATAACATGTGTAGACATTTGGCTAATTGGTTCTATGGCAAATAGTTTAATGTACAATTCATTTGTGTGCAATTTCACTCCAGAAAAAAAGGAATGAGAAGAAAACAATGCTTTAACAATCAGATGTTCGTCATCCTTGTTGCACCTCTGATATTGCAGTATCACTTCTTATCAAAGATGAAGCTATAACTTACCTCCTTCTCCCAGGCATAGAATTTCAGCTGCATTTCCAAAAGTGCTAAAAAAATGATTCTTGACATTTTTGTGGTAATTTGCAAGAGGAAGATCATGGATTGATTAAATCTACAGATAACTCTAAATGTTACTTAGGGGGTTCAACATTCTTTTCTATCAAACCTTTAAATGAAACTGTAACTATTAACCTAATTGACAAACTCAGGTCTAACTAACTTTCTACATGGATAGTCTTGTCAAATAGCTAATGTAGGAAATGGCCCAAAGACTGACAGCATAAGAAAAATGAAAGGTCCGATAACCTGTAGACTGGAAAATCAGCTGCTGAAATTTTGAGCTGAGTGTATGTTATAGAGCCTTCCTCCATGAATGCTTTAATGCAACTTTCATAAATACTTTATCAATTGTACATAAAATCACAGCTTTAGAAATACAACACTGTATTCAAGATCTAGAATTCGTCTACTGGTGCTCAGAAAATTTTAAATTAAGTTACACTAGTTTACGGGAAAATCTCTCACAGGTTTTTACATCTGACTGTGAATTTGATTGGATATTTATTCAAATGGAAGATTTTGCCAGAAGTTTTATAGGCTTTACACAATGCAGCCCAAATATCTCTCCTTAGACCACTAGTACTATGATATGACAGATATGTGCAGCTCCTCCTAGCCATACACTCTAGAGGCTACCTCTGCTGCTGGAGTTCTATTGTCATGCAGAAAAAAGGAAGGGGAGAAGATATGACAAATTCCAGTTGAGTCTAAGAAAGCCAAGAAGCTCACATCCATATAAATAAGATCTAATACCACCATCACCAGTACCCCAACTATCCTGCCCAAAACTATGACTACTGACTTGCAAACATTTTTTATTTTTGATGACCAGAGAATCATATGTTTCATAAACAAAGTAATAAAAGCAAAATAATCAAAATTTGAAATGAAGGTAAGGGTACCAAAGCTCTTTCCTTTGTCCTCTCTTTCACCACAGATTTGAGAGGATTCCTTAAAGTATCTTGGGCTTTATGGAAACACTTTTAAAGTCCAATGTTTGTCTAAAGGATAATATGGCAACTGGTGATACATTAGGGTGGTGCAAAAGTAATTGCTGTTTCTGCAATTACTTTTAATGGCAGAAACCGCAATTGCTTTTGCACTAGCCTAATAGCACCTCTTAAACCTGCTAAGCTGCTCCTTTGTGACTTATTTTCCTCTGAAAAAGAAACACACACACACACACACACACACACACACACACACACACCCCTTATTTAATTTAACCCTGGCTAAAACTATTCTAGGATGAGATAGCCTTTTAGTGGTTTGTCTTGAGTGTATACACTGAGTATATTGCTACATATGTGTACCTCAGTCCTGTAAAATTTCTGGATTTACTGTATCCTTTCAATAAACACAATGTCCGCCAGGCACAGTGGCTTACACCTGTAATCACAGCACTTTGGGAGGCCAAAGTGGGCAGATCACCTGAGGTCAGGAGTTTTTGAGACCAGCCTGGCCAACTTGGTGAAATCCCACCTCTGCTAAAAATACAAAAATTATCCAGGCGTGGTGTCAGGCACCTGTAGTCCCAGCTACTCGGGAGACTGAGGCAGAACAATCGCTTGAACACAGGAGACAGAGGTTGCAGTGAGCCAAGATCGTGTCACTGCACTCCAGCCTGGGCAACAGAATGGAGATTCCATCTCAAAAAAAACAAGTAAATAATAATAATAATAATAATAATAATAATAA
>NW_012103987.1:1777348-1787421 GCF_000951045.1 Mandrillus leucophaeus
GTATTTGGTTTTCTGTTCTTGCATTAGTTTGCTGAGAATGATGGTTTCCAGCTGCATCCATGTCCCTACAAAGGACATGAACTCATCCTTTTTTATAATTTTTTAACTAAGTCACTTAAATAGGTACTGTACCAATTAAAGCCATATCAAAGACAGCCTTTGCCCTAGAAAAGCATAATACTGAATTGAGGAAAAGGCATAACTGTAAATAATCAGAACACAAGCAGAACAGAAGTGTCAAAGTCAATACAGGTTGAGTACTTTGCAAGAGAAAGGATATATATCTCCACACACTATCATGCTTCTTACGAAACACAAATTCATTCCAATGCTACTCATATATTATGAAACAATTTTAGGATAAAGCAAATTTTATATTTGCTTCTGCATAATTTCATCTGCAGAAAGTGGTCAACTTGAGCTGAGCTGTTTAAGACTACAAAAGATACACACATGCATATAACTCAAATATTTACCATCTACCTCAGTGTGTTACGAGTCACACCTATCCACATCTGAAGTTTAAACTTTCTGTCAAATTTTAGGTCATCTTTCTTCTATTACTTCACAGCTCACAAGCTCAAATATTTCTCATGCTCACTTCTATTATCAAACTTAAGGCATTTTCAAGGTAAAGTACCATAGTTACTATAGTATTTATGTATGTTCTAAGCAAGTAACATGTATAAAAGTTGGTACAATTTTTATTAGGGTCTTTTCTTTGTTATCTGTCACTGACAAAAGTTTCTAGTGTTGTCCTGCTAATTTCACTCTTCCTATAAGTGCTGTGATTATTTTTGTACAATTTTGCATAAGAGTGATAATAAGAAATGTGTATGTTGTTTTATAGCAGAACTGAATGTATATGTGCATATTAATTTTAAAAGTATATTAAAATAAATTTAATTCATATAAGCCATCAAACACATACAATTCTTCCCTCTCCTCCACACATACATACACACATATATTAGTTTTCAACATAGTTGATACAACTAACTCCCATTTGGGATACAGAAAGGTTTTTAACTCCTGCAAAGGCAATAATGCTAAACACCATCCTTATCCTACTAAAGACCAATCTATAGCCTTTCCTTCCTACCATCCCTCCTACTCCTTTCTACTTCTTGACCATAATTATAGCAAGGATCCTCCCTTCTCTTTCCCTTCCCTTCAATCATCAAGTATACACTAGAACTTAGAATTTACAAGATTGAAGTATGTTTTCAGTTGAAATCCTGCTGCAGGTCAAGTGGAAAATGTGTTCTACCCAACCCAGACTTAAACATAAAGTCATTCACAAACACTGTCTCTCTCTATAAAATTGGAATCTCAAGTTCATATCACAGTGTCTGGCATGCCATAAGTACTTAATAGATATTAGCTGAAATTTAGTATAAAAGAATAATCACTTTGATTGCCCTGTTGCTATCATCACATTTATCTTCTTCAAGTAAAATAAGACTTATGACAATTTTCTAAGAGACATAAAATAAATTATATATCCGAACAACCATAGTCTTAAGTTTTAAAGAAATGGAGAGCTAAGATATCATCTGTTTTCCTTAAGTTAACATTGAAGTCAGTATTAAAACAATCTTATCTGAGCCCTAATTTATCGTTCGAAGAACTCTATGCCTCCTAAGTAGAACTTATTGACTAATAAAAAGAAAATAAAATACATTTCTCATCCTTATTTTTGAAGAGTGTAAACAATGAAAGCTGAAAATAACCAACTTTGTTTCTGAAGTTGTCAGAATGTGACACTTGTTACTATAGGAATGGAGACAGTAATTATTCATCTTTAATTTGTTTGATTATTTTAAACAGCAGAAGAATTAAAAAATTGAAAACTGACGTTTGAACTGAATTAAGGAGTTAATTCAAATTCCAGTAACACTAACCT
This sequence comes from Mandrillus leucophaeus, assembly GCF_000951045.1. Taxonomy (NCBI): domain Eukaryota; kingdom Metazoa; phylum Chordata; class Mammalia; order Primates; family Cercopithecidae; genus Mandrillus; species Mandrillus leucophaeus. The sequence goes on from NW_012103987.1 coordinate 1,779,255, forward strand.
GCCTCAGGGATGAATGGGTCCAATTCAAAGATACTTAATTATACCACAACCATAACTAAAATAAGCATAAATTGATGAATAAGATGTCTTCATCAGTGGCTAATCAGCCTAAGAATCAAATGTGGATTTATTTGAACTGAACTTATTGTTTTTTAAACATATTTTATTGTTAAAAAACAATAAGTTTTTTAAACATATTTTATTATTAAAAAACAATAAGTTTTTTAAACACCTTGTTTCTCAAATAAGTTTCCATCAATTTCTAACACATCACTGAAGGCTATGGGTTTCCTGTATGGGCAAACATGTATGGCATTGGTTTTAGCACAAGGCTACGGTTTGAACGTGTCCCTCCAAAGTTCATGTGTTAGAAATTTAATCCCAATGCAACAGTGACAAGAGGCAAGACCTTTAAGAGGTTATTAAGCCATGAAGACTCTGCCCTCATGAATGGATTAATACCATTATCTGGAGAGTGGTTTCATTATCACCAGAGTGGGGTCTTTATACAAGAACTTTTGGTTCCCGCTTTCTCTCTCCCATCCTTTCTTTGCTCTTCCACCATGAGATGATGCAACAAGAAGGCCCTTGCAAGATGCTGGGCCCTTGATCTTTGACTTCCCAGCCTCCAGAACTGTGAGTCAATAAATTTATGTTTATTATAAATTACCAAGTCTGTAGTATTCTGTTATAGCATCACAAAACAAACTAAGACACACACACTGTGAAACTACTAAAATGTGGCAATCTGAACACAAATTTTTTCATTCAGTGTAACCCAGATAGAGACAAAAAGCTCCAGGACTGTTGAAACTCATTTCTACCTAAAAAGCAAATCATGGGTAAAATAAAAGATTACAAGTTTTACAATATTCAACAGAGGACAATTACTCCCAGAAAATTCGGACACAGAAACGTCATTATGAGAACACATAGACACAGGTAGCAGAATATCACACACCGGGGCCTGCCGGGGGGTGGGAGGCTAGGGGACGGATAGCGTTAGAAGGAATACCTAAGGTCGGTAACAGGTTGATGGGTGCGGCAAACCACCATGGCACGTGTATACCTATGTAACAAACCTGCTCATTCAGTACATGTACCCCAGGACTTAAAGTATAATTAAAAAAAAAAAAAAACTAAAAAAAGTTGAACCTTGACACTAAATATTAATCTTTTCCTGCGTGCCAAAATGCACCATAATCTCACATACTACCAAAGGGGTGAAATATGAGAAAAGGTGATAATATACTTAAGAAATATAAAAAAAATCAAAATTAATGAATTTGAATTAATAGAAAGGTCGTAATTTAAAACTATTAAGGAGAAAACATTCTGCTTTCATTCTGAACAATTTACAAAAACAGTGGTCCTGACCTGCCCCAGCAAGTCTTGCAGTGAAGTTTTAGAGTGCTGCTTTTCTAAGAAATGTCATCACATCTGGTCTGTCTTGGGATTATAGGCACAGAAGTGCAGGTTTGCTAACTGGAATTAGGGGCTGAGCAAGGTTGTGGGTGGATGGATCAAACAGAATAAAGTTACTACATATTTTGAGAACATTAACCTTTTTCTCATTGGCTTATGATCTCTGATGACCAGCAACAGAGAAGTTGGATCCAGGGATAAGAATCAATAGTTGGAGGTTTGGTTTTGAAAGTTGGTCTTTTTCTCCCAAAGTAAAATAACTAATTTACTCCTAATTTATAAACATTTAATTTACAAACAAACATTTCATACAGGAGCTCCCTTCCACAACTCCTGACACTTAGGTGTCCAAAAGATATTGGCACTGATGGTGCAGACAATCTATGGTTTTGACGGATAGCATGATAAAATGCAAATAATGTAATTTCATTAATTTCTAATATAAAATCTGTGGCAGTAGTTCTTAACATTATCATACATATAATAACAATGCACCTTGTGATACAATGCTTACTACAAAGGTCAAGATCCCCTGACCCTACTCTTGACTTGGAATCAGTGTATATAGGCTGGGACACAGAAATCTGCATATTTAACAGTACCTCCAGGCGATTTTGATGTAGATGGTTTCTGAGGCATACTGATAAAAACTACTTTATGCTCGAGCTATATTCAAGTACCTTCATTCCCCAAATTGTCATAGTCTCTTAGTCTTCACGACTTCCTTCTCTACCATTTCTGTCATTCAACTAATAATTACTGAGCACTAGTCAACGTCAACTCCCATTCATCTTTCAAAGCTAATTTAACTATGAGTTTCCCTAGTAAAGATTCCATGATCTCAGACAGCTAAATTAGATGTCCTTTTACTAACTGAGAACCCTGACCTTAGCTTTATTCTAATATTTAAACAGCTATATTAAAATGATTGGTGTACTTCTCTGTTTTCCTCCACTAAACTGCAAAACTGGTAGAGACCAGATTTTTCCAACAAGTGCTCAATAAATAAACAAGACTCAATGGGTGAATGAGTGAATGAATGAATGACTTGAAAGGTAGAATTCCAGATATGAATGGCCATTCTATGTGATGTTACTAGACTTCCTCTCTACAAATCCTCCTGCCTCCAAGTGGTCCCTTTGTCCAAGACCACAATTTTTTACTTCTCTTTATCATGTTGACTGATAATCCATTAATTTAGAAGTCAATTTGGTTTAATAAACATTTCCTTTTAAAGATGAAAATCTCTTTACTGGGTAAAATACTCACAGTTTTTTTCTTTTATTGCAATAAAAACGTTTTAATCAGATTATTTTCCTCTTCAGGCTCAGCTTCCTAACTCCCCAGTAACATTTCTAATCTTTTGGTAGGGCATTAAATAAGTCTGAAGAATAGTTTAGAATGGAATTTTAAATAAAAGTCTAGACTACATTTTTTTCTGTTGAGATTTCTTATTCTAAAATAGTCACATATATGAATCACAACTTTTTGTGTCAAGAGCTTTAGAATTTCAAAGTTTAATAGAGTCCCATTTCAACCCATTCTATTTTACAGATAAGAAAAATGAAATGCAGAGAGGCTAAGAAAGCTTCCAAAGTTCAGGTGGTCTTCCCTGTTTCATTAAATATTATGGATTTTATTTCAAAATGGCAAATAAAGCTGATGATTTGGAAATGCATGCTTTATTTCTTGATAGAAAAAATTCTACCCTATATAACTTGTATAGAAATATTGGACATCTCTATCTGGATTTTTTTTTTAATGAAGTACAATGGCTTGAGGGATAGTATTTAAATCTAGAATTAGGAGGAAATGGGAAGTTTTTCAGCATATGTGCATGGCCCTCGTCCACAGGCATCATCAATCAGGTGAAGAAATTCCTGTAATTAACATCTGCACTACAGATTCAGTGGAATTTTAATAACCTCCAAATCACTGACCTAAGGAGGGCCCTCTTCAGTATGACCCACAGAATGATCCTTTATTTACTGTTCATTTTATGTTAAAGTAGATCCAAAATTCTAGTAGGAAGGCTGGAAAAACTCACTATGTCTAGGGGATGTAATGGACCTTCCCCAACTCATCGAATAAGCAAACTTATCTCTAAGATTGAGTTAAGGCACTGTAGTCTTACTCTTGGTTCTAGTAGTGGCTCTGATACTTACGTAGATTGGTCAAGTTACTGAATACCTCTAAGCCTCAGTTTGATGGTCTATAAAATGAGGATAATGGTAATACCATCCAGGTTTGGTATGAGGAGTAAATGAGATAAGCCATTAAAAAGCATTTAGCACAGTATCTGGCCACTAATAAGTCTCAATAAATTATCATAATAATAATCATCATCATAATATTACTTTGACAGTTAGAAAGCAAAATGGATGGAAATAAGGGATAAAATTAAGTTTAACTTCACCTAATTATATTTTGAATGCTTACTATGAGCTAGACACTGCTCCAATTATTTACATGCATTTATTCTTCACCACAAGCCTATAAGGTAAGCACTATTTCACTTTTCTTACATATGGAGAAACTGAGGCTTAGAAGTTATGTAATTTACCCACAGTTATGCAGGTGGTGAGTAGAAAAAAGCAGATTCAAATAAAAGCAATCTTATCTCCACTATGCTAAACTATTTCTCAGAGAACAATTACTCAACGTGGTTCTGGTTCTCAGGAAACCACACTGAGTATTATTTTCTGAGAAATTTCTTAATTTCTCAAGAGTTATATTTAGTTTGAGGATTAATATTTTCTGTTAATAATCTGGATGGTCAGAGATTCAATGAGTTCAAACTGATAAACAAATCTGAGGAGGAATATATCAAGGTATAACAGTTTAGTCTACTGTTTTTCAGCCCCTGCTGTACTGTATTAGCCAAAGCATTCTAGTGAACTAGGGAAAGACCGAAGGTACAGGAACCCAGTGTAATCACCTGAGCATAATAATTATAACAACCACATGTTATTGTTCATCCATAGCATGTCTGGCTCCATAGTAGAGACATTACAACCTTTGTTTCATTTCTTCTTCTCACATTTACATAATGACAACATGGGAAGGATTTGTACCTTTATTTTACAAAGAAAAAGTGGTGGTTCAAAACATTTAAATAACATGCTCTGCACTTCACTGCCGATCAGTGGCAAAACTCATATTCAAACCCAGCTCTGTGATTCCACAGAATAATAATATAAAGCTCAACCACTGTCCTATATGTAAATATTAATCAAGGTCAAAATCAGAAGAACAAAGGAAAGACAGCACAAAGAAAGAGAACTCCTAGGTCTTCCCAGATTTGTCCAGCATTTCAGGCAAAGGAACACCCTAGAGCATCTGGTTCTTTAGGTCTTCTTTTAGCCTATCTCCCTGTCTTCCACTATACCATGTCTCTCACTGGCCCTGCTGAGTTGTTTATTCACATTTAATCCATACTTTGTTTGCATTCTCACTCCCATTAGTACCCATCTACCTTGCTAATGTCTTTCTTGCACCAGTTTCTCAGCAGCCACTTATGATTGTCTAGATTTTTATCATAATACTGCTCCATTCATTTGCTCAGTTTGCTCAATTATAGTCCTCAGTGCAATAATTTTCATAATCCATCATCTGTAGGCTAGCTTTGGGTATTTAGTATTACATCCTATGTTTACTTCTCTTTATTCACTTATTTAGTTATTATTTACTTGCAGACAAGTAATCATGTAATTAGTTGTACAATTACTAATAAAAGTTGAAATATAAAAAACAAAAGATTAACTACTTCTAGACTATAGATATGAAAACAACAATGTTGTTATATATGAACTCAAGTGTTTAGTCACACATATAACCACTCACACACATAACCAACTGCTTTGACTCCACATTTCTAAGGTTCAGGTATAGTAGGTTACCGGACAAAGAGTTGGAAGATCTGAGTTAAAATCCAGACTCTGCCTATTATTTCTGTAGCCTTAGGTAAGGCACTCCACAACTATAATCTTCAGTTTTCCCCCTGCATAATGGGCACAGCAGGCCACCCTTACACAGTCATTTGGATGACATGAGCTAATAAATAAATACAAAACATATAGCATAGTGTTCAACACCTAGGCTCTAAATGCATATTCATTTATTGTTTATATAGTCTCATTCTCTTTTTAATTACAATTATACATTCATAATATTTTACTTTAATTCCAGATTTATTAGTGACTATGCAGAAATGATATCTGATTCAGGCTATGTCCTCAAATGGGGTCATGTGTTTAACAGGTATTCAATAAATGTTTGTTGAATGAATAAACAAACAACTGGGACACAGGAGTTTATTATGCAACTTCTGCATTTTGTGTTTATAAATATGGGTTTGAGAGCCTTAATATTAAAAACAAAATATGGGTGAGCCCCATGGGCAACAGGAAACTAGTTTCATTCTCTACCACCTTATTCACTGGAAGGAATTTGGTAGTACCATAAAGCACAATGGCTAAAATATCCACAAGTCTGCCTACAAACCTTACTGTTTCTTTAATTAGGTTCCCTGTGTCTTTCTTACCCATATACTTACTTTGTTCCTAGTAAGAACATATGTTTTTGTTTGATTTATAGAAGTCAGGAACTCAAAACTTTCAAAAACAAGAAGTTATTTTGACTAAGGAAATCTTTTTAAAAACCTGGAAATTCAGTTTGCTATGAGTACCATAAAGAATATACGGGCCTGGAAAAGATGAGTATCCTCTTCTCCTAAAGAGAAGTTTTTTTTACTTGATCTTGGCACACTCCTCAAAGAAGAGCTTAAGATGCCAAATGTCCCTTTCCTAAAGGACCTCGTGATAGCACTGTTACTCTGAGACCCTCAATAGATTATGACTGTCTTAATGGGACAGGTCCAGAGTAATACTTTCCAGTGATACCTTAGTGCGGCCAATCCTCTCCCACAAAAGGGAACTAAATCAATAAAGCTAAACTGCAGATGCTCTGCTTCCTTCATAAATGATTTGGCATCCTACTGAATTTTCTTTTTGCTCTTTTTCATTTCAGTTCTTTTGGAGATTCTGAGCCTTGAATTTACCTGATTTTGACCCAGGTCTTTGCCCTTGGAATGGGGAAACGATGTTCCATTGCCTTGAATTTTCTTTGGGATTAGACACAAACTTATTCTCTGGGGTCTTGGTCTTTTTATTTCTGTACACTTAGTTAGGATACAACCACAGTCACCCTCTAGAATGTCAGCCGTATCCCACCAGGAAAACCAAGCTCCCACAAGTTTCAAGTACTAAATATCTTGTCATTTTAAAATGTGACTGTGTCTCGAGTTGTTTTCTGAAGGATCTTCTTGCCATGGTTTTATTCAACAATTTGTTGTATTTGTATCTTGAAAACATAAAAAGCTGACACATGGGAAATATATTTGAACATATATCATGTTTAATGAAAACATGATATATGATCTTATATATCACATAAGATAGACATTGAAAAGCTACTTTGGTTAGTTTTATTAATGTAAAAGAGACTCTGAAATAAAGTAGTCTGTAATTGAGGTATATAGTTGTTTGTCAAGATGAAAAAAGTACATGAAAAGCCTTATGTATTTCTAAAGTTACTCACATGTGCTATTCTCCTTAGAATCTGTGTCATCAAATAAAAGCCCATGTCCAGCTGAGGTCAGTTATAACTAAAAGATCCTTTATAAAGATAAGACTGAGGGCAGCCAATTGACAATAAACACAGCTGGCTCAGTCATCCCTTCATTTCCTTGTCAGTGTTTATGTATAGTGCCACAAAATGGCATTAAGTGTTTAGAGCCTCAGACTAAATCAACTAGGAAAACTCTATACTCCTAATTTCCCATTCACATTGTACTAAACTTAGGAGCAACAGAGGACAGAAACATGAAACCATTGTGCCAATAAGAACCATGAAACAAATGAAAGCTTAATTACATAATTTTCTTCCCTATAAGCAGAGTTACTTTTGTCTCATAGGTCAAATGTATTCAAGAAATCAAAACAAGCAAGATCTAACAAGCTTTGGGTAGTTTTAACCATCCTAGTGGTACTTAAGCACGTAAAAAGAAATAATTTTTTGATAAAAGAGTAGAGAATTCCTATTGTTCATTCTAAACTTTATATCAACTACGATATTTAGGCACTGTAGCCTTATGTTCTGAGAAACAGCAAATGTCTATAGAGCCGTAATATGACATTCACAAAATCGATAATTTATTAGAAGAATGATGGGCCACATTTTAGATCCATCATCGAGGCATGAAAATAAATTATCTTAATTTCTACCTAAATAATTTGAATTTGGTTTGCCCAATATATTCACTTAACAGCCAAACACTCAGAAACAAACTCAAGAATTTGGGTGGTAAGACAAGCAAATACATGGTAAAATCTGAATGTCTGAGAGAAACCAGCACAGGGAGAAAAGGTCAACTTTTAAATAACTCCAATCTATGTATACAACTTCTTAAGATTTTAACATTGTCATTTTGTACTAAAATTATATTTTCTTGCAGGTATCCTGTTCTCAAGTAATAGCCAAGTTTTTCAAATTAAATGGGACTTACTTCATTGCCCTTATTTAGAGGTAGAACCAGTTTTAAAAGTTCCTTTTACACATTTTCCAGGAAAGATCCAGATGGGAGCTTCCCTTGCTAAAACTTTAACAGTGAATTTCATATATTTGGATTTTTTAAATACAGAATCAGATTCTATATGATTTGATTCATACCAACCCAAGATTA
>NW_012103987.1:1787471-1791515 GCF_000951045.1 Mandrillus leucophaeus
GGTATATAGTTGTTTGTCAAGATGAAAAAAGTACATGAAAAGCCTTATGTATTTCTAAAGTTACTCACATGTGCTATTCTCCTTAGAATCTGTGTCATCAAATAAAAGCCCATGTCCAGCTGAGGTCAGTTATAACTAAAAGATCCTTTATAAAGATAAGACTGAGGGCAGCCAATTGACAATAAACACAGCTGGCTCAGTCATCCCTTCATTTCCTTGTCAGTGTTTATGTATAGTGCCACAAAATGGCATTAAGTGTTTAGAGCCTCAGACTAAATCAACTAGGAAAACTCTATACTCCTAATTTCCCATTCACATTGTACTAAACTTAGGAGCAACAGAGGACAGAAACATGAAACCATTGTGCCAATAAGAACCATGAAACAAATGAAAGCTTAATTACATAATTTTCTTCCCTATAAGCAGAGTTACTTTTGTCTCATAGGTCAAATGTATTCAAGAAATCAAAACAAGCAAGATCTAACAAGCTTTGGGTAGTTTTAACCATCCTAGTGGTACTTAAGCACGTAAAAAGAAATAATTTTTTGATAAAAGAGTAGAGAATTCCTATTGTTCATTCTAAACTTTATATCAACTACGATATTTAGGCACTGTAGCCTTATGTTCTGAGAAACAGCAAATGTCTATAGAGCCGTAATATGACATTCACAAAATCGATAATTTATTAGAAGAATGATGGGCCACATTTTAGATCCATCATCGAGGCATGAAAATAAATTATCTTAATTTCTACCTAAATAATTTGAATTTGGTTTGCCCAATATATTCACTTAACAGCCAAACACTCAGAAACAAACTCAAGAATTTGGGTGGTAAGACAAGCAAATACATGGTAAAATCTGAATGTCTGAGAGAAACCAGCACAGGGAGAAAAGGTCAACTTTTAAATAACTCCAATCTATGTATACAACTTCTTAAGATTTTAACATTGTCATTTTGTACTAAAATTATATTTTCTTGCAGGTATCCTGTTCTCAAGTAATAGCCAAGTTTTTCAAATTAAATGGGACTTACTTCATTGCCCTTATTTAGAGGTAGAACCAGTTTTAAAAGTTCCTTTTACACATTTTCCAGGAAAGATCCAGATGGGAGCTTCCCTTGCTAAAACTTTAACAGTGAATTTCATATATTTGGATTTTTTAAATACAGAATCAGATTCTATATGATTTGATTCATACCAACCCAAGATTACCAAGATTTCTAGCAATAACTTCAAGGCAATTCTGATTAAATCATTAGAACAATATTAAGTAGTTTGGACTTCTCATATAAACGTTTTAATTAAATTAAAATTTCCATTTCCTCTTTCTGTAAAGCATCCAAAAGGAAGCAAAACAAATAAAGACTCTCTCTCTCTCTATATATATATACACACATACACACACACACACACACACACACACACACACATACACACACCACAGGGCCTTGCAAAATTCATTTTTAACAGAAGTAGGAAACAATCTTCAGACTTTAAAATTTGTGTGAAGATTGAGATCAGGAAAGAGTGACAAAAGATGAAGTAAAAAGCATAGAAACTGCAATGGCAAGTATGCCTAGCACCAAAAGATCTCAGAAGGTGAAAATTCTCTCTGAAAGTGAGGGACACACTCTAAAATGCAGACATACAGCTAATTAATGGAACAGAAAATAATATAGTTGACCGTAGAAGTGGTGGAGATGTACATGCACACACAAAGTCACACAGAGGAGGCACATTTGTAGAAGTACTCTCTCTTCATGGTATAAAACTACAAAATCTGGAAACATAACATGGTCTCTTCTCCTTCCTACTCCACTCCCTTAACTCCCTACCCCCATTCCTGGTTCACCCTGAGACACTGTTTGCCCAAAGCAGAAATCCAAGACCTCAGAAAAATGAAGTGGTAAGAAAAAAGGAGATGATGAAATGTGATCTAGTAGAATTCAGGAAAGAATTATTAAAATAAAACAAAGCCTTGCAAGAAATGAAGACAAAAATGGAAGGAAACAAAGAGAACATAGAAGTTAAATAAAAATGGAATTTAACAAGGGAAAGAATCCAAAACACCATGAAATGTGTTGGAAAACACACCAAGAGAAATAGATTAAGGAGAAAAATATAAAAATAAATAAAATTTTAAAAAAGAATTGTGAAGAATAAGAGAGAAAATGATAAATATAAAAGGCAAAGAATATCCTGCATATGTATAATTTATTTATTCCTGGAAGACAACCAGAAAATTACAAGTAGGTAAAAATATAATTCAAAGGAAAGAATGTAGAATAAGAAAAATAATAGTCCTTGCTAAGATACAAAAATATTTATTCAGGTACTCAAGCAAAACATGCATATGGAAGCTAACAAAACTGACTACAAAGAAAGAAAAAATGACACCAGATCATGTTCTATAACAGATTTTTTTTAAAAAAACCACTTTTCATTAAGATATTAAAATGCATATGCTCTTTGATGAAATAATTATGTTTATGAATTTTATCCTAAGGAAATGACTTAAAATGTGTACGATGGTGTAAGTGTAAGAAGTACTCACTGCAGAGTAGTTTGTAATCGTGAATGAGAAAGAAGGATACATAGAAAAAAGAAATAACTCAAATACCAAATGTCCAACAGTATTGGATAACTTAAATGCCATTATATTTACACTACAGAATACTATGCAATCATTAAAACTATGTTGTAAAATAGTATTTAAAGACTTAGATGTTCATAATATATTTGAACATCATGAACTGTGTAATTACACTTTAAATATATACATATATTCTTATATACAAACAGGAGAAGACTCAAAGGTTACAAACCAAAATAGTGACTTGCTACATGGAATTTTAAAAGATTTTAAGTTTATCTTTTTGGTAACATATATTCTAAAATAAACACCTTTCTTTTATAATTTAAAAAGCTTTAGAATTAGAAAACATCAAAATTAAGTAAACCTCATTTCATATGGATTTGAAAACAGTAATGTGGAACCTATTTCAACCTGGTGTTATTTTATAAATAGAATGGCATTGTGTCCAAAACGTCAAGGTACAAAATAAAAATCTGGTCTAAACTAAAAATAATTATAACTTATTGCAGATTTAATATTCACCATAGATTCTTATATATATTTCTTTTTTATTATCTTATTTACATCACAACATCCCATTGAAGTTTATATTTTTATTGTCTCATTTTATGGATGATAAAAGAGAGGTTAAGTAACTTTTTCAGATCCACGATTTCATCCTGTGAAATATCTGCAAGTTTAGCTAATCAGTAATGTTACCCATAATGACAAAATAAGCAAAATATTGGTCAAATCTCCACTTGATGATGTGAGGTATCACCATTATCAAAATGAATTTTAGAGGAGAGTGGCTGCCCTGTAAAGTTAATAACCTGGGCCCGGAGCAAGATGGTTGAATAGGAGCAGCTCCAGCCTCCAGCTCCCAGCAGTAGCGACACAGAGAATGGGTGATTTCTGCATTTTAAACTGAGGTACTGGGTTCATCTCACTGCGGAGTGCCGGACAATCGGTGCTGGTCAGCTGGTGCAGCCCGACCAGCGAGAGCCGAAGCAGGGCCAGGCATTCCCTCACCTGGGAAGCGCAAGGGGGAAGGGAATCCCTTTTTCTAGCCAAGGGAAACTGAGACAAACAACACCTGGAAAATCAAGTGACTCCCACCCTAATACTGTGTGTTACCAAGGGTCTTAGCAAACAGCACACCAGGAGATTATATCCCACACCTGGACGGGAGGGTCCCATGCCCATGGAGCCTCCCTCTTTGCTAGCACAGCAGTCTGAGATCTAACTGCAAGGCAGCAGCGAGGCTGGGGAAGGGGCGTATGCCATTGGTGAGGGTTAAGTAGGTAAAGAAAGCCGCCTGGAAGCTCGAACTGAGTGGAGCCCACCGCAGCTCAAGGGGGCCTGCCTGTGTCTGTAGACTCCATCTCTGGGGACAGGGCATAGCTAAACAAAAAGCAGCAGAAACCTCGGCAGAGGTAAATGCCCCTGTCTGACAGCTTTGAAGAGA
>NW_012103987.1:1792432-1792743 GCF_000951045.1 Mandrillus leucophaeus
TCAAGGAGAACTACAAACCACTGCTCAGTGAAATAAAAGAAGACAGAAACAAATGGAAGAACATTCCATGCTCATGGATAGGAAGAATCAATATCATGAAAATGGCCATACTGCCCAAAGTAATTTATAGATTCAATGCCATCCCCATCAAGCTACCAATGAGTTTCTTCATAGAATTGGAAAAAACTGCTTTAAAGTTCATATGGAACCAAAAACGACCCTGCATTGCCAAGACAATCCTAAGTCAAAAGAACAAAGCTGGAAGCATCACGCTACCTGATTTCAAACTATACTACAAGGCTACAGTAACC
>NW_012103987.1:1793533-1797752 GCF_000951045.1 Mandrillus leucophaeus
GCAAAGACTTGGAATCAACCCAAATGTCCATCAGTGACAGACTGGATTAAGAAAATGTGGCACATATACACCATGGAATACTATGCAGCCATAAAAAAGATGAGTTCGTGTCCTTTGTAGGGACATAGGTGCAGCTGGAAACCATCATTCTCAGCAAACTATCACAAGAACAGAAAACCAAACACTACATGTTCTCACTCGTGGTTGAGAATTGAACAATGAGATCACTTGGACATGGGAAGGGGAACATCACACACCGGGGCCCATTATGGGGAGGGGGGTGGGGGGAGGGATGTCATTGGGAGTTATAACTGATGTAAATAACGAGTTGATAGGTGCTGACAAGTTGATGGGTGCAGCACACCAACATGGCACATGTATACAAATGTAACAAACCTGCACGTTGTGCACATGTACCCTAGAACTTAAAGTATAATAAAAAAATAAAAAATGAAAAGAAGTTAATAGCCTGAATGCTTAATAAGGAAAGGGACTGGTGGTCTCTTGACACTGAGAGATCAACTGGTCTCTCATATACCTGCTGTCACTAGGTTTCTCCCAGGACATATAACTGCCAGAGCTCCATTTCTGTGCCTGAAAAGTGGTGAAGGTCAGCCTCCTGACCTGGGTGAGGTCAACAACAAACAGCTTTCCTTTCTTGTTGACCTTTAAGAAGATGGGTCAAACAGTTGCACAAATTAAAATTAAGAAGTCTATAGCATTAGCTAAGGGATACTGCCTAATTAGATTAGATATGAAATAGTAAAATCAAAACATAAAAATATAACCTGCTGATAAAAATCATATTGTTGGATCTAGCTAATCATCCTAAAATGAAAAAAAGAAAAAAAAACTTCATTGGTTTCACCACAGTCATCACTAAATGACATGAAAGGCAACTACAACTTATATAAATAACTTCCTACATGTTTATTTTCTTCTAAATTACCATGGCTACTGCAGAATTAAGATAAATAGCCTTTAGCAATGTTTGGAAACAAAATATGGTGATGCTGATTGATGTATGAATTTACAAAATATTTTACTTTGGTAATGAAACCAAAAGCAACAATATTCAGGTTCAAATTTCTCGAATTTGGTAAGAACAAATTGCTAAATAATAGCAGTGAAGATGTAGCATTCTCCACGAACATTGGTCCATCAAAAAACAAACAAAAAAAGCTTCCTTATGGAAAAAGGCTAGAGATGAATTGACTTTTATCTTATGAATGTTAAATAAAAATGGAATATAATAAGAGAGAGAATCCAAAACACCATGAAATGTACTTGTTTACTGTTACCACTGATCTTTGGAAGTAAAGATGTCATAAGAGTTGAATATCAGAGAGGAGACTGAGGTAAATGTTGTTCATCCTTGTGCTATAAGACATGGCTGAGACAAAGATAAATGTTAGTACAGGAATAACAAAGAGATTTAACTTGAGAGCCAATACCAATCCATTGGTCATGCCTGTCTAGAGTGATGGGTGGAAAAGATAATGAGGTTGAAACTGACTCAGTGAAGATTGCTAAGATTGATTGGCTGATTGGCTATGTCTGCCCAAGGAAAGGTATAAACAAGGACTGATATCCATGCTACAGATTTGCCCATCTCTGGGCTAACAACTAGGCAAACAAGGAAAACACTGCTAGAATCAGCGTCAGAACAGTAAAGAAACACTAAATATGTTTTAAGAGTAAGAATATGTATGTATTTATACATAAGAAAAAGATGTTCAGATTAATATACAGATATATAAATACAGGCAAGTAGGAAAAACGCAATGGAAATGCAATGGAATGTCAGTGTCCCTGGTTTATCTCGATATGTTGAAGCTTCATAACCTTGATATTGGGTAAGTAGATTTACCTCTCTTAATTGAAATTTACTCATTTACAAAATGCAAAAATAATACAACATATCCCACAGGGTTCTCAGAGGACCAAATGTGACCATGTGCAATAAATGGTAGCTATTGTAATATGCAGAAATGGTGCTAGATGTTCAAAACTCTTGCCTAGCATCAAGAAGAATGCTTAAGGTGAGCTCCATAGAGACTTAATGCATGAGATCCAGGGTACTAGCTAATTAGCAAGGCTTGGAGCTGCAAAGTATAATACAGAACAGCTTATGTCAGGGGAAAGCAAAATGATTCGCTTCACTCGGTAATGAATCCCTTTTTGCACTGTTTATCTATGCTTTCCCACAACCCAACACTAACTGCATATTTCACTAGAGCCCGCAGGGTTGGGTGGCATTGTCATTACATACAAAGCAGGACAATTATTATTTTGGTTGTGCTCTTATTTTATTTCTTGATAATAACTTTAATATTTCTATCAAAACTCCCCTTTCCATCTAGCAACACTTTAAGGAAGTAAAAACACCAGAAAAACTATTAATAGTCTTTTTTCCTTACCAGATTGTGTCTTATAACATAGTTTACAGATGTCATTCTTTTTAATCAATATGAAACATGTCCAAAATCAATAGAATTATTGTGATTCTACTTTTTTTCCTACTTAAATTGAGCCTAGGTTCAACCCTTTCATCCCAGGACTGCCCATTCCCAGGAGGAAGGATAAAACAAAGCTAAAAGAAAAGTACTTATGCCTAAGTATGAATTCAACAATTCTTGAAGGCTGTTAGAATCCAAACTGAGTGATGTCCCCTGGACTTTAAAGTTGCTGGGCATGCTGACATCAGACCTCATAGACTCAAGACTTGAGAGTCTTGCTGAATCTTGCATGCAAATCTGCCACTTGAGACTTTTGTTAAAATCCTGTTAAGACCCATTACCTATCTAGATCTATATTACCTGTCATATCCCACTGGAGGCCTAAACACATGCACTCCTAGGCAAGCTGGGTCTTATTACCCACTCTAACCCCCGTGATATGTTATCAGTTATAAATATGAGCAGTAGTAAGCCCCAGACCAGGATGACAGGGTTTGCATCCATGTATTTGGCCACAAACAGACCTGGCTGAAATGTCATGCGAAGACCCATTGCTAAAGGAATGTGGCTAGAGTAAAATGGATACCACCATAGCTGCCCTGGGATACAGAAACCTGCTGGCCTTTGGAACTGTTGATACGGAATCTCTAAAATCAACTAAATCCATTCTCAGGCATAATATATTTGTCTTAATAAAGCTAAAACAAGCATAAAATATCAAGAAAGAACTCTGGTTTTAGAATGAAACAATTCCATAGCAGATTTCTCATTCTTCATTCCAAAGTCTTCAATACCACACATACACAAAAGTACTCAAAATACCATCAACTTGAAAAAGAGAAGCACTTTTGTGTAGTCAGCTCAAAGAACTGGTGTTATATACTAGAGGTATGTTATATTCCTTTGGTTGTTTATCCAATTAAAAAATTCTTTTGGAAAAAAAATGACAACTGTGCATATAGTCATGGGAAATTGGAGCCTCATGACAAAGGTGGATTGGGATTACAAAACACTTCCCAAAAAGTATTGTTCCAACTATGCACTCTGCAACATCAGAAGTAGTTTTTCAGTTAAAAAAAAAAAAAAACATATATATATATATATATGTGTGTATATATATATATAATGTTGATTAATTGTTAGACTGAAAAAACTGTTGCAATCCAGCTTTCACACATGCAAAATACCTCCAGGAGGCAATATCATAGAGAGATGAAGAACAAGCTCCATGGTCACGCCGACCTGTGTCAAATTCTCCTTTAATAGATTGCAGTAGAAGACAACCTGATCTTCAATTACCTCACTTGTAACATGAATAGAATAGAACCTATCTCTTTTAGGGATGCTGTGAGGGTAAAATGAGATCATACATGCTAAGAACACACTAAGAACATGCTATGACATGCTAAGAACAGTGTCTGGCACATGGTGAGCATCATTAAATGTAGTCCTGGCTATATGTTCTAAGAACAGCTTTTTGTTCCTTACCTAAAATAAAACGTTTTCTCCCAGGAAAACATTACAATTAAAAAAACATTCTATATAATAATCTTGGTCAGTTTTATTTGCAAAGTGCTCTTTCAGGGAATGGAACCAGAAGATTTTGTTGTTGTTTTTGCAATGGGTTAGGATGAGATCGTATTTGTCCCAGAATCCTTTCTTCTTCTCAGTGCAGTTTGTATGGTGCTCCCTGATCCAAGGTGTAACAGTAATAAATGCTATATCATTGATAAGAATTATATATTCATTTTTATTTATTT
>NW_012103987.1:1806787-1807123 GCF_000951045.1 Mandrillus leucophaeus
ACAGAGAGCCAAATCATGAATGAACTTCCATTCACAATTGCTTCAAAGAGAATAAAATACCTAGGAATCCAACTTACAAGGGATGTAAAGGACCGGACCTCTTCAAGGAGAACCACAAATCACTGCTCAGTGAAATAAAAGAGGACACAAACAAATGGAAGAACATTCCATGCTCATGGATAGGAAGAATCAATATCATGAAAAGGGGCATACTGCCCAAGGTAATCTATAGATTCAATGC
Organism: Mandrillus leucophaeus; assembly: GCF_000951045.1. Classification (NCBI taxonomy): domain Eukaryota; kingdom Metazoa; phylum Chordata; class Mammalia; order Primates; family Cercopithecidae; genus Mandrillus; species Mandrillus leucophaeus. The sequence goes on from NW_012103987.1 coordinate 1,807,029, forward strand.
CATCCCCATTAAGCTACCAATGACTTTCTTCATAGAATTGGGAAAAACTGCTTTAAAGTTCATATGGAACCAAAAAAGACCCTGCATTGCCAAGA
>NW_012103987.1:1807413-1811291 GCF_000951045.1 Mandrillus leucophaeus
GGATTCCCTATTTAATAAATGGTGCTGGGAAAATTGGCTAGCCATAAGTAGAAAGCTGGAACTGGATCCTTTCCTTACTCCTTATAAGAATTATATTTTAAATAAGATTAAGATGTCAAAATATTTAAATGAATCTTTTTAGAGAAAATAATAAAATAGATGCATCAAAGAGTTCAGAGCTCTAGAGAGTTCATTTCTTTTTACTACTTTTTGAGTACTTACAGAAATTAAGAAACCATAAAATAATCTGCCTTACATTCTAAGAAATAGACAAATTAAAACCCCTCCCCTAGTCTGTCCGTTTAAATACAGGAAAGAGCTATTTGCAGCAAGACTAGAAGTTTGTCTAGGAGCACTGTTGCTACCAGAAAAAACCCTAATGAGAGATGCCATGTATTTCTGCAGCAGCCATTTGTATGCAGACCTACTTACTCCAAAATCATGCAAGCTCATCTTAATAGGGGTCTAGCTTCCCGAGCAGACAGGGTGAAATTCACACATTTGGCTTAGATCACTGTTTACAAAGGAAACACAGCTAGTCATTATGTTTAATTAGATTGCAATTATATGATAGAATATCATACTTACATTTTCATATATGTTAAATGGGTATCTTTCTCTGCCAAATAAGATTTATATCTTCTACACCAGCTGTCTTTAGTTCAAAGATGGGGATCTTTGGAATGCTGGTATGTGGGAAAGTATGTTAAAAGGGAGGGAAGCAGACAGCAAAAGCAAACTAAGTCTACTTAACTACTTTTGCCTTTAGGCCAGGCCTGAGGTTAGAAGTAAAAAAGAATCAGACAATAGGCACAGGTGACATAACCAACCAAGCTGACCTTACATGTACAGAGAATAAGTCTCCATAGGGTGATCTGAAGAGTGCTAACAGATTCCATCCCTCTCATAAACGTCCCCCCGGAGAGAGAGTCCATGAGTGGTGCTGAAAATACCTGCAGTATTTTCCCCTGTGTGTTATATCTGAAGGTTCTCACTCAAAAGCCATGGAGCAGAGGGGAGACTATAACACATTAAGACCTTATCAATTATTATGGTCTCATTTGAATTAGATCAAAAGAACAGATATGTGGCGGGCTCACAGAGTTCAGAGGAATGAAACAAAATAATAAAAGACGGACATTTATGGAAGGTTTTCTTTATAGGTAATGTCCTTAAAAACTTTACATAGGGGATTTTGTAGTAGGGACTATTAGTACAAAGTAGGGACTATGATTATTTTCATTTTGCAGATAAGGAAACAGCTTCCCGGAGGAGCTAAGTAATCTACTTGAGATCACACAGCTAGTACAAGCATTTGAACTTTTGACTGCCCCCCTTAAGAGAATGACTTCTCCACTGCTATCATTTCATTAAGGGAAACCTAGACCACCTTTGGTTAACAGGTGTCTGAGGGACTGGAGCACTGAAAGGTAAGGGTTATTTGTCCATAATCTGTAACTCCTGATTAAGAAGGAGGACTCAAGAAGAACGACCAATCTATTATCACATGATTAGCATGCTGAATAAAGTCAAAAGCTTTCAGCCTTCCAGTGGTTCTGTGGGTTTTAGGCTACTAATGCTTTCCAATTGTCATATTCTATTCTGTCAGAAAGCACAAGAAGATATGAATTAATCAGTTAGATGACCATTTTAAACAAATATGTATGGATAAGGCCAATAATTAGCTATCACCTATCAACCATATTATCCTATAACCTTCTCTAAATCATCATTTTTAGCTTCATTTAAGTGTGTCAACTCTCAGGTGTCTCATTAAAAATACTTTATTGTCTTAACAATTTTTCTTATTAAATTTTATCTTCAAAATAGTCTTTATTCCAAGATATACTTCTTAAATGTTATATGTTATATAGTTGATGCCCCTTTTGTTTAAAAATTTTAAACCCAAATACAGTTTCTCTAACTTTTAAGCTAACTAGTACTAAGAAGACAGCAGCAGCATTCAGCTTAAACAGAGTGTTAGGTGAGATTTTGAGAGTTAGGCAATTTGGAATTGGTGATGCAATTTTATTATATGGAAGTGACTCATTAATTCATTACTGAGTATGATTTCTGGAATTGTTATTTGGAAGCAAATGTGTGAGGTAAATACTCCTTGAAAAACATAAATAATTGCTCATCATGACTTCTTCATCCTGAATAATAAATAAATTTAAGACATTGACTTAAAGGTAATTGAAATACTACACTTTTTCTTCATTAGTAATGAAGATACATTAAAATATAGCCTAAAATATAAAGAAGGAGTTATGTAATTAATTCAGAAGTACACAGGAGGAAACACACTATCAAGTATAAAACAATTTCTGTTCCATAAAATTAATTTATTATTAAGAAAACCAACATATACTGAACCTGTGCTATGTGCTAGAACAGTGGGCTTAGAGAGAACAGAGTAGTTCTTGACCTTAAGTTGCTTAGGAAGGTGAAACAAATATGGCAAAAATGTCCCCTAGAATCCATTCTGTCCTTCATTTCAATAAAGAAATCCCCACAAATTTTTTACTGGACAAATTGCTGTCTTTGTCGAGGTTACTTTTTCTAGCCTTTCCGTAACTAAGTACTAGACAGGAAGATGAAGGCAGGTGAAGTGTGCAACTTAGAGCATGAAGCTATCTGCCCTGTCATTTCTCTTTCTTCCCTTCCCATAGGAGAGAATATCAACAAGGTAATGATCCAGCTTCAACCATGTAGAAAAGGACAACAGCTAGGTGACGCCAGAGCAAACAAGATGAAATCAACCTGGGTGCCTGAATGACTACAAAGCGTAGACCTGCTCCACCAGCCTCCTCCACTCACTTCTAAGGTATTGCACAATAGAGAAAGAAACCTAAATCTTATTTGAATCATTATATTTTGAGAGCTTTTTGTTACCACAATTTAGCCAATCCCTGAGACAATAAATAAGCACACAATTATTACTGTACCCTAGTTATTCCCTGAGAGTCTTGCTTGTCAATTAGTCTTCTCAATTTCTGTAAAAGGCCACTCCATTATTCCAATTGTTTAGGCCAAAAACTTGGGAGTCATCTCTCACTCCTCACTGTATCTCACATACCATTTCCAGTCCAATCCATTAGCAAATACTATTGGCAGAGCTTTCAAAACAGTTCCTAAATTTGACCATTTCTTACCACCTCCATTTTTTTGGATAATGACCTTAGTCCAAGTCATCATTATCTGCCTCTTTGACTATTTAATAGCTTTCTAGCTGATATGTGTGCTTGGTACCATAGTTTATTCTCCATCGCTGGAAGAAAGTTCCTTATTAGCCACAACTTAGAGCATGGTGCTCTTTTGCTCAAATCCTCCTGTGGATTCCCATCTTGATTTTTTTAAAAAAATAATAAAAGTTCTTAGAATGGGCTACAATGCCATCAGGCCTCAGTTATTTAATTGGTTTTGTTGCCCAACTTCCCCATCCCCACCCCTGCAATGACTCACCCCACTCATGCCACACTGGTTTCCATACTGCTTGTTGAACATGCCAATCATAATCCTGACTCAGAGCTTTGCACATTTATTCCCTCTGCATAAAATGCTCTTCTCCTCAGATATCAGTACTATCTATTGTCACCTCATTCATGTCTCTGCTCAATGCTCAACTTACAGAAGCCTTCTCTGAGCACCTTACATAACATAGCAATCCCTTCCCCATCCCGCATGTCACATTATCCCCTTGCCATGCTTTGGTTTTCATAGCCATTATTACCTACTGGTTATATATATATATATATGTGTGTGTGTGTGTGTGTGTGTGTGTGTGTATACTCACATATTTGTAAAAATAAATTGTGAGCTATCGATTGAGTGTTATAAAATTTAGCTATTTGGTCCCAATTGTCTTGCAGAGAAAT
>NW_012103987.1:1816196-1819355 GCF_000951045.1 Mandrillus leucophaeus
ACTACACTGGGACCACGTATACAATAATGGATTATCTTGTTTAATTTGAAAACAACATGGTATTAGAGAAGCTGTTGTACTGAGACTTCAAAAGATGAAATGTTAAATCTTCTAAGACTATTTTAAGTGAAAAATAAGCACAGTATAAAATCATTTCCTCTCTACAAAATCCTAGTTGAATTCAAAGAATATCTGTTTTCCTTTATTCCTTTAGAACTGTAAGTCTAACTACAAAAAAAAAATTTCAATGTTCTGCGACACTAACTCAGAATAAGCATTGGGGAATCCAATTCAGTTTCCAAATCTTGAACATCAGAAAGTGTACAAACAGAACCCATAAAATGTATCAAGGATACCTTTCATACTGTAAAATGGAATGGAATTAACACAATAATAAGCACCTCAATGGAATTGACTTGCCTATTGTTGATCTGTATTGGCTATTTGCACTAGATTTAAATGTTAGCCTTTACAGAAATTTTTCTGCTTCTAATTTATCAAGACTATTTAAGAGACATTTCTTTTGTAACATGGTCCTAGATACGTGTGATGTGGAGGAAGAGCATCAATATCTGATATGTTGAACCTTAAACTAATCACATTTTAATTTCTGAAACAAACAACCACCTGGTCATATTAGCCCTCAAGTCATATGGCTGTGGTTCTCAAACTTAGTCTCCAGACTTCTTTATGCTATTAAATATTACTGAAAACCTTAAGAACCTTTTGATTATGTGGGTTACTTCTATGGATGTTTACTCTATTTGATATTAAAATGGAGAAATGTTTCAAGTATTTATTCACTTAAAATAATAATAAATCTATTACAAGTTAAATAATACATTTTAATTAAAATTAACTACACGTTTCAAACAAAAATGTTAATACAAAGCAGGCCATTGTTTTACACTTTGGAGAAATCTAATTGATGTCTAGCTTAATAGAAGGCAGCTGTATTCTCTGTTTCTGCATTCAATCTGCTGCTATACCACACACCATGTGGCCTCTAAAAAGCTTCACTATATACTACTGAGAGAATGAGACAGAAGAAGACAGAAAAGATAGTGCTATTATGAAAAAGCTTCTGACCTCAAGGATCCTCTAAAAGTGTCCCTGCTCACATTTTTAGAACTGCTGCTTTAAGATATTAGTTTATGTAAAATGGGAAGGAATTTTCAGTTTACTAAAAATATTTCTCATAAATAATTTTAAAATATTTATGAATATCTATATCTATGAAATGTGTTAAATATCCAAATTTATCATTTCATCTGATGTATGTAAAACAACTACTTTAATTAGAAGAGAACAACTTTCATCAATCTTTCCCCTATGCCTGGTTTATTCAGCAGAACACTACCTCCACACTCTCATCTCTCAATTGAGCTTTCAGGAATATATATCTGAATGGATATCTACTGTCAGAACAGACATCTTGACTTGTACTCTTAAAGATGAAATATCTCACCTTTTCCCATCTCAGAAAATAGTACTGCCATTCACTTAATTATTTACATAAAAACATACAAGTCATTCCTAATTTCTCTTTCTCTCACACCCACATCGAATCCATACACTGCCAAATGATACCACACTTCTTTCATCACCCACACAGCCATCTTGGCCCAAGCCACCATTATATTTTGCCTGGATTACTGCTATGGCTTCCCAGTGGTATCCCTTTTTCTCCCACTACTCTACAATCCATTTTTTCTTCCAAGATTATTAGTGGAATCCATTTTTCTACTCATAAAACATAAATCGGATCATGTCTTATCTCAACTTAAACTCCTCTAACACTCTCTAAATCTCTTAGAAAAGCAGTCTACTTACAGGGCCCTATGTATGACCTTGCCTCTGCCAACCATTCCAACCTGGCCTCATGGTTTCTGTCTCTTTTAACACGTCAAGCTTTTCCTCACCTTACTGCCTTTCTATTGTGTTTACTTCATCTGGAATCCTCTATCCACACTTTCGTTTGATTCTTTCTTGTCATTCAGGTTCAAACTCAAATGCTACCCTCCCAGGGAAGTCTACCCTGATCCCCACAGTCATTGCCTCCATGATCCTCTTTCATCACCCTGTTTTATTTACTTTTCCATAGCACTTATTACCATCTGAAAGTATTTTGCTTATTTCCATACATAGTTTTATCTTTTTCCCCTGCCACTATCACCAGAATATGAGCTCTAGAAGAGAATTGTATATGTGTTGTTCACTGTAATAACCTCGGTGTCCACTGAGACATAGTCATCACTGGGTAGGTATTTCTTGAATGTAACAACTAATAAATTATCAAATGAATTCTAATAAAGGAGAATAAATATGATATATTGCAAAAGGAAGTTCATTATATACTTTCTTTGCTATTATCTCTCTTTGAGGAATATACAAAGAGTTTCAAATATTCATAGAATATGCTTGTCAAAGTCACACCCTGCTTTATCTCTACCACTCTTTCTGCTTGTAGAAACACACCATCTAAGAGAAGAGGAAAGACCATAGTTTAGTAATGCCTGCTTTGTATAGATGTAACTGGTTACTCAACATGAAGAAAAATTTTCCAAAATATTTTTCCTATTTCATGTGCCTTTGAATACTAGAATTGATGTAATAAATAAATAATTTAAATCCATAGGATTAAATGAAAGGAATTTTCAAGACATTCCATAAAAGTCATCTCAATTTTCTTTGAAGAGGATAGTATGAAAAATGATGCTGAAAAACCATTGTAGTTTCTTTAAAGACTCATTTTTAATTCACTTGGGAGCTTTACCATCAATACCTACAGTTATTGCTATTAATCATGTTTTTCTTATAAATTTAAATTTAATCATTAATAACATCGTTTACATGCTATACCACCAACCCACTGTTACCTGAAATATTATATAAACTCAGGAAAAAGGCAATGTCATGTAAATTCACATACACATATAGGTACAAAGTATAAACATTTGCATATGCATGTTTCCAAAAGGATGAGTCAATAAAAATCTTTGCACTGGTAATACCTGAGCAAGTTATTACAAATCTTTTTTTTTTTTTTTTAACTGGTTTTAAATTGAGGGCATGTACCGTCATTGAGTGAACCATCAAGGATCGCACAAATCTATATCAGGAATGTTGCTGAACTTATTAAATATTCTAAAACAGGAT
>NW_012103987.1:1820555-1824342 GCF_000951045.1 Mandrillus leucophaeus
TATGTGTGTGTGTGTGTGTGTGTGTGTATACTCACATATTTGTAAAAATAAATTGTGAGCTATCGATTGAGTGTTATAAAATTTAGCTATTTGGTCCCAATTGTCTTGCAGAGAAATGACTACAAGCCTAAAAACCATAAATAAATCATGGGAGTTTATTCCTTGTATTATAACAACACACTATAAATATTTTTTTAAGTTATATATTTTCCTCATTAAAATATAAGCACCATGTTAATAGAAACTTTGTATTCTGTCTGGAACGATTTTTATGCAAAATAAGCATTTCATGAATTAATAAATTGGAGAAACAAAATGAACAAAACCCAATCTGACCAATGCGCTTACAGAGTGGAACACAGAGGATGTTAGGAACTTCAGAGACAACAGTCCAGCCCAGTCAGAAGGTGTCAAAGCAGGCTTCTTAGAAGAGTCAACTTCTACATCAACTCTGAAGAGCAGCAGTGCTTCAGGGCATGTATGCCAGGGAGAGGAAAATGTACAAGTCACACAGACAAGCGAACATTCAAGGAAATTGAGCCAGAGCTATGAAGTGGTGAGTGCAGAATCTAGTAGGGAAGCAGGGTAGATCAATGGGTAACGGCCACTCTCACGTGCCAGACACAGGACTTGATGCTTGACATATATTAAGGGACAAATGAGGAAGGAATGACTAAAAAGGTTAGATAATTTCCTCAAGATTACGTAGCTGGTTATATGGCAGAATCAGAATTCAAGTTCATGTCTGCCAAGTTCCAAAACCTAGCTCTCTTCATTTCACTGTAGTCTTCCACCCTAAGGCATCTGAAGTTTTACCATGGGAAGGCATTGGAAAACATTGAGCAGGGGGGTGGACATGAACACATTTGTGCTTTTAAAAGATTTTGCTCATGGTCACGTAGAGAATATAGAAAGTCACGTAAAACTAGAGATAAGAAGACCTATAAAAATTGTTGGGAAAATTCGGGCACTATGAAGTCCTCAATTAAAGCAGTAGCACACAGGGACACATGATTTTCATAGCCTGATAGACTGAATAGGATTTGTGCAACAGATTTTTGAAATAATTCATGGGTTTTTAGTGTAGGCAAATGTTAGGGAGAAAAAGAGGTGTCATCCACAAAGTTGGGGAATAAAGTAGGTAATGTACAGAGTATTTTCAAACATTTCAATCTGGTCACATAGCCACTTAATGCATGGATATGGAATAAACTCCTAGGATTTATGTTTTTTAGCCTTGTGGTCATTTCTCTACAAGAAAATTGAACTACATGGCTAAAGTTTATAACATAGAACATACAGAGACAAGAGGCAGAAAGCTAGTTCAGAAGTCTAGTTATGTCAGGAAAAGTCTATACTTTGTAAGAACAGGAAACAGCATGTACTGTTGTAGAAAATACCGAACTATATAATTTGCGTAAAAAACTCTAAAATTAATTACTCATAACAATATAATGCCGTATGTGTTGGAATAAGCTTTTTATCTTCCAATGTTGTTTACCTCATAAGAGCTGTATTTTTAAGAGAAGAAAGAAGAAAATTGTTTTTCCAAAAAAAAGAAGTTAAAAACAGCATTTAAAAAAAATTTAACTTACCTCAAGAGAATGCTAATGGTGCTGAAATATCAAAAACAAGCAAAGGTACTAGCAAATGAAAAAGCTCTTTGCAAAATGCATCACAAGAGAAATATGTAGACGTTTCAAACACTTACTTAGCAAGAGAACTTTAAAAGAGACATCCAATGGGTAGCTCACAATGTAGGTTGACATATACACTGAGAGTACTACACTGGGACCACGTATACAATAATGGATTATCTTGTTTAATTTGAAAACAACATGGTATTAGAGAAGCTGTTGTACTGAGACTTCAAAAGATGAAATGTTAAATCTTCTAAGACTATTTTAAGTGAAAAATAAGCACAGTATAAAATCATTTCCTCTCTACAAAATCCTAGTTGAATTCAAAGAATATCTGTTTTCCTTTATTCCTTTAGAACTGTAAGTCTAACTACAAAAAAAAAATTTCAATGTTCTGCGACACTAACTCAGAATAAGCATTGGGGAATCCAATTCAGTTTCCAAATCTTGAACATCAGAAAGTGTACAAACAGAACCCATAAAATGTATCAAGGATACCTTTCATACTGTAAAATGGAATGGAATTAACACAATAATAAGCACCTCAATGGAATTGACTTGCCTATTGTTGATCTGTATTGGCTATTTGCACTAGATTTAAATGTTAGCCTTTACAGAAATTTTTCTGCTTCTAATTTATCAAGACTATTTAAGAGACATTTCTTTTGTAACATGGTCCTAGATACGTGTGATGTGGAGGAAGAGCATCAATATCTGATATGTTGAACCTTAAACTAATCACATTTTAATTTCTGAAACAAACAACCACCTGGTCATATTAGCCCTCAAGTCATATGGCTGTGGTTCTCAAACTTAGTCTCCAGACTTCTTTATGCTATTAAATATTACTGAAAACCTTAAGAACCTTTTGATTATGTGGGTTACTTCTATGGATGTTTACTCTATTTGATATTAAAATGGAGAAATGTTTCAAGTATTTATTCACTTAAAATAATAATAAATCTATTACAAGTTAAATAATACATTTTAATTAAAATTAACTACACGTTTCAAACAAAAATGTTAATACAAAGCAGGCCATTGTTTTACACTTTGGAGAAATCTAATTGATGTCTAGCTTAATAGAAGGCAGCTGTATTCTCTGTTTCTGCATTCAATCTGCTGCTATACCACACACCATGTGGCCTCTAAAAAGCTTCACTATATACTACTGAGAGAATGAGACAGAAGAAGACAGAAAAGATAGTGCTATTATGAAAAAGCTTCTGACCTCAAGGATCCTCTAAAAGTGTCCCTGCTCACATTTTTAGAACTGCTGCTTTAAGATATTAGTTTATGTAAAATGGGAAGGAATTTTCAGTTTACTAAAAATATTTCTCATAAATAATTTTAAAATATTTATGAATATCTATATCTATGAAATGTGTTAAATATCCAAATTTATCATTTCATCTGATGTATGTAAAACAACTACTTTAATTAGAAGAGAACAACTTTCATCAATCTTTCCCCTATGCCTGGTTTATTCAGCAGAACACTACCTCCACACTCTCATCTCTCAATTGAGCTTTCAGGAATATATATCTGAATGGATATCTACTGTCAGAACAGACATCTTGACTTGTACTCTTAAAGATGAAATATCTCACCTTTTCCCATCTCAGAAAATAGTACTGCCATTCACTTAATTATTTACATAAAAACATACAAGTCATTCCTAATTTCTCTTTCTCTCACACCCACATCGAATCCATACACTGCCAAATGATACCACACTTCTTTCATCACCCACACAGCCATCTTGGCCCAAGCCACCATTATATTTTGCCTGGATTACTGCTATGGCTTCCCAGTGGTATCCCTTTTTCTCCCACTACTCTACAATCCATTTTTTCTTCCAAGATTATTAGTGGAATCCATTTTTCTACTCATAAAACATAAATCGGATCATGTCTTATCTCAACTTAAACTCCTCTAACACTCTCTAAATCTCTTAGAAAAGCAGTCTACTTACAGGGCCCTATGTATGACCTTGCCTCTGCCAACCATTCCAACCTGGCCTCATGGTTTCTGTCTCTTTTAACACGTCAAGCTTTTCCTCACCTTACTGCCTTTCTATTGTGTTTACTTCATCTGGAATCCTCTATCCACACTTTCGTTTGATTCTTTCTTGTCATTCAGGTTCA
>NW_012103987.1:1825177-1838091 GCF_000951045.1 Mandrillus leucophaeus
AAGTTATTACAAATCTTTTTTTTTTTTTTTACTGGTTTTAAATTGAGGGCATGTACCGTCATTGAGTGAACCATCAAGGATCGCACAAATCTATATCAGGAATGTTGCTGAACTTATTAAATATTCTAAAACAGGATTAAATGCAATGTAATAGAAAAGTAATGTAAAATAATATTCTGTAAATATGATCTGCATGATTTGAATATAAAGTGTAACATGTAACACTGAATTATGTTCTTCCAGCCATAAAAATTAAAAAAAAAAAACTTCTTTGATGCATATGTGTGAAAGGCTTTAAGTGAAAGTTATTACAATAGGCTATTAATTAAACTCTACAGGAAATAAATGTTCACACCCTTCTTTTTTCCAGTGGGAATAAAAGATCTTTTAAAGAAGCCTGCTTAATTTTAAAAGGAAAATTTTATACACATTGACTTCATTTATGATTTTGTGGGAAGCTTTGGTTTTCCTTAGTAAATATACAATTACATATTTGTGAAATGGAAAATCATCTTCATAAGAGTTTGACAACCTTCACCAGATGCTTTTCCTAATAAAGCTTTGCTATTAATAAATGACTAAGGTAATTTAATTAGCTTTTATATTGAACAGTGTACAGAGTAACTTAACTGTTCTTGTTCAACTACACAGACAGTGAATAGCAAATAGAAAGTAAATACTCTATTTGTGTTCTGTTTTTGTTTCTGTTTTTGTATGAGACAGAATTTCAGTCTCATTGCTCAGGCTGGAATGTAACGGTGTGATCTTGGCTCTCCCCAGCCTCCGCCTCCAAAGTTCAAGAGATTCTCCTGCCTCAGCCTCCTGTGTAGCTGAGATTACTATTTGGGTTTAAAAGCATTTGCAGGTCTGCTTGGTGGATTATTTCTGTAATCCCAAAACTTTGAGAGGCTGAGGCGAGAGAATCACCTCAGGCCAGCAGTTTGAGAACAGCCTGTGTAACATAGTGAGAGCCCATTTCTACAAAAAAAATCCAAAAACATAGGTGGGTATGGTGACATGAACCTGTAGTCTTAGCTGCTCAAGAGGCAAAGGCAGGAGGATTGCTTGAACCCAGGAGTTCAAGGTTGCAGTGAGCTATGATCCAGCCGCTGAATTCCAGCATGGGAGACAGAGAGAGACCCTGTCTCAAAACCAATAAAATAACATTTAAAATAAAATAAAAGCATCTGCTCCTATATATTTTTATGAATAACTTATGGGTGTTTTGTGATACATGGAAAAATATCCACTTCAGTAAAGTTGGATGAATTAGACAAATAAAAGATTTGTCTAATTCAATTAGACAAATTGACTAAAATTAGGCTAAAAAATTATACAAATCATTAATGTAACTACATAATAATAATTCCTTGATATTTTAAATACACATAAAGTGTGAATTCTCAGACTGATTTTAATACCATTTTAAGTCATCCACCATAATTCTAAATATCTGTGTACTACTTTTGGAGTCTTAGCACAAAAATATTTTCATTTTATCAGAAAGGAGTTTATAGAAGGACCTAAATATAAAGATCAGATTCAGACTGAAGCTTTCTAAAGCTATAGTAGTTAAATTCAGATGAAGTAGGTGCAACTACAGCCTGTGTTTCTCAAATGTAGAGACATGGGAGAATTCAAGTAAGAACTTCAGAGACCAATTCTGATGTTCTCTGTGGTGGGGGTGGGGTAGACTGTTGCCATGGCAGCCACACCAGTAAGCTCCCCTGCGCTGGGAAGTGGCTCCTATCTGTCCTGCCCTTGGACAGTGTGCCAAAACAATTACTAAATATTCAAGGCTTTCTCATTAGAGGGATGGATATTAAAAGCATTAGTCTATCCAGTTCCACAAAGAAATCATTGAAAATCATGTTAAAGTCCCTGAAGAAATATATCTATGTGTATTTTTAAAATGAACACATAACAATTGTAGATTGTGTGAAGTGTTCAGCATGCAAACTCTTCAACAGTTATGTAATGGTGGCTGAAGTAAATTTTACCTCATTAGCAAGAAATCAATGTGTTATTACACCATTGCCAAAAAGTACTAATCCACATTTTCTTCTCACTTTTTACTTTTTCAGCTCTGCTGTTTTGTTTCTAATTTTTACCAAAAAAAATATATATATATACACTTTTAAAATTTCCAATCTGGCATTCCTCAAAATGAAGAACGGAGAGATTGATATCTTAGCAAAATGAGAAAGCAAAGAAATAAAATAAATAACTGGTTGAAGTAAGAATAAGAAGGGAAAAATGTGTACCTTTTTAATGTGACCCATAATTTGCCTTATTAATGTCAGATTGATTTTTTTGAAAAAAAAATTGATGGCATTTCAACCATCATCTCAAAACAACTACAGCAATTTTCAAACATTTTAGCTTTCAGGAGACTTCCAAAATAAGAAAAGCCACACTAAGCCTCTTCCTAGTGTAATAAACTAATTTCCACTAGTAATACCTTAGAAAGAATTTGAGAACTATACATTAGTAGAACCACAATGAGATAAGGCTATATTTTTAAAAATCTCACAAGGACTTAGTAACCAGATAAGTATTAAGAACATTATCCTTCAAAATATGTCACTTTTTCAATAATGATGTTCTAGAGTAAAACATCTGGTCAATTCTTAACTTGTACAACAAATACCATTACTTTCTAACGGTACATATACACACATTCTTATATATTTTAGCCAAAAATAAAAATAAAATAAAACTGTATTACTCAGCTTAATCACCTACTCCTATTCATCAAATCTGTCACTAAATGACTTGTGATTATTTCCAAATATAAAATCCACTATCACAGGAAAAGAAATTGCTGTCATCAAGTATATTCAAAAGCATATTTACTGTCCCAAAGGACAATTTATAAAGAATTCTTAAAATATATTGCAAAAAGAACATAAAAGCAAAAATGTATGGTTTTTCAGGCCTCCTACTTTGAAAAGTACAACTACTCTTTCGATTATCAATGTAGAGATAATCTAAGCTATGAACCTCACATAACTAAGCTATGAAAGTACCTTCACGGACACACACATGCGCGTGTGCACACACACACACACACACGAGCATGAAAAACACTGGTTAACAGGATTTCTTTAAAAACATACAAAAATCACAAACCAAGAGGAAGACTGATATATCTGACTACGTTAAAATTAATAATTTCTGTTCATCAGAATATGTCACAGAAGAATAGAAATACAAGCCATAGATAGGAGAGATATCTGCAATGCGTGTAACTTCGATAAGGATTAAGTTCCAATGTATGTAAAGCCATCCCCCCAACAGTAAAAAAAAAAGGAGAGGACAATAACAGACTTTTCATGGAAGAAACACAAATAGTCACAACCTCATTCATACCTAAGAAGATGAAAATTAAGATCACCAGGTGCCATTTCCCATCCACCAGATAGGTAAAATTTAAATGTTTGTCAATATAAATTGTCCTGGATGTGAGGGACAATCAGAAAACTTAGGCATAAGTTACAATCAGGTATAATCAGATAAAACCACTTTGGAAAGTAAGTTGGTATTATTTTAAAAATTTGAAGATTCACATACATTAAGACCCAGGAATTCTAATTCTATTTATACACACTAGAGAAATTACTGAACATATTTATAAGGATTCACCATTAACACTGCTTACACAAGCACAATTTGGGAGAGCAAAATAACAGAAAATGATTCAGGATACCATCAATAGCAGAAAGTATCAATAAATTGGGTTATACAATGGAACATAATACTGAACAAGACAATTAAGTGGTAGAAGAATACATGCAAAATTATTAGATTTATATAAGTAAAAGAACATTCAAAACTAAACATGTACATTACCTATAGGAAAGGATTTACAAGAAGAAACCTTTTGAGGGCTAGGCTCTTATAAGGTAACTTGTAGAGTATTAGTTCACAGATTTACAGACTCAGAGTATTGGAGTTTGTGAAAAATACAGGAGATACATTATGGTTCAGCCACAAGGAATCCCTCCTCAACCCACACAAACTTTCTCTAAGCAGATGCTATGTAGTCACCTCTAGCATGCCTCATGAGATAAGGTTCTTGCCATCACATCAGGCTGCTCATTTCACTTTTGGTCCATTTTTAATTAGCAAAATGTTGATTCTCAAGTTGACTCAATTTAGACTTCACTATAACCTGCATTTCTTCTTTGGCCATCTAGATTTATGCAGAATACTTCCCCATGTGACTGTGTTTTCAGCACTTAAAAACAGTTATCCTTTCTTCCTAAATCTGTCCATGAAATATTATCAATTATTTTAAATACATTTTATGCTTCCTCAACTTGCTCAAGTATATTAAAGTCCTTTCTGAAGCAAGGCACCCCAAAATGAACACGATACCTACATGGCATCTAAATATTTCACATCCCTGCCTTTGCCACGACCTCAATAACTAAAACGCATCTTAATATTCACATTTAGTGCTTCAAGACTCTCCTTATTTATGATAACCTCTTATAATTAGGTGTTTTGTTTTGTTTTTATGTAAGTAGTACACAAGCTTTCTCTTTAACAGTAACATTGTAAGCTTGGTCCCATAAAGGAGTTGCAAGAATAGCTTTAAGTACATTTGTATTTCAACTGTTCTAAAGATAGCTTTTAGATTAACAGGAAAAACTCATAAGGCCAAAAGGCAACATCTGATTGTAAGAATAAAATGACCTGTTTCTCATGTTAAATTTACTGAGAGCTAATCAATATGAAAATGCATTCAATTCCTTCACACTCTCAGGTAGTGTTTTGAATGCCATCTGATATCGAAAGGCTCATTTTTAACATTCAATTTTATACAAAATCCCTCTTTGAATGTCAGCGTTCATTACATCATTTAATTGTGTAAAGACAGTAAAACATGTTTGGGAAGGGAAAATAGAACTTGTAGTTTGAAGTGGCATAAGTTTACTGTTGATGGTGGTTAGCATGATTCACGTCCACCCTGAATAACAAATAGTGTTGAGCATCAGCATAACAGGCAGACCACATTGTATCAACCAACTTACTGGAAAAGGAAGCAAATCTTTATAAGTGAAGTCTCAGTTCAATACCAACAGAAATGAGAGTCTAGTCTTTTGAGAGTCGATGTGAATAACCACATAACACTTAGAGTTAGTATACAAATGATCCGTTAAAAGAGTCATTTGTGTAATAACTTGAAAGAATTGTTCCTTCTTAAAAAAAATAAAATAAAAATGAAACCAGTGAGAAAAACAAAATCAATGCTATTGATTGTAGATAGAAAATAGGGCCTCCAAGGTACATGGTAGAGTTTAATTCTAAACAATAAGGACGCAGAGGTGGACCAAGAATTAAGCCAAATCATAGCCATTCTTTCAATAAGAAAAAAGGAACTAATAAGAGAAGAGGAATGGATGCCAGATGATCTACAGAGAGGTCAGTAAGAAGTTTCATATTCAAAGGATGCAGAGAGGCCTAAGAAGTACTTATAGGAAATATCTTGAATTTTTTTCTTTTTGAACTATTGCTGTTCAAGTTTTATTTCTTGCAAATAGATCATTTTTTAATCTCATGGTTTAAAGCTATGCATCTTTTATGAGCTCCTCAAGCTGGAGTACACATAATAAACATGTAACAACAGTACTTCTAATCAGTACTTCAAAAGTTAGCACCGCATAGTCCTTAGGCATGGGGAGTCCATGGCCAAGATGCATATTTCAACATACTGATTGCCTAGTCTTGGCCAAGTTATTAACTTCTCCAGGCATCAGTTTCCCATTTATTAACATGTAGATAACAGAATGCCTATCTCTTAAGGTCATTATGAGAATTAAAATTTTAAGACCTAGAAAGTGACTAAACAGTACCGGGCATATGAGTAACTAACAAAAGTTATTATCATTAATAAGCACCTCATGAAAAAAATTGGCAAGTTCTAGTATTCTATAGGGTTGTAGGATGACTACAGATAATGATACTATATTATATACTTCCAAACAGCTACAAGGAGGATATTGAATGTTCCTAACACAAAGAAAACGAAAAATGTTTGAGATGATAGATATGCTAATTACCCTGATGTGGTCACTGTACATTCCATGTATCAAAACATCACCATGTCTACATGACTATTTACAACTATTGTACATCAATTAAACGAATAAAACAAAACAAGTTAATTTAAATTAAATAAAATTTGAAATGCAAAAAGAGAATTGATGATTTCATCAAAAAAGTTTACCTTAAAATAACCAATAGTCAAAGGACACTAAACTGACACTTGCCATTTCAAAAATTAAAATGAAATTTATCTGCTTCCACTATGAAACATCACATAATATGAACAAAACCAATATCTCTAAGCAAATCAATCACTATAATAGGTATAAATTAGACATTTTCAATACTAGAATATTAGGTAAAATTCACCTCCAAATAACACATCAGCAACTATAAATCACTAAATCAGAGTCTGTTTTATTTTGAATGAATGTAGACTGAAGTTTATCTTTATAATAAAAAAGGAAAACAAGAATATAAGGGTATTAACATATGCTACCTCATAATCAAGGCCAACGTCTACCTGTTTAAGAAAATAAACTGTATCCAAATATTCTGTGAGACTCACTAAAATATATTAACATAATTAAAACATAAAATGAGCTTTAAGCAATATAATCTACTTACACTACTGCCTTAAAAAGTTAATTCCAAAACAACGTTGATCAAAACTTGAAATTGAAACTTCTAGGTAGCACTTTTAAGTATCTGAACTCATCTTGCTTGAAAATACATGATAATGTATGCATACTACACCCAGATGACTCTTTCCCAGTCATCCTAATTAATAAAGTCTTACCATATGAGTATTCTCTTTGTTAAAACTGTAAGAACCTTTGGCATTTAGGTATGCAATAATACTTGGAACACTGTCCGGGATGAAAACAAAAAAATTTGTAAGGCACATCATTTTATGAAGACCACTTAATTTCACTAAAGAGAGACAGGAAGACTTGGACTGATTTTCCACATAAACTCCCTGGGTGTTTTGCTGAACATGTTGATAGCAAGCAAGTTTGTGGAAGATCCTTTACAGCCTATTCATTCATTGTTTCCATGGTATACTCTTTATAAATATTAATGTTCACAGATAACAAAGAATCTATATCAAAAACATTGCTACCGAAATTTTGAGAAGATTGAACTAATTATACAATGAAACATTTCCTCAATTAAAACTTTTTAAAATTTAAATGATCGTTTTTAAATTTTAAATTATTTTGACATAAGGCTATTAGCACAAGACCTGCTAAAGTTACACTGAGCTGGCTAGAATTACCATTTAGGGAAAGATCGGCATCAGGTTATAAAATTGTAGTCATTTTATTGAGTTTAACTGAAGGCAATCAACAACATTGCAAAAGCTGTGACTCTGAAGGCAATCAACATCATTGCAAAAGCTGTGACTCTGAATATTGATACATTATTTAGAACTCTGTTTTTAAAAGGATAATTAAGATAACGTGCTGTTTAGTCAATCCAGCAATAAAAGGAAGATAAAGAAAATGTATTAAAATTATCATGAAGCAATGGGGAAAATATTAGTATACTTACCTGGGGAAGCAATATCGTCTATCATGAGTATTTCTATCTTATTTTGTTATATTGGTGTGTGTGTGTGTGTGTGTGTGTGTGTGTGTGTGTGTGTGTGTGTGTTTGCATCAAACATCTTTGTTTGCTTCCCTCTCTTATCTCCTTATCATGTAGTATAAGATGTATTGACTTTATATCATAGTATTTAAGTGTTGTTAACTTCACATCATAGTACTTAAGCTATGGGATAGCAATGAGATGAATAAACATCACCCAAGAACTTTGTGTCTTCTTTTGGGGAAAGGGTTAGTAAATTCGCAGTTGCACACAGGGTTGTTGAATCATGTTAGGTGGAAGTATGACCTTGTTCTTGTCTTTATTTGAAAATTAAATGTGGTTTAAGAAGATATGTACACGTGCCAAGTTGACAAGGGGTCGATTGACTTGTGATGTTCAATTTTACATGTCAACTTGGATAGGTCACAATACCAGAAAGTTGCTCAAACATTATTCTACTGTAGACGTTTTGGTGAAGATACTCTTTAGTAACATCTAAATGAATAGACATTGAGTAAAGCTGATCACCCTCCAATAATGTGGGCAAGCCTCATCCAATCAGTTGAATAGAAAAAAGTCCCACTTTTCCCCTAGCAAGAGGAAATTCTATCAGCAGATGGCTTTCAGACTCGAATTGTAGCATCTCTGACCAATGGGCCTTACCCTGTAGATTTTGGACTTGCCAGCCTCCACAATCACATAAACCAATTCCTTAAAATAAATCTCCTTCTCACTGTATATATACACACACATCCTATTTGTTCTGCTTTTCTGGAGACCTCTGACTAATACACAGCCCCATAGGTAACAGTTTAAGCTATGAATCCAAATAGCCTGGGTATCAATCCTGACTCTACTACAAACTAGTTGGGAGACCTGGGCAAATTACTTAACCACATTAATCCTCAGACTCCTCATCTACAAAATGGAATAATAAATATTAGCCTTTACCTGACAGAATTGAGGTTTAAATAAATTTTATATATAAAAAATATTTAGAAAAAGCATGCTCTGTGTGTTGGGCATTTTCTAAACATTAACAAATATTAACTATTATTCCCAAGCTTCTTCCAATATAGCTAGAAAACTTTCAGTTAGGCTTAGTAAGAAGGGACAACATGAATAAATTTTAGAAATGATTTCCATGGTTGTTTGGGAATCTATTTTTGTAAGAAATATTTAAGATGAAGGAACGTTGAATCCACAGGTGTTCAAAATTGTGGTTTCTTGAATGAAATAGCAATAATTAGCATTTGAAAACAGATGAAGCAAAAGTATACTTTCCTTTATAGAATACCTGTTTTATTAAAAGGTGCTGACCAATATAATATCTGAAAAATAATATCATATGAAGCTACTGATATAATCTCAGAAGTGCTTTAAACGTGGTTTCTAATTGTTAGTAGTTCTTAAGATATTGCCTCTATCTTTATATTCTATACTTGACCTCTATATATTTTTGTCACTTTTCCATCCTTTCTGCTCACTATTCACATATAGCCTTGTCCTATAATTTCATCTCTTTTATTTGCAATTCTCTGCCAAGTGTACATTATGTGTATTTTTGTTTATTGTGTTTTGTCACCAGAAGAAAGTCTAAATGAATATTTATTAATTATTCTAAATGAATAATATTTTTGGCCTTGGAAGAATTTTATATTTTTGACATAGAGGGTGAAAACTACAAGGGAAAAAATGATAGAAATTACTACTTAAAAACTGAATGCCTAACATATATCCAAAAAGATGACAAAGAATAAATAAAAGATGCATGCTGAGAAGAAAGAATATTTCTTATATACTGTCAATATTTTAATAGAAATAATAATACTTATTATTATGTTGTGGTGTTCTATACTTTACATTAAACATTCATACAAATTATCTCATTTTATACCAATCCTATAAAAAAGGCAGAATGCAGGATTTTTCATCTGTTGGCTCTAATGACATTTTGAGCCAGATAAATCTTTGTTCTGGGCAGCTACTCTTTTGGGCAGTATGCCTGGCCTTTACCCCCTAGAAAGTCAGCAGCACCCCAAATATCACCCCCTTTGTGGCAACCAAAAATGTCTCCAGATATCACCAAATGTCTCCTGGGAGACAGAATCATCGCCAGTTGAAAACCACTGGCAGAAAGAAAGAATATCTTCTTTTTTCACAAATTGGTTAGGTGAAACAGAGAAATTAAGTGACTTGCCCAAATACACCGTTTCTCTGAATGACCTATAAGTTTGATAATTATAGGACGCTATCACACAAATGTTTTGGATAAAACATTAATCACCACCTAAGAAACTGGTTTTCACATGTCACCGTCTTACATTACAGGTATTTCTGAACTCACTGTCTTCCAAGCTGATTCAGTCATTATCTCAAGCTACTTTCTTCCCACAAAAGAAAAACATGTTATTATAGATTTCAAGTCAGAAATAAGTATTATGAAAAATTAGCTAGGCATAAAACATATTTACACAGTGGGTGCCTCAGATTTTGTTTCAAAACACTTCCTATATTAGTCTTTACAGGATGTATGAAACAAGCTATCATTCCTATTAATTAGGCAGGTAATATGCCATCCAATCTTTACTATCTGCCTCTGTCATACACATGAAAAACATTTTCTTTTTACAGAAGCAGGAAAACTAGTCACATATTAAAAGTTAAGAGTACAGTTGAAGATGCTTAAATTATTGGACCAAAAATACTTCCAGTGATCTTGAGCTTCTGCTGAAGCTTTGTATGTTAGCTCAGTGACCTGACTGCATGCAGAATATTCAGTGTAATAAACTACCTTTCTTTTTTCACATTTTTAACTTTTCCATGTCTGACAAAATAGTGGATTCTCATATTAATATTCTAAACACAAACACTTCACATAATTAGTTAACGACTGTATCTAAGTAGTATTTCAACTTTTTTCAAACTAATTTCTCAATAAAAGAAGGAAAAATTGAATTTTCCATGTAATGCATTGCCATCTGTGTGCAGCTGATAAGATGAAAAGGGAATATTTGAATGTCAGAGGATTGGAGTTACAAACCGTACCTTCCATGACATACACCAGTGACCCCACATCTCCTTCTTTGATGATGCAACTGTCCTTGCCATACTCCACCGGGTACATACAATCCACAATCTCCTGGATCTGTGACAGCTCCAAGTTCTTCATAAAGTCATTATCAAGGATAGCTTCCTTTATAAGATCCTTGGACCTATGGCAAGAGAGGGAATATTTACTGGCACATCTGACAAGCTCTTTCATAGTTTGTGAGGTTTAGCAGAGCCATACAGTGCTCTGGCACACCACAAATGTATTTTCTTGTTAGGAATCCAATAATTTTCTGGAAGACTGGAGAACAAAGTAGTTCCATGGCAGCAAAAAAGGGCACTAAGAATTTTTTAAAGTACTCTATCATTTAATGAATAAGTGACCTACCAACCAACCAACAAACAAAATCAAACAAGTTCATTTTGCTTTAGACTTTTTCTTGATCACAAAGATTGCCAGAAAACCAATGGATACATACTTTAAATTAAAGTTTGTAATTTAGTTTAAGAATAAATATGAACAAAACTTTAAAACTCCAGAGCAAATGCTATTACTACTGTTTATATTTGTAAAAGAACATCAGGAATGTATTGCCCTATACACAATTACAGAAAAAAATGTTTACTTATTTTTTATGTGCCTCTTCTGCTAGACTTTATGCTCCACATAGGCAGAGATCATTTTAAAATTGTTTTTTTTTTTACTGTATGCCCAGTGTCTACTAAGATGCCAGTCATTTATAAATAGTATTTAAAAAAACACCAACCCAATAGCTTTATGTGTGAAGACTGGTGAATATAATGTTACTTTCAGTAAATGGTGGGAGATAATACTGCTCAAGTAATATTTTGGATTAAAAAAGATAAGACTTGGACTCCTACTTAGCTGTTTGAAACAACTGGTAGAAATGCAACAGTTCTTTATACATGTCCCATGCTTTTATAGAGAATATTTCTTTCCTCAAGCAGCTTAGACTGAGGTAACCAGGCAAATAAACTCTATTGAACAAGATGTTTGAAGTGCAACACGTTTTAGGTATGGGATTCAATACAGGTAGTCAGTAGGAAACATATTCATAAATTTTGTAATTGGAATTCAGCAGTTAATGAGAAAGTTTTAGCAGAACGTAAAACATTGGGATATTTATTTGCTCAGATAAGA
This sequence comes from Mandrillus leucophaeus, assembly GCF_000951045.1. Classification (NCBI taxonomy): domain Eukaryota; kingdom Metazoa; phylum Chordata; class Mammalia; order Primates; family Cercopithecidae; genus Mandrillus; species Mandrillus leucophaeus. Next base: position 1,837,035 of record NW_012103987.1, read on the forward strand.
AGTTCCAAATGACTTTCTAAGAATGCAAAAATCAAAGTGGAAGAGACATTAAGAAATGTTTTATCAGGAGGACAATCAGAGCACTATCAGAGAAGTCAGAAGCCGGATAAGATGAAAGCAAAGACCTTAGCAATCCAGAGAGGAGACAGCACATTTAGAATGTCATATTAAAAGTCTTAATTTTAAAAAAATTAAACACAAACTGACCTTTGTCCTCACTTGCTTAGCAAGTGGCTTCCAGGGAAATGACCTGCAGTAGTGACTAAAGCATTAGTCTTCTCTCCCCATTTCTGGGATGCTTTTCATCTAGACCTCAGTCTAACTAGCCTAGCCTTCACCATTATGTTTTGTAATAATTCAGTTTTAAGTAGTGCAAAGATACACATAAAAATAAAAACAATTGAAATTTCATTACTATGAAGAATAATCCTAGAATGGAATGTTATGCTACCATTAAAATTATGTTTATGAGGAGTGTTAATGGCATGGAGGAAATTCTTCTATTATTTTTAAGTGAAAATGCAGGATACAAAATTGATTTTAGAGTAAGAATGTATGTGCCTATTAAAATGTTGAACACACACACACACACACACACACACACAGAAAACAAAACATAGGTTTTGAAGAGGCATATATTTGGGTTTCAATCCTAGCCCTGACACCTCAAAAATTTTGAGTGGGTTTTCTTACTTTTTTTTCTGAATTTCCATGTTATCATCTACAAAACGATATTTTAAAAATACCAGCTTAATAGGTTTATATGTGAAGATCAAAGAATAAAATGTTACTTTCAGTAAATGGTAGGGGATAAAGGTTGTAGCAGTATTAATTGCAGTATTATCTTCACTCCTCCTTATAATTACCTTCACCACTCTTGGTCTGAAGAATAGCAATGGCACCTTCATACCACTTCTTCATATTGACTCCTGAGATCTACTGTTCTGGGATTATTTTTCCAAGAATCTGAGCTTATTTGGTACTCAGGAAATTAATCTTGGTCAAATTGTATTACATTTTCTCTTTCCTAATTTTTTTTTTTTTTTTTTTGGTCAGA
>NW_012103987.1:1838141-1842875 GCF_000951045.1 Mandrillus leucophaeus
TTTTTTTTTTTTTTTTTTTTTGGTCAGAAAGTGAGGCCATTTGATGGGATCATAGTTTCTTGCACAATAAAAACTAATCAAGAACCACAACTTGTTCAGCTACATACAGATGGTATATTATCCTTTGTGAAGTACTAAGAGTGCCCTATAAAGATTTAAGTCCTAGAAATGCAGCAAGATTAAAAATGAAGCCCTCTTCCAAGAACATAATTATAATTAGCACCATCCAAATATGATTGAAGTCGCTTTCTCCGCTCTCATAAATAGGATTATTAACCTGTTTGATGAAGATATTACAAAAGATTAAACAATGAGCCCTAACACAATTCCTTAGAATTATCCAAACTTTCCAACTGTTTATCACTGACTGTAGAGTGTGGGATGGGAAGGACGGGATTTCAGGATGTTTTTGTTTCTCAAATTGTATTCTGGATGGAGGACATTTAATTTCAGGTCTCTGAAGAAACAAACTGGAAACTTCCATATAGGCTGTTGTGTCTCTTTAAAGGAAACTAATCAATATAGGACCACATCTTACTATTTACACCTTCATACAGGTATTGCCAAATAGCCTAGATGTGTATAAGAGACAGATATAGGACCACATCTTACTATTTACACCTTCATACAGGTATTGCCAAATAGCATTGTTTCTGAATTGTCACAAATAATTTGTCTCTGATCTCACAGCAAGATAGATACCTTGTGCTTCTGTGTAGCGCAACCCCAAAAATGTTCTTGTCAGAGAATAATACTCAAAACCCTGTCTTTTCATGTAATTTTCTTTTAAGTCCTTTCCTACTGAGGACTGAAAACCTTAGGTCAACTCTCATTAGTCTTTACTTTCTCTGACATTATAAACTATAATTAATCAGGGCCTCCATCTCACTCTTCTTTGAATACTTTTCTTTCCCCAAAGAAATGGTCTAAGACACTCACTGTAACTAAGATATAATGCATATAAAAATCAGTGAGTTGAGCTGTGTTATTAGTATGGGAGTTAGGGAAAGCTGATATCACAAGTTACAGAAGGTAGCCATCTGCTTAACCCAGAGTATATATTTTAACAATATTTTGAAATAATTCAGCAGCCTGACCTGGGAGGTATAAGAAGCAACCACAAAGGTCATGATTTTTTTAAATCTTTACTATCTGCCTTTGTGTATAAATAATTTATTTTTTAAAATCTTTTTCTTTCATGCCCAAAAGGTGTGGCTTTTTAAATCCAAACACCCATAAACGTGACTTGACTAATTTGAGCTAGCCCTATTCCTTTGTCATCATTGGATTGTCAGCCTCTGAAATATTAGCTATATATAAAATGATATGCTGGTATGCTGGCTGTCTGGCTGGGTTGGAGAAAAGCGAGGGAAGCTATGGTATGTAGCATTTGCCAATTTCCATGGTGTAAATACTCCCACCATGGCCAATTTCAAGCTTTCATGCAAAATCAACCTGTTTGCAAAGTTCCTGGAAATTAACAAGCAGATCTTACATGAGCCAGTGCAAGTTGGCTCCAGCACAATACTGGATATAGAGTATTTTTCTAACACCCTAAGAATTTAGTGTAACTTAATTTATAAATTCTGAAACCAACATGAGAATCCTTTCTTTCCTTAAAAAATCTCAAGAGGTAGTATAATATCCCCAGATAATTTAATGCCAGGATTAGCAATAGTTCTTCCAAACGTTCAATTTTAGAAAAATAAATCAGAAAATTCATTTCCCCATTTACTTATTACAGAGAAAATTTCTGAATATAAAGAGAAAATACTTGATAGAAATTGTCTTTCTACACAATCTTAGTTAAAAATGGACAATTTTAGAGTATAGGAAAACATACACCTACTTTTCAAATAAGGGAGCCAGCACTATTCACTGTTAATAAACAGTCCCCCACTAGTTTTTCTTAAGCTAAATAAAAGGATATTCTACATAATGGTTACCATACAGTAGGCTAGCAATATGTAAGTGGCAGTAGGGTTATTTCAAGGAGTAGGGAAGGCTAGTTCAGATTAAGTGGTCAGGAAGGCCTCTCTGAAATAAAGATTATATGACAATGAGATCCAACCATTGTCTTCTCTATTGCAATGATGATGAGGAAAATCATTCTAAGTAGAAGTAAAAACAAGGACAAAGGTGTAGAGTTTGGAATCACCTTGATACATTCAAGGATCAGAAAGTAGACCTGTATGGTTGAAGCGTACAGTGAGAAAGAAGGAATGGGATGGGAGAATAAGATCATTGAGGTAGGCAGGGGATGGGTTTCATAGGACCTTGAAGACTACAATAAAGAGTTTTATTTTATTCCAAACACCAGTGAAGGACTATAAAAAGGGGTATGATTTATAGACAATATAACAGACATAAAGAATAAATGATGTAAAATTACTTTAAAATGTTACTGAAGTTGTGGAGGTTTTCTGTTGTGGATTTCATCAATTAATGAATACCAAAAGCAAAATTGATTATCATGTTAATAAGGGAGTTTTATAATTGAAACTCTTGGGAACCACTGTCTCATAAAGCTTACATTTATTTGGACTTTAAATCACTTACTCTCAGGCAACTCTTACATATTAGGAGAGAATGAGGTCTCATCTCAATTTCAAGAACTATCTTCAGAGGCCTGAAGTGTGCCCACTCTCTACTTTCACTCATGTTTTAGAACAGTTTCCCCCTCAGTCAGGTCACAGGCAATCTCTTCGATTAAAAAAGACTTCCAGGCACTTTAAAAGACATAGTCAAAGCTATTAAGTTATTGCTAAGAATGGAAATCAGCTAAAGCAATTTGAAAATGTAGCACAAAACTTCTATAATAAAAATTTGTGACCAAAAACATGACTCACTAAAGTTCTTTTGCACTGAATGGTCAACTTTGGGATCAAATGTCAGAAGAAGCAATAAACGATTTTCACGGTCACCTTGGCCTACAGTATTGTCTACCCATTTGGGAACTCAAACATCCAAGTCTTCATTGAGGGCATAATGACAGTCCATAGCTCTTTCACACAAACATACTCCTTGCAGAGCCTCTTAAAAGTTTCTAATTCCAAGTTATTGCAAAAGGACAACTCCATCCATCTATTGTGAAATATTTGATTAATACCTACAAGCAAGAAAAATGGTAGTCCGGTTGCTGCCACAATTGTTAAGATTCTGCCCAAACCATGGATCCTATTTCTTGCCTAACAGCTTTTCTGAATGAACTCCATAGATACAAGCTGGCTAAGAGCTAAGAACTATCAACCAGCCCACATAAAGATAAAATTTAATCCTGCAAAGTTATCGGCCAATTTAGATATTCCCTCAAAACTACAAACCAGTTTTCAACAAGGTTCAGATTGTATTTTCACATCAACCAACTCTGCTATAGCTATCCCAATCTTATGACAAAAATAGTCGTGAGGAAATCAAAACTGCTTGCCGAATTCAGACCTATAATTAGCATTTGATACAAAACAAAGGAATCACTGGGCCAAAATTAATGATAGCAACATAGTTCTTAGGTGAACAATACAACTTATCTTTTATTACATACATTGTAATATTTACCAATTGTCAATTGCCTTCTAACTGTTTTCCTGTAGTTCTAAAATAGATTATTTAGTTCCTTTTAATTAAATCATGAAATCATTATGAAATATTAATACTCAGTGATTGTGGAAAGGGAAGATAGTCCATAAAATATTTATTTGCCCAAATGTCATTCAGATGTTAACTTAATTTACCTTCTTTTTTTTCATTTTACTTTTAACTGGCATGTAGTAACTGTACATACTTATGGGATACAGAGTGATATTTTCATACATGTACATAATGTGTAATGATCAAGTCAGGGTAATTATCATATCCATCACGTTAAACATTTGTTATTTCTTTGTGTTGAGAATATTTAAAATTCTTTTAGCTTTTTGAAAATATACCATAAATTATTGTTAACTATATTCATCCTGCAGTGCTATAGAACACTGGAACTTATTCCTCCTATGTAGCTATAATTTTTTATCCATTAACCAACTTCTCATTATCTTTCCCTCATCCCTACTCTTTGCAGCCTCTAATAACTATAATCCTGCTCTTTACTTTTTTGCATTCAGTTTACATATTAGTGAGAACATGCAGTATTTATATTTCTGTGACTGACCTATTTCACTTAATACAGTGTCCTCCAGGTTCATCTATGTTGCTGCAAATGACAGGATTTCATTCTTTTTTATGGCTAAATAATATTCTGTTGGGTGTATGTACCACATTTTCTTATCTGTTCATCTGTTGATGGACATTTAGATTGATTCTGTATCTTGGCTATTGTGACTAGTGCTGCAATAAATATGGGAGTACAGATATCGCTTTGATATACTAATTTTATTTCCTTTGAATAAATACTCAGCAGGACTTCTAGAAACTAGACCTCTAGCTCTTACCATATACAAAACATCAACTCAAAATGAATTAAAAACCTAAATGTAAGACCCCAAACTATAAAACTACTAGAAGAAAAAGCAGGGGAACTGCTTCAGGACATTGAGTCTAGGCAAAGGTTTTAAGAATAAGACCTCAAAAGCATAGACAACAAAAACAAAAATACACAAATGGGACTATGTCAGAAAAAAAAAAAAAGGCTTCTTCATAGCAAAGGAAACAATCAGCAGAGTGAAGAAGCAACCTGAAGAATGGGAGTACATATTTTCAAGCTTCAGGCGAAGGACTAATTCAGAAAATACAAGGAAC
>NW_012103987.1:1843890-1847188 GCF_000951045.1 Mandrillus leucophaeus
AACCATCATTCTTAGCAAACTATCACAAGAACAGAAAACCAAACACCGCATGTTCTCACTCATAGGTGGGAACTGAACAATCAGATCACTTGGAAAATTGTTGTTCTTTTAGGTGTTCATCCACTTCCAAAACATCAATATTAAAAGTCTCTCATTCAACTATTCAAGTCATTCGGCTCTCCAGAGATGCATTTTACGAGTGAGCCTAACTAAAAATAGAGCAGTCTCCAAAAGAATCCAGATCAAGCTCATCTCCTATAAGCTCTCTCTCTCATATCATGGAATTAAAACCATGAAGTTTCACAGAAGTAACATAAAGTGCTTTGCTTGAGAATAAATAAGACTGTACACATTTCATTGCAGAATTTAAGAACTATGTGGCCTGATCTATTAAGAAGTAACTCTATTTCTAAAGTTTGGATGCCCAAACTGCAAACCAGGGTAATAACTGGGGGAAAAAATGTCAGATATTTATATGTCTAATTGCAATTCAATGTTTTAAAGTATTTGTTTTCTTATCTTTCAAGGCACTAAATAATTGAAATTTCTTAGAACTCATTTGTTTCCAACAAGGTCAGCATGAATACACTCTGAACAAGTTCCTCACCACCCTGGGCAACCCTATCATCAGGGCATACATCGAGTGCCATGATGTTACTGTTAGTCCTTTGAAACCCAGCAACTCACACCACCACTATGTGTTACATGTTGTAATTTCAATTACTGCAATGGGTTGATTTTCAAATTGATCATTAAAGAAATCATTTTAGAATAATTCTGTTTTAAGATGCTGCTAGACTTAATCTCTGAGACAGATTAGCATATATTTTAAATTTTAAACTAAAAATACAGTTAGTAAAAATGCAGTTTGTATTCAATGGCAGAAATACAGCATGATTCTCTATCACCCCCTTGCCCCAAAGTGTATACTTTCTCTTGACTGAAAATGGCGACTTGGTTACTTTACTCAATTCACTTAATTCCAGAAAATTGGAGCCAAATTTTGCTTCATTATAATGTCCTACATGCCTCACAAGGCAGATTTTCCACTCTGACATACTCAGTTCAGTTTTACCTCCAAACATTATTTTGCATGAGGCTTTAATATATTAGATATTTAGAGTCTGCCTTAAGTGAGATGGTGTTTATACTGAGTAATTTTGAAAATAACTAAAAGTTTAAAACAAACAATCATGCTCCTAGTCATAAAAGCTCTGTGGTTACCAAGCTTGGTAACCAAACTGAAAAATTAACTCTATACTGACAATAACATTAGTCATTATTTTATAGTAGTAGTATTACTACTATTAACATTTATTTTTACCACTATTAATAATTATTAAGTAGTTATTCTGTGTTCCACAATACACAAAGAGTTTTCCCTCATTTAAGACTCATTTTTGACTCTGTAAGTTTGACATAGTGGAACTCAGAGAATTACATAAATTGTCCAATGTTGCACAATAGTAAGTGACAGGTAGAGTCAGGATTTAAAGATAAATCTGTTTGACTTCTAAGCCCACAATATTTAATTTCACTGACAATTTGAATATATTATCCCACTTATAAAAATCCAAAAGCAAATGTTCCACTCATTTGTCTCTAATTTTTCAAAAGTGGGAATGTTATACTTTTGCAGAGGAATGAAATTAGACCCTTATCTCTCACCATACACAAAAATCAACTCAAAATGGATTAAAAACTTAAATGCAAGGCCAAAAACTATGAAGCTACTAGAATAAAACATAGGGGAAATACTTCATGACACTGATCCAGGCAAGGATTTTTTGGATAAAACCTCAAAAGACAGGCAGCAAAACCAAAAATAGACAAATATGACTACATCAAAAAAGTCTTACAGTTAAGGAAACAATCAAAAGAATGAAGACACAACCTATAGAATGGAAGAAATATTTGCTACCTATACGCATGACCAGGGTTTAATACCCAAAATAAATAAGAAACTCAAATAACTTAGTAGCAAAAAACCCAAATAACCCAATTTAAAAATGGACAAAAGAACTTAATAAACACTTGTAAACAAAAAAACATAAACATGGCCAATGAGTACATGAAAAAATGATCAGTGTCACTAATCTTCAGGAAAATGCAAATCAAAACTATGAGATCTAACCTTACACCTGTTAGAATGACTATTATCAAAAAGACAAAAGATAACAAGTGTTGGGGACGGTATGGAGAAAAGGGAACCCTTATACACTGTTGGTGAGAATATAAATTAGTATAGACTTTATGGAAAATAGTATGAAGATTCCTCAAAAAATTAAAAATAGAACTACCATGTTATCCCACTACTGGGTATATATCCAAAGTAAACTAAATTAGTATTTTGAAAACATATCTGCACCCCATGTTTATTGCAGCACTATTCGCAATAGCCAAGCTATGGAATCAACCGAAGTGTCCATCAATGCATGAATGAATAAAGAAAATGTGTTATACAGACACAATGTAATATTACTCAATCATAAAAAAGAATTCATTTCTGCCATTTGCAACAGTATGGTTGAACCTAGAGGATATTATCTTAAGTGAAACAAGTCAGGCACAAACAGATGAATACCACACCATCTCACTCATATGTGGAACCTTAAAAAGTTGATCTCATAGAACTAGGGAGGAGGAGGGTTGTTACCAAAGGCTGGGGTAGTTAGGGAGGAAAAGGTGTTGGGAGATGTTGGTCACAGTTTACATAATTACAGTTTAATAGGGAGAATAAATTTCAAGAGATCTACTGTACAGCAAGGCAACTGTAGTTAATGTTATATTGTATTTTTGAAACATGTAAGGAGAGTGGAGGTTGTATTCTCACCATAAAAATCATAACTATGTAAAGTAATGCACTTGTTAATTAGGTAGATTTAACCCATTGTACAATGCATATATATTTCAAAACATCATATTGTACATGATAAAAGCATATGATGTTATCTGTCAATTAAAAAAATTTTAGAAGAATGTTATCCTTGGTATAATATGACTTTTATCTGCAGAGAGCATTTCATGCTTTCAAAACATTTCTACATCTAACGTTTCATTCTATCATTGCCACAGACCTGTGCAGTAGGTAGAACCTTATTTGTCCTTATTTGACAGATAAGGAAACAAAGGTATAAAGAAGTTAGATGCCTACCAAGTTCCTGTTAGAGATTAAAGTAGGAGTCAGGTCCACTGACTATCAGCCTGCAATAAACACTTTTTAAACCTTCTTTTATTTGAGACATATTCATATTCATTCATTCATTCATAATCTCTCTCTCTTTCTCTCAATCTCTTT
>NW_012103987.1:1847263-1857998 GCF_000951045.1 Mandrillus leucophaeus
ATGGAGTCTCACTCTGTCGCCCAGGCTGGAGTGCAGTGGCGCGATCTCGGCTCACTGCAACCTCCAACTCCCGGGTTCACGCCATTCTCTGGCCTCAGTCTCCCGAGTAGCTGGGACTACAGGCGCCTGCCAACACGCCCGGCTAATTTTTTTCATATGTTTAGTAGAGACGGGGTTTCACCGTGTTAGCCAGGATGGTCTCGATTTCCTGACCTCGTGATCCACCCACCTTGGCCTCCCAAAGTGCTGGGATTACAGGTGTGAGCCACCGCGCATGGCCACCTTTGGCCATTTTAATGTTTAAACTCAACTGAATAAAGAGTCAACAAATTCACCGCAATAGTTATCAGCAGGGAATTGTGGCCATTTCACAATAATTCTGTAGTTTGAAACTTCTGTCATAGTTCATTCAGAGATTCCCTTTCTGATCTAGTTCATTCTCTACATGACAGAAGTTTGAGCAAGGTATATGGCTTTTACAGAAGGATAATCTCTAATACAGAAACACTTCTTCAATTCAGCAATGGATTCAACTTATTTTGATTCCAGTGTGTTCACATTTGTTTTCTCTTCTCTGACTTGAGCACACATCTTTCTTTCTCTTTTTCTCTCCTTCTATTCCTACATACCTTGCCTCAGATGACTTCAATATGCAAATATGGAGGAGAAATGAAGCACACAAAATTTGTTATCAATTTGGATGGAGATCCGTATTTGAATTTCAAATAAAAAGGAAGCTCCCATTATAAAATATATAATATTCTAAAAACTGCAAGATGGCAGATTTTGTAATTAATGTAACTAATGACCTATAATATTTCAGAAAAATTATAATAGTTCAGAGAAGTCTGAATATAAGATACAAAACATTAATGCTTTCCAAATAAGTACTTTACAGTAGAAATTTGATATGTACAACTCGTAAACTTAAAGCATGTTAGTATAACAGTTCATACACTATAATCTGAGCTAGCTACCTTAGATTTTCACGGCATAAGACAGAAAGGGTAAGAAGAAAGGGAAGTTGAGAAAAAAGAAGATAAATCAATATGATTTTATAACTTGAATCCACTATTTATTATGTACCACATGTCCTTTAAAAGTTTGTCCCTTTCAGTAGTAAACAGTTAATATTTATTATATTTCCAACATAACCATTCTAGCTTCAAAATCAGCCACTTCAGGTAAATACAGCAATAGTGATTGATGGTTTTGAAACACAACTATAATTATCCACAGAGTGATTTAAAGAGTGACCTAGAGTTGCTACTGACATAAGTACAGTATTTATGGAAGTAAGCGCTATCCACAATCTGGAAAAACACTCCTAAAAATGTATCCTCTGTGAAAATAAGGTCACAACAATCACTGACAGAAGGACAAAAAGAAACAGAGAAGCAATAAAGAAGTTTAGGCAGGCCGTGAAGCCAAGGAGGTTGAGTATAAAAAGTAAATGCAAAAGACATGGGGTTCAGAGCACTAAGCATGCTTGAACTGCAGATGACTAGGCAGGCACATGATGTAATCCTGTGTTAAGGCCTCCAGCTAGTTAAAGGAGGATGCTGAGATCTTTTTCAGGCTGAGATTCCAGAAATCAGGGACAGGGTATAGAGGGATGAGTGTTGATCCCTGAGGTTGTGGGACACTGAGCAAAACTGTGGTCTAGAGAGAAACAGCTTAAAGAATTAACCCAAAGGGAGTTCAAGCAAACAAATGAAAACTAAGCCCAAGATATAGGCTCTTCAACCTGAGGGTGCTGGATGGAACAAAAGAATTCAGAGGGCAGACAGAAGGCAGCACTTCCAGAATATTTCTGGGGCAGCGGTTCTTAGGACTTCAGGGGACTCTTTCATGCAGTGATTGGGTTATGACCTACCCGCAGGTGGGAATATGCTATTAGAGGTGCAAGAATTGCTGGACACACACTCTGCACACAGCCATGCCACAGTCTCTAGGGTTCTTGTTCATTTCCCAGAACAAACAAAGAGAATAGACAGAGGGATATGAAAAGGGGAGGTATTCTATGAGGACACTCTCACTTTTCTTGGCCATACAGTCTAGTACAAGGAGGAGAGCTGCACAGAAGACAGCCTTTTGAGTACAATATTTTTATTTTAGGCATTTTTGCACGTTATCTCACCCAGTCCTCTCAATGGAAACTAAGAAACAAATCAGTCATGTTAGTTAAAATAATGGTTATGCAACATTTAACTTCCACCCTAGACCCCCTCTTAACAACCACACTTCTCCGGGTGTGTCACCTTGCCTTTACACAGTACTCTACTCAGACTGATCCTTACACTGTTCATTCGTTTACTCATTCAACAAGCATTTTTTGAGTACCTCATATATGACATTGTACTAGGGATTGGGGTAAGGGGGGTAAGTGAAATAAACAGAGTATCTGTGTTCTCAGGGCTAAAATTTTAGTAGTACCTCTTGTTAATACAGAGGTAAACAAACAAATATGTTGTTAAGAAAAAGTGTTTTAAAGGTCACAGAAAGAGTGCTGAATACAGAATAAAGGGGAAGATCTATTTGGCACGTAAAATGAAGACCTGTTTGACAATGTAGCATTTAGGCTGATATTGAAGGATCAGTGAGCCACCCCATAGAAAATCTAAGGGAAAGGCTCTCAAAGCAGAAGAAACAGAATATTTTCTGGCTCTAGTTTGGAGAAGGAAGCTGGTGAGCCAGAGCCTTTAGATCAAGAGAAAGAATAGCCACAGGTCAATTTGGAGACATAAGCAGAGTCTGTTTTAGACATGGTCTTGCAGATGGTGAAAAAGAATTGAATTCTTAGTGAAATGAAAAGCTATTAAAGGGGTAAAGCAAAGATAATGAGTGAGATGGTATAATTTATATTATAAAAAACATCTCTAGGATTTCAGTGAATAAACTGCAGCAATTCCAGGTGGAAGGAGAGGGGAAGGAAAACTCAGAAAGGATGCTATTGCACTATTTTCAAGTAAGACATAAGGATGGCCTAGATTAGGATGGTGACATCAGAGAGAAATAGAAGTAAGATGGACTTGAAAGTATATTTTGCAAGTGGGCGCTATAGGACTTACTGGTAGAATGAATGTAAGGATGGGGGAAAGGGAACAACCCTAGGTTTCCAGCTTGAGCAACTGAATAGACATTGGTTGTTTAGACCTAGACAAGTAACTGGTTCTTAAAGACCAAATAAACCTAGAGGTGGGGTCAAGAGCGAGGCCCCATAAAGGAGATTGAGAAATAGCAGAGACACAAAAAGACAACGAGGGCAGTGGACATCAGGGAGGAGGTGGGAGGGAAGCATTTCAAGGAGAAGGAATGGCTCATCCTTTGGATTCCTGCCAGAGCCATATTTTCTAGTATGATTACTTTTAAATCATTGGCCATTCTATCTGTGAGGTCATCCAATGATTCATTAGAAATGAATATTGTGCTTTAGTCTAGCAATAATAAACACTGCTCTCCACTGTGCTAATTTTTAAAAATCATTTAAAAATGCATTTATCATGGTCTTATTTCTCAGATTACTTTAAGCATAAGGTATCACAGCAACTGAAACTTGCTTGAAAACAGACTTATCCAGAAAGAAAGCTAGTAAGACTTACTGCTAAGCTCTACATTTAAAAAACTATACACAAACACACACATACCATACAAAGTAAATAAATACTAAAGCCTACAAAGCTTACTGTGATAAATTTACACAGAGAGTAGGTCATGTCACGTGTTCAAAAAATGTGGCCGGGCACGGTGGCTCATGCCTGTAATCCCAGCACTTTGGAGGCTGAGGAGCACTGATCACGGGGTCAGGAGATTGAGACCATTCTGGCCAACAGGGTAAAACCTTGTCTCCACTAAAATACAAAAAATTAGCCGGGCATGGTGGTGCACGCCTGTAGTCACAGCTACTCAGGAGGCTCAGGCAGGGGAATCATTTTTACTCAGGAGGCAGAAGTTGCAGTGAGCCGAGATTATGCCACTGCACTCCAGTCTGGTGACAGAACAAGACTCTGTCTCAAAAAAAAAAAAAAAAAAAAAATGCTCAAGGTCCAAAAATACTGGACTCCTCCTCATTTATCAGAGCAAAATAGCAATCAACCTGAACTAAATCAAAATTAGACTGCCACATGTGTAGTAAGAAGAATTCATTAATATTGAGGAAATACACTTGTTAGCAACCTAACAGGATAATCCATATAAGAAATTTATTGAATAGATTTGATTTCCATACCAAGTTAGTGCAGATAAAAAACCACTTTGCAGAAAGACAGGCAATAGTGAACATGAAAGAGACTCAATATTAATCATATGTTGACTCATTCGACATCATATAAGCCTCATTACCCTCCCCTCCATTTATTTCCTAAGTTTAGAATTGCATTATAAATGACACCATTCAGAAAAATGACTGCACCATGAGGATCATTAAGGTTTCTGTGCTGAATATAGTGTTTTGAAATTCTAAACACCAGTAAAGCAAAGCTTCTGTTTATAGTTAATAAAATGAATACCTCATTTCACTTTTGACTGAAAGTTACCTACATGTTTATTATTTATTCCTTATGTTCATAGATATTTTTAACCACTAAAATTAGACCTTCTTAGATACTTACATTCTTTTGAAAACATAATGAGGAGTAAATCTAAAAGTAAAAAGTAAATACTTTTAATTAATAAGCTACTTTTAGAACCACCAATGCATAACCTCCCCTCCTAGTGAAAGTCCCCAAAGTAACTTTCAGCTTATTATTATCCCCAGACACATGTCTAGCAAAATTCATGTGTTTCTTCCCACAACATTTAATCATCAACTTTCTCTTGCATCATTCCTTTAAACAAAGCTTTATTTCAACCTTCAGTTACCTCTTACTTAAACTGGTATGACGTTTTCTCCCCATCTAATATGAAATGATTCTGAGACATTTCAGCTTGTCATTCTGAACTTGTCACTCAGCTCGTCATAGCATAAATCTACCATAAATCAACCCCCTGCCTCATTCACTCCAACTTTCAATAGGATTTGTGATGATGACTTCCAAATTCAGTAGGTCAACTCAAAATTTCTTGTCCTCTATTTCTTTACCGGCTACCTCTTTTCTTTCAAGAAAATTTATTTGACATGCCTTTTGTTATACTGGTATCAGTGAGGTTTCTACACAGTCATAGCATTCAAGTCACTGTATAGAACCCTCTCACCACCCCTAAGATTCTCAGAGTACTTAGGTGTTCCAATCATTCTCAGTCCACACTAGGCATCAGAGTCAATTGGAGAGATTTTAAAAAATACAGACACCCAGGACTTATCCTGAAATTTTGATTTTAGTTAGCTTGGAGTATGACCCAGTTGTTGGTATATTTACTGTCATGTATTTATAGCTTAAATATATGTAATTAAAATATACTTTAATTACAGGATTTTGGATTTTGTTAAACCTAAACGTTTTTGCACAATTTACTACTCCTTGCTGCCCCGCCCCCTCCGCCCCCACCGCCATAGTTTTTAAGTTCCTACTCACTAAGAAACAATTAATTAGGCTGGGTGTGGTGGCTCACGCATGTAATCCCAGCACTTTGGGAGGCTGAGGCAGGCGGATCACGAGGTCAGGAGATCAAAACCATCCTGGCTAACACAGTGAAACCCCATCCCCACTAAAAACACAAAAAATTAGCCAGGCGTGGTGGTGGGCACCTGTAGTCCCAGTTACTTGGTAGGCTGAGGCAGGAGAATGGCGTGAAACCAGGAGGCGAGAGCACGCCACTGCATTCCAGCCTGGGCAACAGAGTGATCCATCTCAAAAAAACGAAAAAGAAAAGAAACAATTAATTAATAGTGACTAAAATGTGGCATATTCAAGTATTCTCAATCCGAAATAACATTTTGAAAGATGTAAATAATGTTGCGGAAAACATCACACTTTATCATGAAATTGAGTTTGCGACATTATAAATACTAAACTTTAAAAGATGACACACATAGAGAACTACAAGAAATCTTCCAATTATAACTTCAGAAGAAATCAAAGAAAAGAGACAGAGCTTACTAGGACTTTGCTTATATGACATAATTTTGCTGTTTTTCCGTATCTCTCTTGTCTCTTCATCTCCCTTCTTCTTCTCTCTCTCTCTCTTCCCCCACCCACCTCCCATACACACATTAAAAACTCTCTGTTCCTCATTGTTTCCTCTTAGTCTCTTTACCAGCTCATTCTTCTTTTCAAATCACTTAATATTTTTAGTTCCCAGGGCTCTATTCTAAACTTCTTTTTTATCTTTTCATTTAACATATTCTCCTGAGATAATTTCACTGAAATTACTATCTACACGCTGAGAACTACTAAATCTATATCTCACACCTTAGCTTTTCCCAGAGCTCCAGGCCGAAAGCATTCTTGCCTACATAGGTACCTGAAGCTCACCGAAGACCCAGCTGAATGCATCTTCCTTTCCTAGAGAATCTGCTTCTCCTCCAGGACTTTTAACCTCAACTAGGAACATCACCACCTACCCAGTTGCTCAAAATAGAAATCCATAGGTCACCTTCAACCTTATCCCCTCTCTCACATGCCACTCACCACTCACCAAGACTCACTGATATTTCTACCTCCTAAATATTTCTTGAGTCCATGCCACTTCTAGGTTAAGATACCTTCATCTATCAACTGGACTTTGCTTTTTATTTTACAAACTGCTCCCCCAATGTCCACATTTAATCCTTTTCAGTTCTTCATAAACATTTTAGTAAACTTGTGAATACCAAAACCAAACAATTTTTGCATGTAAAAACTGAAAAATTCAAATAACATCTACAGCATGGTTAATAACATTGTGTCAACATAAATTTCCTGATTTTGACACCATACTATGGTGATGTACCATCTTATCATTGAGAAAAACTGGGTGAAAAGGTACACAAACCTTCTCTAAACTATCTTTGCAAATTACTGTGAGTATTCAACTATTTCAAAATAAATATTATTTAGAAAAACTAACTCTGGTTATATACTGGTTTTTTTCCCCACCCCTTCTTAAAACTTCTCAATGCCCCTCAATAAGTCCATCATTCTTATATTGACCTTTATACCCATCGGAATTCTAGTCTACTCCATGCCCCACTTTCCTTCTTGGATTTGCCCTATAACTCTACTAGTCTTCTTTTTATTTCTCAAAAAGAACACTCTCTCCTGCTTTAAAAACATCAAATAAGCTATTTTCTCTGCCTAAAACGGTTTTCCCAGATCGTTGCTTGGCATATTATCTGCTTATTTTTTCAGATAGCTGCTAAAAATCCCTTAATTGGGAAAGTTTTCCCAGACATCCTCCACTGATTCAGCCATCCCTTCAAATTAGATGAATTAACTCTTCTTTTAGGTTCTCACAGCACCCTCTACTTCTCCTTTTATAAAAGTCATCATACTTAAACTTTTTTGTTCAATATATTCCCTCACACAAGTACTCCACAAACTCAACATGGACAGGGAATGAATGAATGGTGAGAAAATATTTGTTGAGTGAGCAAATAAGTTATTCAAATTGTTGTTAAAATCCCAATTTTTTATCCATTTTATCATTTTCCAAAAGAGTCTCTGGGCTGCATATACACTGGTTTATTGGGTGATATTCTACTTTTCTATGATTAACAATATTTTTACAGTAGTTTATGAACCAATATTTCAGGGTGGTGGTATGCCAAATATTATATACTCTAGGGAAAGAGGTATGCCATTCCAGATATTAAATTAAACCGTGGTGTAGTTTAGATACAACTATAATGTCATTCAAATATCTAAGAAAGGGGAAGGGGTTCAAATACACATTTCTGTTCCAAAAATAGTTATCTGCGAAGTCCACAGACTCACATTCCATTAAATCTATGATAGAAAAGGAGCTACAAAAGGTTGACATTCACTATTATTTTCTCCACCATTATTTGGCCATTTGTGCTCAACTTTCCACATTCATGGTACAGTTTACAGTAACATAAAGTACTTGGAATCCTTTTAAAGCATTTTCAGGACTACTGCATGGTATCACAATAAGTACTACATTTTTCAAAGAAGTAAAACATATTTGAACTATAAGAGATCATCAGTTAGAGATCATCCAATTCAATCTTTGATTTTAAAAATGAGAAAGCTAATGAGAGCAGAGTTAATTGATGCTACAACTACAGTGAGAATACAGGTTGCTTGAAGTATTGACAAAACTCCCCACATTTGCAAACAGATTTTAGGAATTCCAATAATTAAATTGATGTGCAAAATTTTTCAACTGGCACATTAAATCCTTGACTCCTGTTTACTGAAGTTTTTAAAAGTACAAATAATTGTTAGACCTCTAAATTTGGAGGTAAAAAGAATGCATTCAGATTTCTGATAATGGCGGATGTTAGAATCAATTAACACTAAAATTTTGAATTCAGTTTTGAGATCTGTAAGACTTTTAAAGATACTGAGTTCTTAAGTTTTGCTTTCTTATAAGTTAACTTTAAGATTCTAAATGAGGGAACAGGGAGATAAAATACAGTTTTATTAGGTCAAGATCCAGGAATAAATTAATTAGGAAGAGAAGAGACACAATGTTGTTGATTTTAGGCTCTAACAACGTACTGTCTCTGACTAGCACCTCTCCCATTTATCTTTTTAATGTATTTTTTCACAAAATGCATACAATACATATCTATCCATTTATGTAGATTTTTTTAGTCTGTGAATTAGCGTTCATCATAATTCACGAGTGAGATTTAATATCCTCCCTTTGATATTAAAATCACATATAAAAGCTTGTAGGGGATAAGTAAATACAGAAATAGGCCATCTCTTTTTCATTATTAGCTGTGCTGCAGTTTTAGAAATCAAAGCTCTCCACACTCTTGTCCAGAAAGTCAGGCAGTAAATGTTTGCATGGCAGCAGCCCAGGAGAGTGGCTGCAGAAAGACCTGAGTTTGAATCTTTTTTCCTGCTATTTCCTCAATGTTTATCCATGATTCCATAGCTTATCTGAGCATCAGTCTTCTTATCTGTAAAATGAGCATGAAAACAACACCTATCTCCGGGATTGCACTACAATACATAGAATAATGGTTTAGGTGCCTAGAAGTGATCAGTGCAAAATTGATGGTGGTTATCATCAAATTGTAAGAGCAGTGAACAGGGAAAGGAGAGAAAAGGTACCCTCCTTTGCAAGAGTGGCACAGTTGTGGTATAAGAAGACTCCTGGTGAAGACTAGTTGGCACAATTGGTACATGTGGCTGGAGAGCTTATGGGATTGGGAGTATAGTATAGAATGTTGGTTTTGCCATCCACATGCAGATTCCCTTTCAGATAACTGAAGACGTTTTCACTCTGGCCCCCATCACTCTGATTTAGCTTAGGAAAGGATTATCCATATAAGACAGCCATCACTGAGGGTACTTCTCACCATCCACCCATCTATGTCTCAAATTTCACTGTAAGGCTCATTTGGACAAGTTAAAATGCAGACACCAAGGCTCCAACCCAGAGATCTGGATTTAGTAGATCTCAGCTAGTACTCAACCATATGCATTTTTTGATTAACAAATCATAATTATATACATTTATGGGGTACACTCTGATGTTTTGACATATGTATATGATGTGGCATAATTAAATGAAGCTAATTAACATATCCATCACTTCACTTACCTATCAGTTTTTGTGATGAGACATTTGAAATTTACTTAGCTATTTTACCATCTGCCTTTTTAACAAGAACCTTAAATTATATATATATATATCTTACATTAAGTATATCATATATATAAAATATATAAAATACATATGGTATGTATGTGCTGATGTCCACAAATCACGCTTGGAGAAACACTGTTGTAAATTGCATAGGCTCTGTCTTTTTATTAAATCAGACAGAGTTCTGTCTCTCACAGAGTTACTCTAGCTTCCCCAATAAAGTGTCTTCAAAAAAACTATATTTTAGTAATAAAGTTTAAACTTTTATGTAGGGAAGACACAAGAAATAGCCTTATGATGACATTTGTCACATGTAAGATGTTGACTGTTAAGTTTTTCATTGTCTTTTACCAATCTTATTAAATAGACATATCTTATTAAAATTTGTCTTAATATTTTTAATCGAAAGAGATGGGGTCTAGTAATAAATAATTCCAAGTTTTTCTGCCTGTTACTCTGAGAATCAGGAATTTCTCTGCATTAGGGCAAGTAGCCTCAGGCAGGCAACAGCTAACTAGCTGTCCAGCCCAATCAAACCCAAACCCAGAAGAACTAAATGTGTAAATCAGGATAAGTGATGGAGAGTCTGTCCTTGATTAGAAAGACGTATCTCTAATATCTCTCTATGCAAGAAAGTTTCAGCTCAATTTTTCCTTTATATATATATATATACACACACACACATACACACACATACACACATATATATACGTATATATATATTTCAAACCCACACCTGAAGTTTACAGGTAATTTTAATTTTTGTTTATTTCTCGAGCTAAGACAGAGGGGTGGGCTGGGAATAGATCCTTTTAAGCTTTGTAAAAAATCTATTTATTGTATGTTTGATCAAGCAAACATTTCTTGAGAAAAATTACAGATAATATTTACCTCAGCCATTTTTCTGGCATAAAAATTCTGCCACAGCTGTCCATCCCCACCCCTCCAACAAATGCAAACAGATTTCAAGGTCCACCAAACCTTGTAAGAAGCCTGCATAAAGTGAGAAAGTCTCTAAACACTAAGCTGA
>NW_012103987.1:1859369-1863601 GCF_000951045.1 Mandrillus leucophaeus
AAAAAAAAAAAAAAAAAAAAAAAAGCCTTTTACCTTTCCTAGAATAACAAAGAAATGATTTTTTCTCCCCGTCCAGAACAAAGGGGCAAAAAAAGTTCTATAGTTTTGGAGTAAAATAACTATAAAGCAAGCTATAAAGGGATATGGTTGCCTGTCTCAACTATTCAACTTTATTTAAGAATCCTGCACAGAGGCCTAAAGAATGTTATTTCTGTAAGTACATAACTCATCTCTCATATCTGAGGTGCCACTGCAAGTAAGAGGAGTGACAACATTTTGTCCCTGCACTGGAGTGCCTATGTGTAGAAGGCTGCAATCTTTCTCCTACAATGCTCTCCTGTAATGTTTCCAACCTTGAAAAACAGTCTGTCCACAGATCCCATTTGACTCATAGCTATGTTCTATTTGCCTGCACTGGCATTTCAAAGGAATGAAATAAAAGGGAGGGAGTAAAGAAAGCTTTAGGCAGCGCTTAAAAGTCAGGTGATTTCCCATTTTTTTAAACACTGAATTTTTTGTTTTTCTTTAAAAATCTGCACATGTGGAATCACCAGGCCCATTTCCCAAGTCAAGGATCAGAAGAAACTAAGACTCATCTGCTTCCTTTGGAGGGAGCCTGTGCTCTGTAATTTATTCCAGCTCCCAATCCGGTCCACTTGACTCAGTTGTAGACATCTGAGTTAACCTATCCACATGATATGGTAAGTGGGTTACTGAAAGGGTGAGACCAGTCTGCAACAGTGGATCTCACCCCTGGCTACACATTACGCTCACTTCCTAAGCTCTTAATTCCTGGGTCCCATTCCAGATCAATCAAATCAAAATCTCTACCAGGGAGACCAAAATATTAGTATATTTAAAGTTCCCTAGGTGATTTCAATGTGAACCATGGTTTAAGAAAACGGTGTTTGAATTTTTGCTCACATTTTCCCTTAAAACAAAAAACAAAAAACAACAACAAAAAAAGATGCTGGAGGTGATGCTAAATGTAAGCCCTAAAGGGAAGAAATTAAGACATTGCCAGTCAAGTGGGAATTGATTGTTTCAGAAAAAGGGAATTTCAGACAAAGGGAATAATATAACAAAATATATAAGATTTAAACGAGGATGATGTATTCAGGGAACTATAAACAGTTTGATAGTGAATGAGCAGACCAAGAGAAAATGATGAAGAGAGACAGAGGAGCCTAGCTATACTAGACTGTTTATGTAACGCTTTTGCAGGCAGATAGTTGGAAATATTCTTGTTTTTGTTTTCTTTTTCTTTTATTTATTTATTTATATGTATTTTTATTTTTATTTTTTTGAGACACAGTCTCACTCTATCGCACATGCTGAAGTGTAGTGGCGCAATCTTGGCTCACTGCAAACACTGCCTCTCGGGTTCAAGCGATTCTCATGCCTCAGCCTCCTGAGTAGCTGTGATTACATATTTTTAGTAGAGATGGGGTTTTGTCATGTTAGCCAGGCTGGTCTTCAACTCCTGACTTCATGTGATCTATCTGCCTCCACCTCCCAAAGTGCTGAGCTTATAGGCGTGAGCCACTGCACCCGGTCCTGTTTATGTTTTCTATTGTATTTTCCTGTTGTGAAAAACTTAGAGGTGGTGATAAAGACACTGAGATGATGCATATAAAAGCATGTCAAAAGTCAAAGTGCTTACAAACATAGTATGTCAATATCATCATCATTAGGTCACCTGAAAAATTTACGGAGACTGTATTCCAGATAGCCAAGAGGCAAGAGTAGGAGTCACATTAAAACTCTAATAAGATGCCTTCTCGCAGGCCATCATTACAAGTAACTAAAAATGACTCTGTCATTAAACTATATTTGTTTTCACTGTATTGGCATAAACTTTTATCAAATTAACGTCTTTGCTGCTAAATCGATGGTTATTAATGCTAAGCTTGAGACATGAATATTAAATTTTTACTTTTCTTTTTAAGCATTCTGTGTATCTTTTTTACTACATAAGCAATAAAATCTAACTTCTAATTACCAAGTATTTAATTTTAATTACTCCAAATGTATAATGCATTCCTATGGCAATTAAAAGTAAGATTCTACAAAAGGCCCTTTATCCGACTTTGGAAAACTAGATGCATTTAATTTACAATTCCACTTACCCTGGTGTAAGTGGAGATAGATACTAGGCATTTCAGCTTGAAATCTGTTCAACCTAGAGGTCGTGTTGCTGCCATACATTTTATTTTTTTCCTTTACTTTGCAAATTAAGAGTTAAAAGTTACACAACATTAGTTTTTCAAAGCAAAGCCACAGATGCAAAGTAGATGGATTAACTTATGACAAAGAGGGCAAATGTAAATTCACTTAATTTTAATGTCTCACACAAAAATACTGATAAAATAATTAACATATTCTTAAAACATCAGAATAGCTTGTGAATTCCATGCAAATGGTATCACTTAGAGTTCAAATTCACATGTGAAAACAGTTTGCTATGTGTGCAACTCTGGGTTCAATTAAATTAGATAGGGAATTGATATTTATATTCCTAAGTCTAACCATTTTTTTTTTTTTAAGTATTACAAAAATCTCTCATTTCTTAAAGCGAAGAAAAAATGTTAATTGTCTTTTGGCATTTTAATTTTTTTTAATTTTTTATTTTACTTTAAGTTCTAGGATACATGCCCCAAACATGGAAGTCTGTTACTTAGGTATACATGTGCCATGGTGGTTTGCTGCACCTATCAACCTGTCATCTAGATTTTAAGTCCCGCATGCACTAAGTATTTGTCCTAATGCTCTCCCTTCCCTTGCCCCCAGCCCCTGAATAGGCCCAGTGTGTGATGTTTCCCTCCTGAGTCCACATGTTCTCATTGTTCAACTCCCACTTATGAGTGAGAACATGTGGTGTTTGGTTTTCTGTTCCTGTGTTAGGTTGCTAAGGATAATGGCTTCCAGCTTCATCCATGTCCCTGCAAAGGACATGAACTCATTCCTTTTTATGGCTGCATAGCATTCTATGGTGTACATGTACCACATTTTCTTTATCCAGTCTATCATTGATGGGCATTTGGGTTAGTTCCATGTCTTTTCTATTGTGAATAGTGCTGCAATAAATATATGTGTGCATGTGTCTTTATAGTAGAATGATTTATATTCCTTTGGGTATATACCCAGTAATGAGATTTGCTTGGTCAAATAGCATTGCTGGTTCTAGATCCTTGAGGAATCATCACACAGTCTTCCACAATGGTAGAACCAATTTACATTCCCACCAAAAGTGCAAAAGGGTTCCTATTTCTCAACAGCCTCGCCAACATCTATTGTTTCTTGACTTTTTAATAATCTCCATTCAGGCTGGTGTGAGATGGTATCTCATGATGGTTTTGATTTGCATTTCTCTAATGATCAGTGATGTTGAGCTTTTTTTCATATGTTACTTGGCAACAAATATGTCTTCTTTTGAGAAGTGTCTATTCATATCCTTTGCCCACTTTTTGATGTTTTTGTTTTTGTCGTTGTTCCTGTAAAGTACAGTTCCTTGTAGATTCTAGATATTAGACCTTTGTTTGATAGATAGATTGCAAAAATTTTCTCCCATTCTCTAGATTGCCTGTTCACTCTGATGATAGTTTATTTTGCTGTGTAGAAGTGCTTTAGTTTAATTAGATCCCATTTCTCAATTTTGACTTTTGTTGCAATTCCTTCTGGCGTTTTCGTCATGAAATCTTTGTCCATGCCTACATCTTGAATGGTATTGCCTAGGTTTTCTTCTAGGGTGCATATGGCTTTGGGTTTTACATTTAAGTCTTTAATCCATCTTGAGTTAATTTTTATATAAGGTGTAAGGAAAGAGTCCAGTTTCAATTTTCTGCACACGCTAGCCAGTTTTCCCAGCACCATTTATTAAATAGAGAATCCTTTCCCCATTGCTTGGTTTTGCCAGGTTTGTTGAAGATCAGATGGTTGTAGATGTGTGGTGTTATTTCTGAGGTCTCTTTTCTGTTCCATTGATCTATCTGCCTTGGTACCAGTACCATGCTGTTTTGGTTACTGTAGCCTTGTAGTATAGTTTCAAGTCAGGTAGCCTGAGGCCTCCAGTTTTGCTCTTTTTGCTTAGGATTGTCTTGCCTATATGGGCTCTTTTTGGTTCCATATGAGATTTAAAGTATTTTTTTCTAATTCTGTAAAGAAGGTCAATGGTAGTTTAATGGGAATAGCATTGATTCTATCAATTATATAATTTTTAAATTTATATGATT
>NW_012103987.1:1863893-1865653 GCF_000951045.1 Mandrillus leucophaeus
TTTAAATTTCTAATAAATTATGTAATTTATAATTAATTTTTTTTTTGAGACAGAGTCTCACTCTATCACCCAGGCTGGAGTTCAGTGGCTCAATCTTGGCTCACTATAACCTCTGCCTCCCGGGTTCAAGTGATTCTCTTGCCTCAGCCTCCTGAGTAACTGGGATCACAGGTACCCGCCATCACGCCCAGCTAATTTTTGTATTTTTGTAGAGACAGGGTTTCACTATGTTGGCCAGGCTGATCTTGAATTCCTGACCTCAGATGATCTGCCTACCTCGGCCTGCCAAAGTGCTGAGATTACAGACTTGAGCCACAGTGTCCAGTCAAATTTTTAAATAAATTTATATAATTTATAATTTATTAATTTTTTGAGGCAAGGTCTCACTGTATCACCCACGACGGAGTTCAGTGGTGCTATCTTGGCTCACTGCCACCTCTACTTTCCAGGTTCAAGTGATCCTCCCACCTCAGCCTCGTGAGTAGCTGGGACCATAGGTGTATGCAAAAATGCCCACCCAATTTGGTATTCATATGTGTTTGTAGAGACAGGGTTTAATTATGCTGCCCAACCTGCTCTTGAACTCCTGGGCTCAAGGAATCCACCTGCCTTGGCCTTCCAAATTGCTGTTATTAAGGCATCAGCCACCATGTTTGGCCAAGAGCCAATATTTTAAAAGCAATATGGAGAATGTCTAAGTTGACTCAGGGTTGATATGAAAATTAAATGAAGTAAAATACATAAAGCACTTAGAACACTGCAGGTCATATGTCAACCCAAAGGAGAGCATCTTTGTGATAGAACTACAGATGAGCACAATAATAGGCTATTTCTGAGTAGTTTTGCCCAAGAGTTCAGGGAGAGCAAGGATATGCAAACTGGATGGGTAACTAAAGAGCAAATTAACTCAAGTCTTTCATTCAGCCTGTTTGGAGTTTCCCTGTTTTCTGTTTTTTTTTTTTTTTTTTTTTTTTTGTAAGCAAATAAAAGGATTATAGAACAATTAGGGCTAAAGTCAGGTTTGTTTTACATGGTGAAGTTATACTGTCAATCTAAGAACAAATTTCATACATAAGATCTTTCATACATAAAAGCTTCATATATGACTTCTTCCAATGAAGACACAACTACAAATCAGCAAATTAGAACAAAACCTTCAGCATTCTGGCCTTTAAGGATCAAAATCATGTGAGTTTTCTCCCTCCCCATGCTATCAAGTCCCACACCCACAAACATGGGTCAACTTTCCTAAATCCTCATTCTCCTCAATATGAATAGGTAATCAAGGTCACTTCTATAAGGTGAAAGTGAAAGAACAAGACCCTCTCCACCCTCCCATTCCACATCCCCACACACATAGTATTTCAAGGGCAAGAAATGATTTGAAATAATATCATCAATAAAAATAATAATTACATCAAATTTGGGTCCACAAAAGAGAATATCAAAAGGACAGTGTGCTGACAAAAGTCTAAGGAAACACAATGAAGAAAAGATAATCAGAGAAAAAGAAGTACTTGGAAATTAAGAATTAAGGATAGTAGCTTGATCAGGTTCTGATCAAAAGTAGATTGACCCCCAGATCATATCTTCTCTGAGAAATACGGGGATGAAAAGAGCATGATAGTGTTTGGATCTCTGTCCCCATCCAATCTCATGTTGAATTCTAATCCCCAATATTGGAGGTGGGCCCTGAAAGGAGGTGATTGGATCATGGAGGTGGATTTCTCATGAATGCTGTAGCACCATTCTTTTTTTTT
>NW_012103987.1:1866203-1885146 GCF_000951045.1 Mandrillus leucophaeus
CATGTACATGTGTCTTTATAGCAGCATGATTTATAATCCTTTGGGTATATACCCAGTAATGGGATGGCTGGGTCATATGGTACTTCTAGTTCTAGATCCTTGAGGAATCGACATACTGTTTTCCATAGTGGGTGAACTAGTTTACAATCCCACCAACAGTATAAAAGTGTTCCTATTTCTCCACATCCTCTCCAGCACCTGTTGTTTCCCGACTTTTTAATGATTGCCATTCTAACTGGTGTGAGATGGTATCTCATTGTGGTTTTGATTTGCATTTCTCTGATGGCCAGTGTAGCACCATTCTCTTGGTGCTGTCCTCACAATAGTGAGTGACTTTTCATGAGGTCTGGCCCATTAAAAGTACATGGCACCTCCCTCCCTCCACTCTCTTGCGCCTGCTTTCACCATGTGAAGTGCACCATGTGCCTGCCTTTCACCATGCGCCTGTCTTTCACCATGCGCCTGCCTCCACTTCACCTTCTGCTATGATAGTAAGCTTCCTGAGACCTCCCCAGAATCATATGCTGCCATGTTTTTTGTACAGCCTGCAGAACCTTGAGCCACTTAAACTTCTTTTCTCTATAAATTACCCAGTCTCAGAGCCTCCAGTAATTTTTTCTTTTTTTTGAGATGGAGTCTCAATCTGTCGCCGAGGATAGAGTACAGTGGCACATGGCGCGATCTCAGCTTACTGCAACCTCCACCTCCCGGGTTGAAGTGATTCACCTGCCTCAGCCACATGAGTAGCTGGGATTACAGGCAGCCACCATCACGCCTGGCTAATTTTTGTATTTTTAGTAGAGATGGGGGTTTCAACATGTTGACCAGGTTGGTTTCGAACTCCTGGCCTCAGGTGATCTGTTTGCCTCAGTCTCATAAAGTCCTGGGATTACTGGTATGAGCCACCACGCCCGGCCTCAGGTATTTATTTGTAGCAATGCAAGAAAGGCCTAATACGGAGCAGGCAAGAAGTTATTGTTCTTTATTATAAGTCTTTTTTTTGTTTTTGGCTGATTTTTAAACCATACACATGTAAAATAAAATTTATTTTTAAAGAACTATGTTAATTAAGACTGCTGTAAAATGTTAGGATTTTTATGCAATTATCTGACTTCAGTCATTGACGGAACTAGTTTTTGGAAGTGTCAATAACATAAGTGAATAAGTTTGGTGTATTATTTATTGCAGAGGGAGAATGCATACCAGAGGGAGAATGCATACCAGAGGGAGAATGCATACCACAGGGGAACCACTTGTGAAGTAGCTCAGTACAACAGTGTCAGAAGAACCTATTATAGAATTGGGGCTTTTGTTGAATAATTTTGAGGAAGATTCTGAGGAAGTGGAAGTTGGTCCTACATTGTGCATTGTCAGAAAGCAGAGAAAATTTTAGGATTAGATATCTCAATAAAACTTACAGAGAGGGCAGGCTACAGCAAGCCTAAAATTGAACCTAGTAAAGAAGGAGCATTTACTGAGACAGGAAGATACCTGGTTTAGTAAGAGAGACAGAGATCTGATATATTTTGTGGTATGCACAGTGACACAGTCTGAAGTAGGTGGTTTATGACATTATTTATGCTCAACAGGAGAACAACATGGCATAGCTGCCAGTGTCAAATCAGTTTGTAATAACCTGAGGTCCAGCTATGAGCATCAGATCAGTTGCTGGATGTCACTGGCTGCTTTCTTCTTTCTTAG
The DNA here is from genome assembly GCF_000951045.1 of Mandrillus leucophaeus. NCBI lineage: Eukaryota > Metazoa > Chordata > Mammalia > Primates > Cercopithecidae > Mandrillus > Mandrillus leucophaeus. The sequence goes on from NW_012103987.1 coordinate 1,867,905, forward strand.
AAGAAAACCAAGAGGGATATGTCTAGAAATAACTATTGATAGTTTGTGATTTTGATTTACATGAATTGGGTTTTTATGTGTGAGTTTTTCCTTGGGAAATTATAGTTTCCTTAGTAATCAGAGATCAAATCTTAATCACACGTGTATACCCACAAGAGGCAACCCAGATGGGTTAGGTTTTTATTCTTCCCCCAGAGGCTAAGCCACAGGGCTAACATCACTTAGCCATTATCTGGAAGAGTTAGGACTAGAAATGGTGTTTGGACAAAAGGTTCTTGGTGCTGTGTTGATATCGTCTCCACGTGGCATCCCAGTAAGATGGATGTCTCACTACTGTTTGGGAGAAGGGCGTGATGCATTATTGTGATTTGTTCCACCATATGCCTTTCACATGGGTTTTGCCCTATGCTACACATGTGGGATGGTAAAACTCTAAGGATTTAGTTCCATTGCTTTAGACCAAAGGGACTTCTGAAGAAGGCTAAAGCCTGAACTGCCAAGTGCCATCCTCATTTAATAGGGAGCAGCTAGTTTGTTCCTGGACTAAGGCAACAGATGTTTCTAAAGTTTCTGCCAAATGTTTAGCAGCAACATGATGCTAGAAGTACAGCAGAAGGTACGACAGATGTACGTACAATACGAGAAGCAGAGGGCTGGCAATGACAAGGGCCTGCTCTTGAGTTTAGTGCCAACAATCACCATCACAGAGAACATTAAGTACAATAAGCGTAGCAGTGTTCCTTAATACTATGCCATTAGGACCATATTTATCTCACTTGTTAACTGTACAATGCAGAAAATTCATGAAATATATTACTGTGCAAGACCATTCACAAATCCAATGAACAGTAAGTGGGTGCCCATTGTGAATGACGTACTGATGGGTGATGATGACATTTTCAAATAAATATGCATATCCTCAAGGAATTTTGACACCAATCTTGGTGCCATATTACCTGTGTTCTTATGGTTGTCACTTACTAGCTGGGTGGCCTTGGAAAAATCATTAAAATTTTAAATCTTCAATTATGTTATTTATAAAACCTAGGGAAAAATACCTTCTGCAGAGAGCTGTTATGAGGATTAAGTGAGATATGACATAAAAAGTTCTCATCCCTGAGTGTAGTACTTCATGAATGTTATCTATTATTATTTGTAATGAAGTTCTTCCCTACTGTATTTATTTAATAGTGATAGTTTGAATGTATCCCAAATAATGTAGAATGCAGAGAAAGCAAAACTCATGAGCCAAAACTTATGCCTAAATGTATCAACAAATAATATAGTAATTTCCTCCATCAAAGACACATCTCTACCATTAAACAAAAACTCTGCATGCCTGCAGAAAGCAAATAATGGCTCCACAAAGATGTCTACTTTCTGATCCTTAGAATTTGGATATATATTAGAATTTGGATATATATTACCTTATATGGAAAAAGGGGCCTACAGATGTAATGAAGGGTATGAACATTGAGCCCGGAAGATTGCTCTGGATTATCCAAGTGGGTTCAATTAATCACCACGATGCTTGAAAGTGAGCAAGGCAGGAGAGATGATCTCAGTAATGCAATATGAGAAAGACTGGACCCAGACTTGCATTGCTGGCTTTGAAGATGGAATGGGGCCAAGAGCTGAGAATGTGGGAAGTTTCTAAAAGATGCAAAGACAAGGAACAGATTCTTTCCTAGAGCTTCCAGAAAGTAACAACAGCCCCACTGACACCTTAAATGTAGCCTAGTAAGACCTTCATTAGACTTCTAACCTGCAAGACTATACAGTAAAAATGTGTGTATTTTTATTGTTTCTTTGCTTTATTAAATTATATTGGCAAAATGACTAAGAGGCACTTAATACATGTGTAGTGTATATGCTAACAGAAAAGAACGATAGCTCTTTAATGAAGATTCACCTTGTCTATTACATAACTAAGTCAAATATACCAAGTCCATTATAGAAACTTAAATTCTAGGATGTCATATCTGGATGGTCACTGCAAACTCCTCTACATGTACTTTAGAAATTCCTTGAATTTGACAGAGCTGAAAAGTAGTTCAAAAACAGGGGCCAGAAAATGTAGGAGGAAAGTAATTTGAAAATATTCTGAAGGAAAGACAGAGAGAGAAAATTGTATAGTAGGCCTAAAAAAAGAGTGATATATGTGCAGATTGACTTCAAGACCTTAAATATCCCTTTGCACACCTTTTACCTCCTCACAGGAGGCCTTGTAGTTTGTTGTGATTTGGGCAATACCAGAAAAATCGGAATCAACAATCCCAACAACCTTGCCCTCCCTAATATTCATATAGTCAATCATTATTTAGCTTAAGGTAATTTTCTCTATTAAAATTGTAATCTTAGGAGCAGTGAGCACACTTTGTTATTTATACTTGGATTTTACTAAGCTTCTAAATTCTACACAGCAAGTTCCTCCACCCTGTTCCACAACTATCTTTCAAAAAATAATAAAATGCTCCAAAACTTTTTCTTAAAAGTTAAACAATTAAATCTCCAATAAGCCTTACAAACATTATAAATGCAAAACAGAAATTTGAAAGTAAGACCTTATTGACATTGATATATGGAGAAGCCACTGAAACTTAGGACCTGTGATCATTTGTAAACTTTCATGTCTAACCTCATGATCACTGTTTCTTCTCATTAAAGGAGAGATTAGTTTTCTATTTTCAAGTAGACTTACTTCTCCATCGATAGGCATAAATTATAACTTTTCTAGAACATTGACTAAAAAATTAATTACTTTTATATGAATCCAAAGTCTTATTTTAAAATTCCAAAACCTCTCAACTTAATTCTAAGTTTCATTTTATTTTAAAGTATATCAACATGATCATACTGTAAAATGGAAAGATTTCTCTTGTGGTAAAGTTAAAATTGTCATTATATTTTTAGACCATGAATTTTAACACTCTCTAGAGAGTTAGTGTTGGAATTATGTCCAAAATCAAAACAGGAAATGAACAAGGTCATTAAATTAGAGTAGTAAGTAACCACTTACTTACATATTTTTGTTTTGCCAAAAATTTCTCTATCAAAATATGATCTTTCCTAGATTAAGGCATGATTCTTTTTTCTTGATAAGCATATTTAACTGTACACATCTGTACCATGAGTCTAAAATGTGTATATTTGATATTCCAGATTTCTCTTCAAAATTTAATGGTGTATCCTAGATAATCAGGAAAATTTCTCTAATTATGCAAATAATTAAGATTTGTAAAATGTGTTAATATTTTCAGGCAAAAGTATAAGGCAGTGAAAATCACAAAGATCAATAACTCAAAGACTGTGAACACTTCCTTTTATTTTCCATCGCTCCCTGAAAATTTAATTTAGTTTACTTTACCTAAGACATAACGTGGTACAACTGAACCATACTAATTGAATAGGGACACCATAGCCTATATGTTACAAATAATATGAATTTAGAAAGTGAACATTAAGAAGGCTACATTTTCAGACTACTAAGACAGTAAGTTTATTGTGTTTTGGAAGTAGTGCAAGAAATGAAGAATTATTCTAAGGACAACTACTCATTGCCTAAAGCAACCTATATTCAGGTCCAAGATATGGCTTAGGATTTCATGATTTCCTTTTTATTTTATCTAAAATGTAGCAGTAACATATCAGTTACTAAGAGACTAGGTTCCAAAATAATTTGAAGCTTAACATTCAGAACCAATATGCTGTTGCTTTTCCCTTCAATTAACCTAGCTTATTCCATCAAGAATTCTTTAACTCCTTGGCAAGCTAAACCGTAAATAGGCACAACAGCTATAGTCATTTACTGTAAATGAAATAGAATATTCTGCAGAGACGAATAGAACAACAGTAGGTTGCAGAGGAAAGATGTAGGAATCAGAACTGTGTTCTAATTGAGATACCGTCTTCAGGAAAGTTTCTTTACTTTCCTGAACCTTGAAGTACTCATTAGAAAAACTGATGCTAATAATAATACCTATCTCATGGTGTTAGTATAGAAATTATTGAGAAAATTCATGGAAAACATTTAGTACAGTATTTGGCACAGATAAAAGTACCGTACGAAAGCTTTCTATAATGATAATAAACAGAGTTATTATCATTTTAAATGCTTTCTTGAGAATTTAAGCTAATTTAGAAACTCACTGAATTCAAACATTACTTTTAGAACCATTTTAACTGTCTTTTTTAAAGACCAGATATTAATTTACTTTCTATAATTAAAATGGCATGGCATTATATTGATCTGAGGATTCCTTTTCTAAAATTTACCCTTAAAAGTTATCTGCTTTTGTACAGAAAGTTACCCAACTTTTTGCTTTATTTTTTATTTTTTTCAAAATCCCATTATATCCACTTCTCTTTGCTCCATCAACCTTTAAATGGCCTTTGGCCAAAAGCCATAAAACGCTGACCTAAAGGTTGCTGTTCTGCTCTTAACTGTGTCCTGAAATAGTTTTAATGGAACTTAGAACCTCAAAGACTCTCAGGGTTAGGAAGGATCTCAAATGCCATTTAATTCAACTTCCCTTCCCCTCATCCAACATCTATGACATCTGCAAGTCATCACTGAGATTTTAGTGAAAACCCCCTAGTGATAAAGACATCACTGCCTCAAGAGACAGCTAACTTTCAGACAGCTGCCACAAAAGTTAGAGCAGTTGTTAAGAAGCCACAGAAGATCTCCCTAGAAAGAAGCAGATGTTCTTGACTCATTTTTAAACATAGAACTGCAATCATGTCTAAGAAAACAACTTAAAAGCTCAGCCATATCTCATCTTTACTCCGTTGACAGCTGTTACATAATGTATTTTATTTAAGGAATCAATAAGGTATGTTATATGAGCATAGCTTTCTTACAAAGATATCAAAAATTGTTTCTGCTGTAGTAAAGCAATGCCTCCATTAGAACTCTGTCTTGTCTCCTTTATCTATGAAATGGAAGGAAGATGCCAGCCACTTCCTAATTGTTGCGGAAACTACCTGAGGTTACTCACATCAAACGCTTAGCACGCAGTACTAGGGACATAATAAGCATTCAACAAACAGTGGTAAGCACTAGAAATAATGCCCATGAAGTGCCTAGCAACATGCTTGGCTCATCGTGTATATTCCAAATATGTAATTATTACTCATTAGGCCATTTGCTTCATCAGCCAAGACCTCAATTATTGCCTGAGAAAAAATATAGCTTGACAAGTGCTACTACATGAGGAGCAAGATAACTGGTTAAAATGTTGATAGAATATAACAAGAATGTGACACCATTATGGACTTTCCCAATAAAGAGAATTTCACCACACTGTGAACAAGGAAGCATTATGGGACCCATGGCAAAAGCAGACCTATGATTGCTTTGTACCAGAGTGAAAGACCATGCTGTGCTGTGTTTAAGAGTCCAGGTTCTCTATAATTAGGATACAGGGTAGCTGAAATTGGGGAATACTCATGAAGCATTTCCATGTTTATTACAATACAGAAATACTACTTCCTCAAAATTGGTTCCACAATAAGAGAGAGCAGAACAAATAGTCATGTATAGGTTAACTAAAAATGTCACATTTCAAGTATGTTTCTCCATTATCTCTCAGATCTACCCATTCCCTCTTATGATTCCACAGCCTCCATCAACCCCGGTACCCCATGCCTTCAACAGCCACCTATCTGATTCTCCAGCCTCCCACTTCTACTTATCCTGTACAGAGATGCCAAAGGGTAGAACAATCTTCCTCTGATAGCAATGTCATCTTCTTGCTCAGGAATTCTCCGCTGGTCAATACTGCTCATCCTATCAGATCCTACCTTCTTGATCCAGCCTTCCACCCTCTCTCCCATAATCTTCCACTGGTCTATGAACTACATCTTGAATTCAGCACCCTCCAGGGATTTCAGAGGATTTCAGAGGAAATGCCTCCTACCATCATCCCACCAGTTCCTGCCTTTCCTCCTCCAAGTCTAGCTCAGAATTCAATTCCTGTAAGAATTCCCGCAGACACCTTTTACTGATGGGAAAACAGCTTTTCTGTATTCTGTTTGCATCATATTAACATTCACCTCCTTGCATGTTGCTTTCAAATGGCTTTAATCCCCATGATGCATGAATATTGTTCATCCCAAATTTACTGGAATGTCCTTCCAGGATTAGTCCATGTCCTTCATTTCATACAGAAGCCCAACAAGCTGTGTCTTCAGGGACTGAGAAGTTCTAGTTCTTTGAAGGGACTATATTTACATTCTACTCATTTTGAGTGAGTTGCAAATCATCCCAGTGTCCTCTGTTTTGTTTCTCTTCTGCAAGAGGCAGGAAATGCAGGTTGAAATAATTCAGAGGGGCAGAGTGCTTACATGCTCTGCCAGTCTACTGTGGATAATGCCACGTATTGATGCAGCATTTTACCATTCACAAACTGACCTCACATTTATTTAATTTGAGCCTCAAGTAAATTAAGCAAATTACTCACCTTTCCCAATTAGTTACCAACTGGCAGAGATGAGCAAGAACTCCAAATCTGTTGAGTAAAAGCCCCGTACTTTTCCACCACCACGCCAATACTGCCTCCCTACAGTGAAGCTCTCTCCTTCACCCTGCCTGTATTTGTACTCAGTCTCCTCTACACGAACCACCTTGCCTTGACTTTCCATTGCTACCCTTTGCCCCTGATTTCTTCTCTATGTTTGCACTATGACAATTCTTAAAAGTGAATTTTGGTACTTCTTCTTTATCATTACTTTTTTTTGGTTTCCAAAATGGAGTCTCGCCCTGTCACCCAGGCTGGAGTACATTAGCACAATCTCAGCTCACCGCAACCTCCGCCTCCAGGTTCAAGCAATTCTCCTGCCTCAGCCTCCTGAGTAGCTGGGACTACAGGTGTGTGACACCACACCCAGCTAATGTTTGTATTTTTAGTAGAGATGGGGTTTCACCATGTTGGTCAGGCTGGTCTTGAATTCCTGACCTCGTGATCCGCCCGCCTCGGCCTCCCAAAATGCTGGGATTACAGGCATGAGCCACTGTGCTGGCCTCTTTCTTTAAATCTTTAAATATATGCTTCTCTGTGCTTTGCACATAATATATTAGATATTGCACATAAATACTCATTGGATAAGCCAAAGCAAATATTCCAAAATAAGTTTTAGTTTCCATTAATCCAGTAGTAATAACCAAATTTCCAGGGTAAAATACCATTATATTGGTAAATACTTAAAATGCCCAAATTAATTGCCCATCTACTTGGGCTCCAAGTCATTTGTGGAAACCTATACAATGTTTTAGCATGCACCTTATCTAACCCCTCAATACACTTCAGTAACTGTCCAGCTGAAAAGAGTACACCGGGCAGAAAAAAATAATAAAGCTGCCTCTTCCTCTAACCTCAGGAAAATCAAAATATTTTCTATGTAAATGACCACTTAGAATACCAGTTCCACACACTCTAGTTGATGTTATCTATTTGATTGCTTCCAGACTTTTTTTTTGAATTTTTGAAAAAAGGAATAATTGAATAAAGGAAAAGTGTTACTTACCTTTACATTTCTCTTGTTCCCCTTCCCACCTTGCCCCCCTCCCCTTCACACTTTGTCCTCTAAACATAGGCATATGCACATCCAAACACACACACACACACACACACACACACACACAGTCACTCATGGGTAGCAGACAGTCAATACAACTGACAAATTGTTGACTGACTTTCTTTAGGAAATCACAGAGTTGGAAAGTATCACCAAAACAAAACAAAACAAAATATATCAATGAAGCTATTTTTACTCTTTATTGCAGAGAAAAGAATCCATCCAAAAACTCTCCTGAAAGAGTTTCCACAACCTCCCAAGATTTCCTATCAGTATGTTCTTTTGCATATTTAACCCAAATCATGTTGTATAGGAGCAATGTAGTATTAAAGGAAGTTTGACTAGAGTATAATCTTCATGTTGAAAGGCAACAAGGAACAGAAGTGAATGAGCAAAATGAAGCTATATACTGGAGAATGTTAAATGCTAGTTTGTTTCTAAGCTAAGAAAATCAATTAATTAAACTATGAGGCAGGAAAGAAACACAGTTTTAGTTAAAATGATCAAAGCAGCACACACACACACACACACACGTTTACAGGCTGACTTTTTCTGAAGTGCTCCCCTGGAAATCCCCCTTCTCTAAATGCATCTCGTGTTCTGAGTGTGAAACTCATAGGTGCAACGCCAACTGCTACTACAGAAATAGCTACTTTCAATGGAATTGAGTTATGTTTGGCAAAAATGACTTTTTTTTTATTGAGGCTTTCACTTTTCCTCTTCTTTTAGTTTTTTTTTTTTTTCCTTTCTTTCTTTTTTTTTTAAATAGAATGCTCAAAATATTCCTACTGCTTTGGCTGGTTTATGCTTAAAACAGTTCCTTTCTACTTATATACAACATGCTAATGTAATTTGACTATGCAAACTGCAAAATTTCATTGTTTGTATTTTAAACAGGATCGCCTTCATAAAGATTAGTTGCTCTCTACACATGTATAGATGTGAATTAAAAAACACTTAACAGTTTTTACTTGATAACTTTTCTTTCCTGTGAGGAGCAAAATAAGATAAAGGAGTAACAAAGAAGTGGGACGGGCAGCTAGGGAGAAGATGGCTCTGGTTGGATTCATTGGTGGGATATTAGCTATTCACAGATAACACCCTGAATAACACACTGCCACCCTTATGCTCAACTGAAAAACTCTGAAGGAACAGAAAGGCATAAAAATATAGCGGCAACTGCATTAGCATGATTGAAGATTCATGAAAACTAGCTCCCGTTTCTACCTGTGCTACTGACTAGCTGTGCATCTTTCAGTTAGACACTTAACTTCTCTGAACCTCACTCACTAGTGACTGAATCAGTATCCATGTCTATTTTACTGCAAAGTTAAATGCTTTTTCCACCACATTGCCATGCATATCAGAAAAGCAAAGTCCATGGGTATCTGGTAGTTTATGAGAAAATGGGAGTTGGCACAGAGGTGTGAAATCATTGCTCCATGTCATCAGCTAATGAGGGATTTTGGTAGCTGTTAAATCAAAATTAAAGTCTCCTTCTGCCAAATTGAAGCCTATAGAGCTTTTGCAGATTTTTATTCCAATTTACAATTCCAGATATACAACCTGGTATATTGAATAGCATCATAATATGCTAATAGTGTTTTTAAACATCTTTTTATATACTATGTCAAACTAGTCTAGCATTCATATGAATTTGGAAAACTGGAAGTTAGTTAACATGGTTGACACTAAGCTCATAATATTATGGACATACATGTGTTTAAGAGTGAATTAAAGAAGACTGAAAATTTAAAACGCTGCATGTAGTTCCTAATTCCACCCTACCCTAATTTTCCAAATATACCATAAAAATTAAATATTTGAACAAAAGAAACTAGTCTGGTACTTTAATCATCAGATCTATTTCCATAATACATCCAGATCTGGTTCAAGCCTCATATGTCACAGCAGTTTTGTAAATTTTAACTAGCAACATTTCTGGCAAATGTTCTTATGAATCTAATGAAAGGCAAAAAAGAGACTCCAGATTCAGAAATTCATGAGGATGATAAAATCTGGCAAGATCTGTATTATATATAATATTTATTTTTAGTAGAACGATCTATTTTGAGGTTGTGGGGATTTTTTTTGTCTCCTTTGTTGAACTAGAAAAAGCAGCTATACTATTCCAACAACCTACATTTTTATTTCTGTGTTAAAACCCGAAAGCTTTTTTCTGCTGAGAAATTGTATAACTAGTATCTATGGTAAAGTTTGGTTATACAGTAGTCAAGGCATTGTTTCCTAGGAAACCAGTAAATGTTTTAAAAGTATTAAATGTAAGCTAGCTAGTGCTTACCACTGCGATACAATGATGATTTGAGACCTCAACGGCCAGAACTCCTTCACCCAGGAAAGGTAAATAAGACATGACCAATTACTAGGAGGGAAAGATTCTTTATTGTTTTTACACAAAAAACACATATACTACTGTACTTAACCTATTTCCTACCTTACACTCCATCCGTAAAACAATGCTTTCAGCACAAAATAAAGACAACTACAACAATTCAGATAGGCTCCATAGGTGGTGCATAGTAGCACGGCAAGAGAAAATAACACCCTTACTGCTCATTCTCGACATATACTGTGGCTTTATAAGAAAGATCTTTAGTTCAGGAGAAAATAAAGAACTATTCTCTGTTCTTGGCTCTGTAGTTTTCTACCTTTGGGTAAAAACACCTCTCTGAACTTCAGTTTCTTCATGTGCTAACTTCATCAGAGAGCTTTGTAAATATCTCTTTTAAAATACATGAATGAATCAAACAAATAAAGAATTTAGTGGAAAGTCAAGTCCTGTAGAAATGCACACAAACTTACTGGATTTCAGCGACTGTTATAAGCATTCTGCATCCTGACATTTGCCCAACTGTGAAGGCTCCTCTTCTTCTCACCCACCAATCAATCAGCATCAACTCACAAGCCCCATAGGTAGTCCCTTTACATCAATCATCTTTCCATCTTTACTTCAACGGTTCCAAGTTAAGACTTCATTAGCTTCCCCTAACTTGTCTGCCTGCCTAAAACATCCTCCAAACTTTAGGACATCCTACAAATAGCTCCAAATTAATCTCCTCTAAAAATCAACAGGGTAACTGGATTGTTTGTAACAAAGGATAAAGGCTGGAGGGGATGGATACCCCATTTTTCATGATGTGCTTATTTCACCCTGTACACCTGTATCAAAACATCTCATGTACCTCATAAATATATAAATCTACTATGAGCCGACACAAAAAACTAAAAATATAAAAAATTAATTTAATTTTAAAAAACAACAAGGTAACTTTCCTAATTAAATGATTCAATGGTTCTTTACCGCCCACCTACTGCATAAAGGAGTAAAACGCAAGGCTCTCCACAGCTGGGCTCAGTTCTACATTTCCAAACCTCTCCAGTCCTTTCTCTATCAACTCTGTACTTTATCAGAACTGAAATATTCAGGATTCCCCAAAGAACCACATAGTTTCATCTATCTTGGCATTGAAGTGTATTTGTAAATCCAACACAGGGATGACAAAAAACTCTTCCCTTTTCGATAAGCTTTTTCAAATATAGTTAGAAGGTTGACTATGGAGATAAATTAATTTCACATACAGTTACTATGGCAGTCCATTCCTTCCTATTTGCTGAGCTATCACCAAGTTGCTGCTACTCTCATCTTTTAAGTGGATCCTGCAGTTGGGCTCCTGGCTTTCAGTTTCATCCTCTTCCTCACAGTTCATTCTCTATTTAGCCCCTAGAATGAGCTCGTCCTAATTTTTCGCAGCTCTCTTGAGGCATAACTGACATGCAATAAAATACACAAATTTTGTATAAAATACACAAAAATATATAATATACAAAATAATATAAATCGAAAAGTTTTGGCATATGTTTATACTAATGAAAACATCACCACAGTCAAGATAATGAACATCTCACTCCCCTCAAAGGTTTCCTCCTGACACTTTGTAACTTCTTGCGCTCATTCCTCTAGATCAGTTTGCATTTTCTAGAACTTTATATAAATGGTATTATACAGTATACACTCTTTTGTTTCTAGATTCTTTCACTAGCATAATTTATTCAGGTTGTAGTGTGTTTCAGCAGCTTATTGCTTTTTATTATTGAGTAGTATTTCATGTGTGCACATACCACAGTTTCTTTATCCATTCACCTATCGATAGACATTTGCATTGTTTCCAGTTTCTAGCTATTACATAGAAATCTGCTATGGACACATATGCACAAATATTCATGTCAACATCTTTCGTTTTTCTCTTGGGTAAATACACAGGGGTGGAATAAGTGGATCTCATGGTAGATGTATGTATAACAGTTTTAACAAAAACCCATCAAAATGTTTTCCATAATGGTTCTATTATCTTACATTCCCACCATCAGTGTACGAGTTCATTTCTTCTGACTTGGTATGATCATTCTTTTAATATTAATCATTTAATGATTCACATCATGGTTTGCACTTTTCTAATGACTAATGATGTTGAGCATTTGTTCATATGCTTATTTGGTTTTCATATATCCTCTTCGGTGAAATGTCTGTTTAAATATTTGCCAATTTTTTTTTAGTTGTTCTTTTTGAATTTTGAGGTTATTTTCGTATTTTGGATATAAATCCTGTATCAGTTATTTTATTTCCAAAACATTATCCTAGTCTGTTACATTCCTTTTTATTCTTTCTTACAGACAGAAGTTTTTAATTTGATAATGTTCAATTTATCAATTTGCTCTTTTATGGATTGTGCTTTTGTTGCCATGTCTAAGAAATCTTTGCCTGCTCAAACCTAAGTGCACAAAGTTTTGATCTTATGTGTTCTTCCAAAAGATGGAAGGTTTATATATAAAACTATTTTATTAATAGTTTTAGGTTTTACATTCAAGTCTACAGTCCATTTTGAATCTTTCTGTATTCGATGAGGTAAGGATTATATTTTTGCAGGTGGATATCCAATTGTTCCAGCACTCACTGTTTCTTGACGAATATCTCTTTTCCACTTAATTGCCTTTGTGCTTTTGTCAAAAATCATTTATCCATATATATGCGTGTGGGGGGCTGTCAGTTTCTGGACTCTCTATTTTGTTCCATTATTCTATTTGCCTATATTTATGCCAACAGCACACTGCTATGCTCTTGAAGGATAAACCTTAAGTGGTGTTAGTCATCCATCTTTTTTCTTCTTTTTAAACATTTTTTGGTTATTTTGAAGTCCTTCGCATTTCCATGTTAATTTTAAAATTAGTCTATCAATTTCTACAAGTACACCTGCTTGGTTTTTCATTGCGATTGCCCTAAAACTATAGATCAATTTTCTGAAGAATTGACACCAATATTATGAATGGCACATGAATGTATTTTATATTTCCATTTACTTATTTTTCTTTATTTCATTAATGGTCTGTAGTTTTCAGTTTACAGGGATTTTTTTACATCTTTATCACACTTCTCACTAAGTATTTTATATTTTTATGATATTGTAAGAGATATCATATTTCAATTTCTGAGTGTATATAGAGAAATACAATACATTTTGCATATTGACGTAGTATCCTGCATCTTACTAAACTCATTTCCCAGTTCTAGTAGCTTTTCTATATATTCCATCTGATTTTCTACTTACATGATAATATTACCTGAAAAAAGCTATTTATACTCCATCCCTTCCAATATAAATATATTTTTATTCTTGCCTATCACATTAGCTAGAGGCTCCAGTACAATGTTGAACTGAAGTGGAAAGAGAGGCGTCCTCATCTTGCTCCTGATCTTAGGGGAAAAATATTCAATTGCCCACCATTAAGTATAATGTTAGCTGTGGGGGTTTTGTAACTGCCCTTTATGAAGTTAAGAGTGTTCCCTTCTATTCCTGTGGAGAGCTTTCAGCAGGAATGGGTATTGGCTTAAGTTCAATGCCTTTTCTGTGCCAATTGAGATGATCATATAGTATTTTTGATTCATTTTTTGTTGTGGTGGTGCTTTTTTTTTTTTTTTTTGCTGGTTAATTTAGTAAATTACAACTTACTTTCAAATGGTAAACCAACCTTATATTCATAGGATGTACACCAGTGGGGATAATGAGGAATTATCTTTATTAAAATTTTGTTAGATTCTATTTGCTAAAATTTTGTTAGAGTTTTTGCATTTATGTTCATGAAGCATCTTAGTCTATAGTTTTCTTCCCTTCTAATTCCCTTCTCTTTCTCATATCAGGTAATTCAGGTTCCATAAATTGATCTGAAAATATCCCTTCCTTTTCAATTTTCTGAAAGAGTGTGTACAGAATTGGCATTGTTTCTTCTTTGAATGTTTTATAGAATGTACCAGTGAAGCCCTCTGGATCAATAGTTTTCTTTATTGGAAGCTTTTAAATATAAACTTAATTTATTCGATAGATATACCACTGTTCAGGTCACCTATTTCTTCTTGAGTGAGCTTTGGTAGTATGTGCCTTTTAAATAATCTGTCCATTTCACGTAAGTAAATTTCATGTAAAATGTATTGGCATAAAGTTGTTCAAAAAATTTCCTTATTATCCTCTTAATATCAATGAAATTTGTAAAATGCCTCTCTCTCATTTCTGACATTGATAATGTGTGTCTTCTCCCTCTTTGCTGATTAAGTCTAGTTATAGAGGTTTATTTTTTTGAGACAGAGTTTTGCTCTGTTGCCCAGGCTGAAGGGCAGTTCCATAATCATGGCTCACTGCAACTGCGACTTCCCAGGCTCAGAAGATCCTCCCAGCTCAGCCTCCCAAGTAGCTGAGACTACAGGAACATGCCATCATGCCCAGCTATATTTTCAGTTTTTTGTAGAGACGGGGTCTCACTGTGTTGCTGGTCTCAAACTCCTGGTGATCCTCCTGCCTTAGCCTCCCAAAGTGCTGGGATTATAGACATGAATGCACCCAGATGAAGTTTATCAAATTTATTGATCCTATCAAAGAACTAACTTTTAGATCCATTGATTTTTTTCATATTGTTTTTACTATTTTCTATTTCATCGATTTCTAATCTGATCTTTATTATTTCCTTTCTTTTACTTACTATGGGTTTAATTTACTCTCATTTTTTTCTAGTTTCTTGAGATGGAAAAATAATCCTTTTAAACTTGTGAATCATATAATATCTCACTCCACTACAAAACTCGCAATGTCTGCTATTGCATTGGGATAATATCCAAGCTTCTACGTAGCCTCACGAGAGCTGATGTCTACCCAACTCTTTACCTTGTGTCCCACCGCATTCCCACTCACCCATTGTGCTCCAGTCCTACTGGCCCTCACGTACATGAAACTTGTTCCCACCTTAGGGCCCTTGGACTTGCTCTTTCTTCCCAGATTGTTTCACGGTCACTCCCTTTTAATAAGTACAATCTCAGATCAAATAAAAGTCCTTCCCAGACTTTCCAGTCTAAAGTAGCTCATCCTCTTACCCCGCTCAATCATTAACAGTAGGTTGTTTCATCCATTCAAAACATTTGTTACCATCTGCATTCACTTATTTGTATTTTATTTTTATTGTTTGTCTACTTCTTCAGCTTCTGTGAGCTTAATAAAAATTAACACACTTTTATCTGTTCACTATTGTGTCACTGACATCATGCTTATTGGGAAGCAGATAGTAAGTGCTCACTAAACTCTTGATGAATGAATGAATGTCCAGACACTATGAAATTCATCTGTCTGATGTCTCCACCATGAAGGTTTGTTATGCACGTAGCATTTCAGTGACATATTCAAATCACAACTTAATTTTCTTTTCTATTCCCTGGCTTCACATTACAAGTCTTCCAGAGGTAACAAGGCCTTGAATCTGGGGATTCAAGCTCATTTTTTGGCTGGCTCCATGATGGGACTTTATCTGTCTCTGCTGCTGAAGAAAGGTCAAGATCTGAGTGAATCTGAGCAAGGCGGCACAGACTTCTCCCCTTCTAAGAAAGGTGCTGATATCTTAAGAAATTGCTAGTCTATGAAGCTAAGTTAAGTTGTAATTCCAAGTTTAAACTTCATTAGGAATTTTCTTAGAATTTATCAGTCCAGCAAAAAAAAAATTATTCCTCATGTAAAGCTGTGTACATCTGTTTCTCTAGCTGAACCATCGTGTCTTGAATGATGTATTCTCCCGAGGGTTGTGATGCTAATGTCTGCACAATTTTCAATCACACTAACGTTTACTGAGAATTTACCATAATTCTATGCCAGGCACAAAAACATGTATTTTAATCTGAATTTGCTAATTTAATGACAATAATCCTGTGAGGTGTATAGTATTCTTGTTGCTATTTTACATTAAGGAAACTGAGGCATAGAGAGGCTTAATAACTCATCCAAAATTCATTAAGTGTTAACTTTCATAGAATTAAGTAACTCAGCTAATTCAACCCCGTTATCTGATTCTAGGGTGCTCACCTAACCATTACTTTCTACTTCATCCTTTCCCAGAGTGGAAATCATGCTGGGAAACAGGACCCTGGTTTGTTCATTGCTATTTTTCTGTCTTGTCTCTTATAAAGTAGACATTTCATATCTTCTCTTGAACTGAATTGGCTGTTATATAAAATCATATATTCATTAATTTTGCTCTAATTTGTCTTCCAGGTAAGGGCCATGGGGCACTAAACCTTGAATATCCATATTCAAAGTTTAGTTTATGTTTGGTGTTGTATCCTCACAAAAACAATAGGAAGGCAAAACTAGTAACACTTTCAATAAAATTGATTGTCCTAGTAATTATATGTCATCAGACTCAGAATCACTTTTTAAAATTATTTTTCTAAATAAAAGCAAAAAAATTATAATGTCTATTTGTCCCCACTCTCCAGGTTTAGGATAACAGCTTGTTGACTACCAGTGCTCATTTATTCCTTTGTTAAGTTATAAAACATTTCAAAGATGCAGATAATTACAAAAAATAATAGATATTGATATAACTACCACTTAATATTCATAGATTTTAACATTTTGTAATATTTGACTCAGCCTTCATTTCTCTCTTCATGCACTGTCTTTGAAACAAAAAGAATTTGATATAGCTAGCGCCTCATTTCCCACACCTTTTATCTCCCTCCTTCATCACATAATGCCACACATCTGAGGTAGGAGATTAGTCTAATAGAGATTTTTATAATTACACTGTATAACCAATAAATAATACCATTTTACATTTGGAGATTTTACGTAAGTGATGTCGTACTATACATACCCTTTTACATCTTTATTTTCTCCAGAATATTTTTCAATTTATCTATAAATTACACTTGAATACATTTTAATTAAATATAACACAAAACATTTTTCAGAAGAAAAGACTGGGCCAGGTGCAGTGGGTCATGCCTGGAATCACAGCACTTTGGGAGGCTGAGGTGGGCAGATCACTTGAGGCCAGAAGTTCGAGACCAGCCTGGCTACCACTGTGAAATCCCATCTCTACCAAAAACACAAAAATTAGTCAGGGCTGGGCGCGGTGGCTCATGCCTGTAATCCCAGCACTTTGAGAGGCCGGGGTGAGTGATCGCTTGAGGTGAGGAGTTCAAGACTAGCCTGACCAACATGGTGAAACCCCATTGGTGTGGTGGCACATGCCTGCAATCCCAGCTACTTGGGAGGCTGAGGCAGGAGAATCGCTTGAACCCAGGAGGTGGAGGTTGCAGTAAGCTGAGATC